>NC_140466.1:14652500-15072500 GCF_051167445.1 Perissodus microlepis
TACAAAAGAGCCTACTGAAGCATTTGGATCATGGAGAGAGCTGGGAGATCCTCGCCGGTGCCCCGGATTCACGGCTGCTTGGACGTGTACCAGGTGGACTAACCGTTATCATACGGACAAGGTCAATGTTGACTGAGGGTTGGTTTCATGCAGATGACAGGACCGAGTAGAGCTGTGGAGACCTGGCTTGTGTGGTCTTATGTTGCTAACAATGAATAAAGGTCTGTTGTTCCATTTAACTGACTGGCTTCGAGTTGTCCAGCTAACCTCCACACCACATGCCTGCTGGACCTGCTAGCCGCTCCTTCCTCGACAGATTGCTGTTACACAGTGTAACCAAATCCAACAGAAGTGAGAGGCTGACAAAGTCGAAGAGATCTCCGCTGAGACGCAGAAACTGAAGGCACGAGAGACCTGTGCAGCAAAAAGAAGGAGAAGCCTCAGGCTCTCTATGACCAGCTCCCCAAATCCATGAAAGAGCTCCACAAGAGGATGGATGTGAAACTCAGTCTGACAAAGATGGCTACAAACTTCCAACCCTAATTTATAAATCCGTTCATTTTTACTTATTGTCTGTAAAGTTTGTACATTTAAACAAAACAAAGAAAAAGAAGATGAAAAAAAGAAGAAGTAGATGAAGGATGATTCTGTGATTTTTCATGCTTCACTGGGTTCTTTCCTGCAGTTAAAAAGCCTTTTGCACTTCAGATGAATATGAAATTCAATGTGTCTGTGTCAGAGAGAGAAAAAACACAGCAGAAGTATTTCCAGATATCCTAGCAGTACAAATCAGTGTTTTCAACTCTCCATATACACCAAACACACTGTACAACAGCACTTAGCGTAGCCTATCCCATCACCACAGTAACAAACATACAAAGCCTCACTTTCACCTCTTTTCCCCCCTCTCAGTAAGTCAGCAGTGACCAGGTGATTGGATTTCATCTCCATCAGTCTGACTGTCTTGGTTGATTTGCTCTAAATGGACAATCAGCCTCAGGAACATCTGTGTTTACCTCTTTCACAGAAAGCGGATGGACCAGCCTCTCCGCGAGTAATGAGAGGTCTCTTCACAGGAGCTGGCTGTAAAAATCACAGTGGAGCCCACAGCTTCGGTCAGATGAAGCTGCAGGGGGCTGCATGCTGCGCTTCTGGGATGATGCGTTAGAGGTTGTGCTCAAAGGAGTTTCAGCAAGGTTTGCACTGTTACGTACGGCACAAAATTATAAAAACTTTTTGAGGAGAACCGATTAGGCTTGCTGTTAAATCCATACTAGTACTTTCTGGATAACTGAGGCTTTTCTATCTACTTCACTTGCTCTTAGGCCCTCAACGTGGGTCTTTCTATAGATGTTGTGAAATCGTGCAGTAAATAAAAATGAATAATAAAGTTTCTTTTGCAGTTAAATTAACTTCTTATTACAGTTTTTCTCAAATGCTAAAACACATGTCACAAACGTTACCACCAGGTCCCCCAATGTCCAAACACAACACCCTTCTCTAAAGCTACATAAACACAACCACACCTTCCCACTGCAAAACTCAAACTCCCACACCAAGAGAGCAGCTCGAAGTTGTCAAAACTGTAAACACTATACACAGCATTACACACTACAGCAAAACAATTGAAAACACAATGCTCAATTTGTGAGAAGGTTCTTTGGTTCATAACTGCCAATGCATATTTTTATAAACTGTACAGTAACGGATCGTCATAGAACCCTGCAGAGGATTAGGCATTTAGATTTGTGAGTTTCACATGAAGACTATAAATCTATAAAAACATCCTGCATGTACGTACACTACTGTAACACAACTCAATGCAAAAACAGAATCTATCGCACACAACAGTACTCTCGGAAACATGATCAGGGTGTGAAGCCTTTTTTATTGTCTACACGGTCTTTTTACAGTATTACACACAGTCACTGTGCGGCATCATGTCGCCGAGCTGCATTGGGCCACATCACCTCATCCACATCACAGGCTATATTGTCCCTTGCTAGGCACCGCGGGAAAAACGCCCTGGAATGGCGAATCCATCCCTGGAAGGCCTCCACTGGGATGTCAGCACAGGCCAGCTCCATTGCCCGTACGAGGTTCTCTCTTGTGTATGGCTGTCTGTCATACACCTTCCATCTCCATGATGAGAAGAACTCCTCTATAGGGTTCAGGAAAGGGGAGTAGGGTGGCAGACAGACGTTTAAAAAGTGGTCACTGTTGGTGGTGAACCACTCTCTGATTTGGTGTGTTTTGTGGAAGCGGACGTTGTCCCAAATGATCACATACATGTGATGTGCTAGCCTAGGATGGTGTTGTTGACGGTCCAGGAGGATGTCTTTTAGCTCCTCTAGGAAGGTGAGGAGACGTTGGGTGTTGTAAGACCCAAGGACAGCATGCCGGTGGACAAGCCCCTCCGTACCCATAGCTGCACAAAGAGTAACCCCCCCGTTGGCCAGGAACCTCAGTGATGGCTCTTTGGCCAATGATGTTACGGCCTCTTCGCCTTCGTTTCTGGAGGTTGAAGCCAGCCTCATCCAGGAAGAGGTACTCATGGGGTCTGGCCATCGCGTCCAACTGCATTATCCTCTGAACATGGAAAAGCGTACAGGTGTTCAGAACGGTCAATCAGGTAGCACAGTATTGTCCAGAAGTAATGTAGGCCACTAAGCAACACAGTATGTCCACTAACTGTACTGTGGACATGGATGTATACGTACTTGCACATACTCGTAACGTTGTTCTGTGTGTCGCGCAGAGTTGCGCTCAAAGGGAACCCTGTAGACCTGTTTCATCCTCATCTGTTGGCGCCAGAGAACTCGGTCTATTGTGGACACGCTGACAGCATCAATGTTCTCAAAGTTTACATTATCTGCAATGACTTTGTCTCTGATCTCTCGGAGTCTAATGCAGTTGTTCTCACGGACCATATCTGCAATGAGGGTTTCTTGTGCCGCTGTGAATATGGCAACCCTCCCACCTCTATGTGGCATCCTTTCAGCTCTAAAGAAAGAAACATGTGTTGTCAATTGACTGATTTATATGTAAAACTACATGTAAAGTAACAGACCACTTTCACAGGCCTGTAAAACTGTAGTGTGACAAAGAAAGCAATAGCGTACTATACCTGTTGTGTTGTCTAAATGCCTTGATAATGGTGGCCACGGTGAACCTACTCAGGTTTGGATGTACTCTTCGTCCCGCTTCAGCCATTGTCATGCCATGGCCAATGACATGATCAATTACTGTTGCTCGCATATCATCTGTTATGATGGTGCGAGGTTGTCTTCTTCTCCCACCTGGACCTTCTCCTCTCTCTTGTTGGCCTCCTTCTCTTCCTCCTCTACTCCGAACTCCTCTTCTTCTTAGGCCTTCACCTCTTCCTCCTCTGATCTCAACCCCTCTTCCTCTTTGGCCTGCAGCTCTTCTCCTTCCGCACGCTCGAATGCCTTCATCCATTGTGATTGTTTGGCATCTTCACCAAACTATGCTTTTATAGGTGGGGTCACATCATTAGCAACAGGTGTCTTCAATTTTGAGTCGTTGTGTGTAGTGACTGACGCCAGGTGTGTTCCCTGTGTTCAAAGATTGGTGACTGTGGCAAGCATTTTGCATCACATGGGCTTTCATTTGAGAATATGAGCAGAGTTGTTTTGCAACATGTGTTTTAGCAAGGACAAATGTGTTTAGATTTATGAGTACAGAGGGTTGTGTTTTGTGAATTGTGTCTTCATGTGACATGTGTTTATGGTACTGGAATATGGTGGCTACATTTAGTAAATGTGTTTAGACTACTGGTCATTTGGGTTACAGGATTGGCTTTTGTGTTTTAACATTTGAGAAAAACTGTAATCAACACTAAAGTTTCTCTATTTCTAAAGATAAAACAAAATTCACAGGGGAGGAAACTTATCTCCAAACAATTGCAGTCCAAGTCACACTGACTGGAGTCACTCTCGGGTCCCTCACAGTTTGCAGATAACTGTAATTTGTAAATGCAGCAAGACTGCCAGAACATTACAGTTAATCTCAGTCTGTCTGCACTAATGGCTGCAGTTTATCTGCATGGTGTTTCTTTGCAAAAAAAAAAAAAAAAAAAGAAAGGAAAAAAAGGGGGTGACTGATTTAACAGTATGTGGTCTGGATATTTTCTTATGTAAAAGCAAGGCTAATGTTTCTACACATCAACAGATTTGCAATGTAGCTCTCTTCCACAGTGTGTCTTGTGTCCTGTCTTCCTCCGTTCTCTCCAAGTGTCGGCAGCAGATGACTGCCCCTCCCTGAACCTGCTTCTGATAGAGATTTCCTCATGTTAAAAGAGTTTTTCCTTCCCACTGTCGCCGAGTGCTTTTTGAAATTGTTGATTGTAGCGGTTTTCTCTGTATTGTTATAGGTTTTCTACCCTACGATATAAAGTGTCTTGAAGCGACTGCTGTTGCTATATAAATAAAATTGAAATGAATTACTCTATCACAAACAGATTGGTCAAGTTTGGAATTATATGCAAGCTGATTTTGATCTCAGAATTCTTGAAAAGGAAAAAACAACTAACAAACAAACAAAAAAACACTCCCCCCCAGTGACCCTAATCCTCTTCCGTACCAACGAGTGTTTTCCAGCGTTTTATGTGGATTTCCACATTATTTTCCTCCTTAATGACTTAAAACCCCAGTCATCATTCATCTATATCACCATGGACTTTAGGTTTACAGGTAATGTCTTATTTATTTGTGTCAAAGAAAAAGACCACAATGTGACGATTAACATAGTTACAACCCCCCCCCCCCCCAATGTTTATAACCATGCATAAATATTACTGTAATTAAATGACAGCGTTGTGCTGTGATATTGATCCTCGCCCCTTCATGTTTTATTCAGTCACAAGATGACAGCACAATGATTCTCTCTTATTAATGTCATGGTCCTGGGTCGTGCGACCCAGTGTTTTGAGTTTTAGTCTATTTTGATGTTTAGGTTCATTAAGTTATTCTAGCTCATTTGTTATTATATTACCCTTGTGTTAAGTCTCCCTTGCCCTTCATGTGTTTATGTCTGTGTGTCTTATGTTGTCAAGTTCATGTTGTCGTTCCTGTCATCTTCCCCTGTACTCGGTCTCCCTGGTTCGTGTGCCTACCCGTTATGTGTCATGTCTGTGTGGCTCTTGTTGTCTAGTTCGTTTCATGCCTACGTCTCAGTGTTTCCTGTTTTATTTTGAAAGAGTCTGTTCTTTGTTCGCTGCATTTAGTTTACTCTCCCCTGTGTTGTCATTATGTTTCATTCTAGTCAGCTGTGTCTCCATGCGTCTCCACTTCCCCCGATCACCTCGTGTGTACTTAGTCCTCAGCCTTGCTGTGTTCAGTGTTGCGTCGTCTGTGTTATCTCCCCTATCCCTTGTCACAGTTTCCCAGCCATAGTTTGTATATTGTTTAGTCATAGTCTTAATTCTCAGTAAGAGTCTCAGTTTCCTAGTCTATGTTCAGGTTTTCCCTCAGTTACTTTGTTGTTTTTTCCGTGAGTTTTCGGCCCTAAATAAAGGCTCGCTTTTTGTTAAGTCCAGTTTTGTCTCCTCGCCTCTGTCTGCTCTTGGGTCCTCAACTCACTCCACACGGTCTGCCCCGGCAGTCCGTGACAATTAATGTTTTATCACCATCTCGACACACACAAATTCAATTTGAAGAAGACAACTGTCTTAGAGTGTTTGACAACACGAGCTTGACAATATGACATGGAAAACGCAAACATTAAACACAACAGACCCGGGAGACATGGAAACACATAAGGGGAACGAGGCACAGATATAACTAAAAATCCTACATAGAGGACAAGACACACAAAGAAGAGAGCATGGATGAACCTAACCAAAACACTAGAAGTTACCATTACTGCAATACAGCTTAAGAAATCAATACAAAATAAACTCAAAATGACACTTCCAAGAGATGACAAGAACATTAAACACGGTTACAATAATTTAGATTGTGCGCAGTCTCAAAACCAATGTTTTGACCTGTGTGACTCAACTAGATTTATCATCAGCTTACTTTATTTTGAGTGTTTTTCTTATCACTGCAAGCTTATCGGTGTGACAGTGATACATTTTTGACACCAGGAATAAAATCTGTGTTAGAGACAGGCAAAATGAATGTTCGGCCAGTGTTGTTGCAATGTTTACTGGCCCAGTAATCGCAGTCAGTGATAAGGAAATTTGACATCAACTACAGCAAGCCGAGGCTGTCTCAACTGTTTGATTGCTTATCTCAAAGACAACCTGGACTGTGTGTAATATTAAAACTCAGTCTCTACTGTGACTATTTTGGATGGAAAAAATATTTTAGAACAGTCATATTCAGAAAATGTTCACCATTTAAAATATATTAAACAAAATATTGACACATAACACAAATCCAACTATGACAAGAATTCTCATTTGCCACACAGGAGTCACCTGCAGGTTTTCCTGCAGCTATTTCACAATCTTTCTTCACTATTTGGCCCACTGTGGCAGTTATTTCACCCTCGGCCACCAGAGTCTTCAGTGTGGCAAAAAAAGATCAAAAGAAAAATATGGAGCAGCACTGAAGAGCTTCCGTCTGATTGAAGGACAATCGGACAATTGTAGGGAATCAGAGGAACAGTGGCAGCCTTGGAGATAACACACACAAGAACCATTACCAACAGTTGAGGGCTCTTAGGAGGACAAATCTTTTCCTAATGGAGCAGTGAGAAAGGCAGTCCTTGCACTTGCTGTTTTATTTTTCTGGCTTGCTTCAGAGTGACTACAAATTGTGCCGAGACAGAGAGACATATAGTATAACAACTATGTAGGCTATAGTGCATTATTTAAGCCCTTCATGAATCATTTATCTTCAGAATTTGCTATAGAAGTATATCCAAGCTGTCAGTTTTTTTTGGATATTTGAATGAATTCATTTTATTGTATTAAAAAGATGTGAATTTGCTTGGATAACTCCAATAATATGAGCAATATTACAGTATTACGACAGTGTCATTGAACTACTATTGTACATGGAAACAATATCACCTGGCCTTCTAAAGTGCGGTCCTTGCTGTAAAAGAACGACAGCCGTGCACAGTGTGTTCAATTAAACCGCCTTTCCCCCCTATTTTGATGCTCAGTTTAACCGTAGTAGGTCATCCTGAACATGTCTACATGCCTACAGTCGAATCACAAGTCAGTGTCAAGCTGTGACCATTTTCACAATCCATGTGTTTATTTTATAATCTGTAAATAAAATACCAGATTTGAAATATTACAGCTATTTCTTTTTTTAATACAGCCAAAGAGCGAGCAAGCTTTAGGCATTGTCCTTATTTAAACTTTAAATTAACAGTTTGGATAATAAAAGCATTTTTAGCAATGCCAAAAAAAATGGTTGAGAACGGTCCCTTTATATGATGATGACCCTGAAATCCTCAGCAACTTAGCATCAAATACCAAAGTATGCACCAAAGCATTTTGGTTCCTCTGTGTGGGTGAAAGTCATCTTGTGAAGGGAACAGAATGCAACTGCACTCAGAGGCCTTGTAAAAGAGCTGTTAGTTGCACTGTGTGAATGTGCCACAGGGACACTCCTTGAAGTGCCAGGTGGTTGCCTCTATCTCAGCGACTGCTCTGTTTTCACAGCTGTTACAGCAATAAAACCATTGATGTAGCTGCTGGCCAACAATATCCCCCTCTCTGGAGCAGCAGACAAGAGAAAGGGGGTGGATATTTTGCAGCCAACATTCAGGATAGATGGCAGTCTGATTCTCGTCTCTCTCTCTCACTGAAAATCATCTCTACATCTGCAATCAATATTATTTACAGTCCGGCAGCTGAAAGCACATTTTCTCTGCTTGGCCTATTCCACACTGAAATTTACAACCTTGTTTTTATCTGAATATATGAGGATGATGATTAACCAGCTCAGCCTTGTCAAATACTACATATAAATATCATTTATATATCCAGGTAAAGGTCCGACTGAGATTAAAAATCTCTTTCTTTTAAGAGAGACCTGGACAAGAAGGCAGTAGAAATGTGAAAACTTGCAGCGAAGCTTTAAGGTAAAAAGTCTTCTTGTAGTGTGGATACGCGGTTTAGCCTCAGCAGCAGCAGAGCTCTACCACATGCTGTGCTCGTGAGGTTGTGACAGAATTAATTTATGGTGTTAAAGCTCCAGTGTATCCAAAGGTTTTTGCTCAACATTGTGGACAACTTGCATTCAGCTACTCTTATTTATTCCAGAGAGCTACAGAACAGACAAATTACACAACATAATTTGAGCTTTTAAATACTTTTGAAGTTTACTGACCAACATCTCCTATTTCAAATAGGAGGGTGGATCCAGGAAGTAATGTCCCTGGCTGTGTGTTTAATCAAAATTAGGCCCACAGTAAGTATACATTCAGTGTATAAATTGTTATAAAGGGAGGTCCAGTGCTGTGGTAAAACATGTTTTTCAGTTCTTCGTGAATCAGCATAACTGAAATAACAGAACAAAGCAATTTTTCATTATAAATAAAAAGGAGTAACCTACTGTTACATTTTGAATTTAATATTCCATTCCTGTTTAAATAAATGTGCACGTGAATACTTTTAAAAATCTTTGTGATTTAATAAATAAATATGCAGGAGAAATAACCCTACTACGAAAAAAAGGTATAAATTAAAAAGGAAGTGCTGTTATTAAATCAACAAAGAATTGCCTGAATAAAATACATATTCAGAGTACGACTACAGAAAAAAAAACTCTACTGAAAGCACTCTGTATATTTCCAGAGGGAATGACAGTTGGGCAAATGAGAAAACGAATAGACAATGCAGAGCATGTCAAAGACTGTGTGTTCAGTGAGAGAGAGCAGAGAGAAAACACACACTGGTATTAAAGCCAGCAGCCTCACAAGATGAGCTAGATGCACATAAAGGGAATCAGCAGTCCACGATCTCTTGTGAGACATCAGCTCCACACAGCTGTGTTTTTACCATCTTTGTCTTAGAAAAGCAAAATGTTGGGAGTGAGACAAAGTCAAAATAAATTCTCTGAGGTTAGTTGTCTTTGACAGTAAAGGAGGAATGTAGTATTTTCCCACAACACCAGGTCAAAACCCCAAAAAGACAACTATTGACAAGCTGTGTAAAGAGTTAATAGTGGATGCAAAATGGAAGACAGAGGGTACAAAAAATAAAAATCAAACTGGCTCTTTAACAGCTAATTTTGAAATGGTACATAATCCAAACACATGAGGTGTCCTATAAAGAAACAAGAGAAAACGGGGAAGCCAAATCAGAAACACAAGCAAAGACGAGGCTACATTTACAAACTGTGAGCGCTGATTATGGATTAGGAAGGAAGGGAACAAGATACAGGTGCACACAATCCAACTCAGGTGAAAACAATCAGGGCAAGTCAGACAGGAAGCAAAGCGAAGACAGGACAGGAAAGAAACCTTTAAAGCAGGGGTGTCGAACTCCAGGCCTCGAGGGCCACCCTGGGTCAACACACCTGGATCAAATGATTAGTTCATTACCAGTAGCTTCTGGAGAACTTCAAGACACGTTGAAGAGGTCATTTAGCCATTTAAATCAGCTTTGTTGGATCAAGGACATATCTAAAACCTGCAGGACACCGACCCTCGAGGCCTGGAGTTCAACACCTGTGCTTTAAAGCAAACCAAAAGAACCAAAGACTACTGCTTTCTAGTAAAAACAGAAGACGAATGTCGATGAAGATGTAAAATCAAAACTCTCAACCAGGATAAACATAAAAAATGGACACCAAAGGCTCAGTGACAAGAGGAATGAGACTCAGGAAATACTATAAGAATAAATAACTCAAAACAAAGAAGTAAAAATGCATTCTAAAATCAACAAACACTAAAGTTTAAATCCTAGAAGCATGAACACGAAACAGAAACTGAGACTCAAAAACACTGAATAAGAATCCAGAACAGAAAAACTTGAAGGGATTTATCCATCATGCCTGTAGGATTGCTTCTGTTGGTCAGGTCTAAGTTCAGCAACATTATGTTTAAAAAAAACTGCTAACTGAATATACTAAATGACCAGAATTTCCCATATATGGATTTTATTCTTCCCTAATGGTGCTGCCATTTTCCAAGATGACAATTTCAAAATTCGCCGAGCTCAAACGGCGAAAGAGTGGTTCAAAGAGCGCGAGACATAATTTTCAACCATCGATCGGCCACCAATGAGTCCAGATCTCAATGCCCACTGAGATACTCAGGGCTGTGGTGGAGAAAACCTTATGCAGTGGTCCAACCCTCCCATCAGTCTTGCAGAAAAACTGAAGCAAATTAAATTTTATTTTGTAGTAATCAACAAAATATCAGTTTCTCAAAGGTAGGATCTTCAAGCTGACAGCCTCCATTGAGTGACTGCTTAGGGGAATGATTAATGTTGGGGTAGGTAAAGCCAGAAAAAGATTTTGTCGTAAAGACGCCGGTTCTTTACATAATTTTACCTCTAGTCTCTTGCACTTTGCTCCTGCATTTCTATATTTATGAAGTGCAGCATTTTAATGAAGTGAAAACATTTAACTTAGGCAAACATGTCTTTGGGTCAATTTTCGCTACTGTGAACCAATACGTATTTAATTGCACATTTCCGTATACTTTGCAGAGCAGTGCCACCAGTAAATTTTGCTCCGAACAAACACTTTGGAGTCGACAACAAGACTGTATGTGTCCTTCAGTTTGATACGGGAGGTGTCAGTGGAGGTCGTATCCTTTGTGACATCAATCACTTTTTGTGCACTCGCACAGGAATTAGACACACTATTGAAGGCTACTTCATAAAAGTAACTGAGGAATCTGTCAGTGCAAGGCCTTTTCTCAAACACAAAAGCGTAACGCAGACTGTGTCAGTGTCATTTATTAAGATGGAGGCTGCTTCTCCTGGTAGAGAAGATGCCCTCAGAGCAGAGGGCTAACAAGAAGCATTTGTCTGGAAATGGAAATTCTGCCTTCTCTGTGTCACTGTTTGATACACACACACACACACACACACACACACACACACACACACACACACACACACACACACACACCAACACAGTGACCAAAGCCTGCTGAGCTCAGAGGTTGTCAACCGAAACCTTGAGAAGAGAATTTAAAGGAGTGAAGGATTATCTGTAGCAGCACAGGGACACAGATACAAGCGAGATATCAGAAAGCTTTGCAGAAGGAAGCTATCCGGCCCTCGCAGATACTGCCCTTGTTACCTTAAAGTAAAAGGCTTTCACACCCACAAACCCTTTCTGACTCCTTTTGAGATGAGGAAAAAGTCTATAGTGCAAAAATTGGATATATACTGACAAAGGTTGGATCAAAAGAATGGATGAAACTGAACCTGCAGGCAAGGCTGTTCTTAGGACATGCCCTCTTATGTCTCCACACTGTGAGATTCTGGATAATACCTTTAGGAAAAATATCTTGGATCTGAGTAGACATCCCTTGACTGTTTCTCACACTCCCTGTGACAGTTGCTTCAGGTGAAAGAAGTTTCTTTGAATCTTATTAAAACTTTCATCTAATTCACTAGAGATGCTGTCAGCGCCGGTGCCTACGCTGAGGACTGAGTCAGAAAGTCACTGCATGCAAGTCTGTGATCTGAAGTTAAAGCTTTCAGGTTCCAGTTTTGATTGTGAAGCTGCTTCCTTGTCACCAGGGGTCGCCACAGTGGGCATCTCCGCAAGGCAGGTTTTCTTTCTTTTTTCTTTTTTTTCAGACACTGGATGCCATTTTGCTAATCATATATAAACAATCAACCTGCTCTTGCCACCTAAATATATATATTTTTAAAAACTGTTTATTTGGAGACCATAGACGTTTGTGTTATCATTTGTTGCACTTTGGTGTTCAGACGGTCACCCAAAGCCTAGAGCAAGCATTAAACAAATCAACGCCTCACTTGGACAGTTCACAAACACAAAATCTTTGTCCTGCTGGCTAAACTGGCTAAAAAATCAAAATGGCATTCTCGGAGGACACTGGGACTGCATGGTGACCGGTTCCTGTTTACATTTCAAAGCGATGCATGCAAATTTGCTGTGAACTGAATACACATGGTTGTCTGTTTGTATTAAGGTCATAGATTGACTGGCAACTCGTCCAGTGTGCAACCACCATCATCCTGCAGTGGTTGAGAAAATGGATGGTTCATGGTTTCTAATTTCTTAGATGTATGAACAACGGCTTTTGAGAGGAACGGTTGAGATGGCAATGTTTGTTTAACTGAAAAGTGTTCATGGCATTTTATGTTTACTCTGTTTATATATACACACACGCACACACACACACACACACACACACACACACACTCTGACAGCATACTAAAACGCATTGAAATAATTTACAGCTACACAGCCCTACAGAAGCTACAAATAATCAAGTCAAACTTTTAAAAGGTTTAGATTGATGTGTTGAAACATTATTCTCCATCTGTGTGATGTGCTTGTGGTCATTATGTATTCTCATATTCAGTTTTGACATTTATTACAGGTAATTTTTTTTTCTATAATGAAGATCATTTAAATTCAGAGTAACCAGCTGTCCTGGTTTCCACTGACAGACTACAAAGTAAATAGCCTAATACAACGTTAATACAAAAAAATAGGTAATTAAACACTGATGACAATGACACCTATAATGAGTTTCATTAATGCCTGGAGCACTAATGAAACCAGGTCATGTTGAAAACAAGTAAAAATGTTTAGTCCTAATTAATGAATACTCACAGAAATTTTATAGACTTTGTTTTTGAAACAACAGCTTTTGCTCTCCTTCCAGTATTAGCACAGCCAGTATCTCAATGCTAAAGAACAATGTCAACATATATCAGAGATACCAAAGACAAACTATCAGTAGCTTGTTTTTTTTAATGAGTAGTCTTTTACAGTTTGGAGAGAGCCTAGTAGCTTGCTACCAGCTGGTTAGCTGTTCATTTTGATTTTCAAGGTTTAATGCTAAGCTAGTCCCCTCCAGAAATGTTACACACAAAATTTCTGATGAAATTCAGATCAGAAAAGAAAAACTAATTCTTCTGAAAGCTGAGCTGTTTCTTGAGCCCTTGAAGCAATCTTGGCTAATAGTTCCAAATAAAATTTACAGTTTCTATGAAACAAAATAAAGATCCTGCTTTCAGATATCAACTTTAAGAAACTTTTTAAAGTTAGCTGCCCATGTGACCACCTCTCTGAGCTGCTTTTAACATAACAGCTCTGTTTTAGGCTCCAACACTCTGCTGCCAGTGCATCTGTGTTTATACTGGTCTAGTACTGTTGAGACCCATTTGGACTGTTTCTGTACCCAGACATGGCCATTTATAGGTGTCAGGATAAAACCCCATAACTCGGTTTTAATATCCAAAGCCTGGGCGACACTCAGGTATGCAGTCCAAGAAGCAATGACTTGGGGCAGGAGTACAAAAGTACAAAACTGGTCAAAAAATTCCAAAAAAACAGAAGTTACAGGCCAAAAACAGTAGTCCAAAAAAAAAAACTAGCAGGTCTCACAAAGAAGAAGAAAATGTTCAGAAAGATGTTGAGAGAGTCTAGGAGGGAAGACAGGGAAGCACGACTGTATAAATGCCACTAATTAGGTCAATGGAAGCAGTGTGGCAGAAACAAAGGAAGGTGGTATGTAGAACTGGCACTAAAAATACCAGGTAAGTGAGAACTTCAGTTCTGCTGTTTCTTCTAGAAAATATTGATACTTGTCAGGAAGATGATGTACTTTGATAAGCTTTATGATAAGAATTATTGGGTAACAGTGTTGTTTCCCAGAAGTCCCTGATCTCTGAAAGCTGCTGCAACTAAACCATCAAATGACTTCAAACACTCATCCTGGAACCTAAAATACTGTCTACACGTAATCGACAGTTTATCTGTTTGTTCAGATATAATTACAGTGGCTCCTGAAACAAGTATAAACATTTAATACGTAGCTTTCTTTCTTTCTTTCTTTCTTTCTTTCTTTCTTTCTTTCTTTCTTTCTTTCTTTCTTTTTAGTATTTCATACATGATGACATCCTGGTAGGTTGTTCCACAGGGGAAAGCTTTTTGCCATTTATTTAAGACAGGAAAAAAACACTTGTGAGCAGAAAAACCTAACAAGATGTTACTCTGAAATGGTGTGCGATGTTTTTATCCGCTGGGAATGGCGTTAGCTCTGTGGACACAACCGAGAGTGATAAAGGACTTAATTGAGACTTTTAACAGAAAAAAGTTAAATCTCCACAACAGATTGAATTTTAGCAAAGCAACATTTTCCTAATTATTCCATGCATGCACTTTCACTCAGACTCTCCTGGATAAAAATATTATACTCCTGCTTATATTTACAGAAATCGCCCTAGAGACTATAACTGCTGTGTGGAAAGTAAATATTTTTGGCTGTAGCTCATGCTGGTTTGTGTTCCCTGTGGGAGTTTGCTGCCTCCTAGCAGTCTCATGGCATCCATCTTTACTGTCATGCACAGAGATCGCAGCTCTGTTTTGTGTCCCATCCTCTCAATACAATAAAAGTCCATCACAGATCTGCTGAGGTTTATATCACTGTGATTTTGTTTGAAGTAGTGTATATATAGTGCATCTATACATTAAAAGAGAAGGCAGAGAAGCACAGAGTTATCATTTTTCTGATACCAACAAGGCCGTCGGAAGAGTTTTGTGCATGTGTATTTCCAGTGCCTCTGCCCACCCCAAGATAATCCACGATTTCTCTTTCCATGTAGCCTTGGGCTGATCAAAGCTTCTTTCTGCTGTAGAAGAGTCCCAAGGCTGTCTCTCTCTCTCACACACACACTCCTTGCTATAATTAAAGCTCATGTCTATTTTTGAGCATCACACTTATGAAAACACATTTCGCTGCAGTGTTTCATAAACCAGAGGTCAACACTTAATATAGGCCATGAACGTACTTGCATATAAAATTTCATTAATAAGAGGGGATTCTTCAAAGTGTGATCTTTGTTGGAGCGAGCAGCAGATTCACTTGAGGCTTTATTTTCCGAAACATCAATTTCATAGCTCTAAAAATTCCTGTCGTAAATCCTCTTACTTTTTTACACGCCACAAATCTGTGAGGTTCACTGCATTTCTGTGATTGACTTGATGCTATACATCTTTTTTTGTGAAGCTCACTTCCCTGACATGTCTACTGCAGTTGGTGAATTTCAGCTCTTTCACAAAGTGAAGCTTTCACAAAAACTCAAAATAGCGACTTAAAAGACATCATTTTTGTTTTTGCATCGATTCAAGAATCATTTGTGCTTCACAGGAAGTACAAAGTACTCCTGAAAATACCAGTATTTATGATCTATATATGGCACCTGCATAAGTGTACATAGGAAAGGGTAGGTAAGACAATACATGAGATAAAACAATATTTGTTTTAACAAATCATTATGTTACTGATATTATCACAATATACTTTTTGATTTTTTACTTTACCACAAACCACCTTTATATTGACTCGTATAATCATCAGTAGTCAGACAGCTAGTCTGTAACTTTGTAATCCAGATTATGCTGCACATTAAAATGAATGTACGGTGTAATCCTGCATGTGCGATCTAATGCATATGCTATCCTGTCGTGGATTATTCCTGCTGTAAGGTACACGAGAGTCAAGGAGGTGTGAGTGAAGGACGATCTGCACACACAGAGTGATGGCGAGCGTTATCTGGCAGATTAAGCGAAAACTCCGCTGTGGGTGAACCTAAGCTGCTCATGAGCCCAAATGTTAACTAAACAGAACAGGTGACTGAACCATGAAATAGCATTACTGTCTGTGTTTGTGCTCAAGCTAGGTTTTCCATCTTCACAAAGCTGGCTCACCCGATTGCAGTAACTTACACTGACCCAAACGTCGTTAGGAATGCATCGCTGGTACCAGGTTGGACCCTTTTTGCTGCCACAACTGCATTAATTCTTCATGGCATAGATTCAACAAGGTGCAGGAAACATCTCTCAGGTCCATATTGAGATGATGGGGAAAAACACAGGATGCAGATGTGTCCGCTACACATCCATGATGCAAATCAACAGTTCCACAACATCCTCCGGTGCTCCATTAGATTCAGAGTTAATGACTGTTGAGGCCACGTGAGTACACGAAATCAGTTTGACATGACTTGAGCTTTGTGACATGGTGGATTATGTAGCTCTGAAAAATACATGATAATTATAACTAAAACTAAACCCTCACACCATCTTCTGAATTTGGCAGTAATTTGATTTAAAGCGAACTTCAAAATCTGCACAAGCTGACCAATTTTTGTCCAGATTAAAGGTGCCCACGGGTCTTTCTCGCTGAAGACATTTCAACTGCAGTCAAAGCAGCGGTGTAAATAATAAATTGAATTTCATTTCAGTGCTTCACTTTCAGGATCCTGGTATATTGTGATTCCAGCTCACTGTCACACTGTCATGCTTTACTGAGTTGCTTGAATAAAGCAGCACCATTGTTAATGCTATTAGTAACACCTGTGCTTCTCCTACTATGACAAGTTGAAATGACTGCTGTGAAAAAAGAGACTGTGAAGCTTTAGAACACTCGAATGGCAGAGCTCATACATTTCCCCTGAATGAGAATTATAAGGTTGGAGGAACCCCCCTCCCCCCCCAAAAAAAAACCAAAACAAAAACTTGGAGAGTCTAAAGATATACTTGAGACACATGATATGCCACTTAGGAGTCAGTATTATCTTGTCATGATATAAAGTTAATCCAATGTAAAAATGGTAAATGGATATATCGCAGATTTGGATTTGGAGCACTCTGCCACTGGAAGCAGAGGCTCCTGCTTTCTTAAATGAAGAAATATTAGAAATTGCATGTCAAGGGGAAAAAATAGACAGAAGAGAACATCTTGGAAAAATAAAAGGATCAATTCAGTTAGTGCAACTACAGCACTTTTTGATGTTGTACACCTGCAGAGTCCTGCAGTGGATGCAAAATATGTTGCATTAAAATGAAACACCTAATTTAAGAATAAATATAATCTCAGGTTCATTATTAGCAACATATCTATAATCTATATTCCATACAATCCCTGATACTTGACATATGTTTGCCAGGGCAGGGCACATTGGGATTAGATTATCAAAGATCATCAGGCCTTCAAGGAAAGGAATGTATTATATGTTACTTTTCTTAAAAGTAATGCACTATGTTACTTAATTACTGGGAGGAGATGGTAAGTTGTTACACTGCTTGTTACATCACTTTCTCAATACTCTGTCAAATGACCCAAAACCAATTGTCTAATAATTAGCCTCTGATTAATATTAACTTCTATGGTCCAACACAGATCTCTATCTTAATGAAAACACACATACGATCTTTCATTTAGTATTTACGTATGGAAAACAAAGTTGACAGCACGAAGAAAAAAAGAAACCATCCCAAAGAGACTTCAATCGCCAAAGTGATCCTACTTGGAGGCTACAAACTTGACTGCTCATCACTGCTTCATCACTGGATGCAGTTTCCACTTTACCATGACACTGTTCTGCTTTTGTGCAATAAAAGCCAATGTAATATCCATATTTTCACTCCTCAAAGCTATATCACTGCACCACTCCACCATTTTCCTCCTCCTGCACAAAACCCGAAATCAGCTAATTGTAGAAGTGCACAGTTTAAAAAAAAAAAAGAAGAAGAAAAAAAAAAATTTTGGTTGATGTTTTCTTTCTATGTGCCCGGCTCGCAGATAACTGAACCTTTGTAACACAAGTAACGACACAGTTGTAACTGTAATGTTATTACTGAATTTAGTACAGTTTACATTTCAGTGCATTACTGCTTTTCTGATAAATTTAATGTCATTACGGTAGCGTGTTACTTTATTTCCACTCAAAGCTGGTGCTGGCACTAAATCAAGCTAATGCTAGCTTATGCTAAATATGAGTAAGACGTTTTTGTTTGTTTGTTTTGGGGTTTTTGCTTTTGTTTTTTGTTTTTTACAGTTGATTGGACTAAATGGATAACTGGTTTAAATGATGGAACAAATCCTTTGTGATGTTTTTGGGACGACGTCATAAAAAGTAGATATTTTATATTTTTTAATATTTTTAACTTCCTAGGACCTGGTGTCCACATATGTGGACATCACATTTTGGGTTGTATAGACCAAAATACTAAATTTTGCTCTACAAGGGCCTGATATCCACTTAAGAGGACATTATACTGCCACTGTTCTATTGAAAGCAAATGTCCTCATATTAGGATCTCATTTTTCTCAGAAACAAAAATCAGGTTAAAAAAAAAATCACGTAATTCTTTGTTTTTACATTCATCAGGTCCCAATCAGCCCAAATAACAAAGAAATTAAAAATGCATGCCATGAAAAAGTTTGGGAGGTTAAAAATATTTTAACAATTACTTTAACCTCAAGGATTTTGGTAAGCAGTATCCATGTATGGCAGACATACATGGATTACATGAAGTAGACATTCATTCACTGGGCGGTGCATGTCCAATGTATATAGTACAACATAGTTGCCACATCAACACATTGTTCCAATGAGCAGAAGCGACCAGTGTTTATCTACTGTAGTTGCTTATTTCTACATATCTGGATAAGACCTGAGAGTACGGTGCAGATGGAAGCTTCATATTTTTTTCCATTCAAATCATACACAGCCTCTTTAAAGTTGGTAATACAGAGTGACATGTTGCCAATAAGAAAGTAAGTATTGTCCCTAATCTTATCTTTTGCTTCAAGTGAGACAAGTATGTGGATGTCAAAGTAAGAGTCTGGTTCTATTTCTGGATCTTTCAGACAGGAGATGTCATGAAAATTGTGGATCATTCTTGGGGCTTCAAATATAATGAGTGACACAAGAAGCCATTAGTTCTGAAGAGCTTTCTTTTCAGACATTTGAGATATGATCATGTTGATGTTTTAAAAAAAAGCTAGCAGACAAACCTTAAGATCTACTGAAATGTCCTTTTCCCCGCCGAGGACATTGAACTTGGCTGTGAAAATAAAATTTATTTTTCAGTTCAGAATCCTTCAAACTTTATTCAGAATGAAGTTTGATCAGTACTAGAAAAGGCATCATTTTGTGCTTTCCATGTACTGGAGACTTTCAGTATCTGCTAGTGAACACTTCAGTTTATTGTGTTTCACTGTAGGTAATTGCCACTTTGTGTCTTTGTGTCTCCCTGTTTTTGCTTCCTAGTTGTCTGGCTTGTTTGCTTTGTTATTATGTGATCTGGTCAGTTTGTGACAGGCATGTAAGGCTGATTCAGACATCAGAGAAAAAGTGTTGGAGGGAAGTTAAAAGATGCTCTCATTCCTGTCCTTTTGAAAGGAGCCTATTCATCTCCTCAGCCCTCCTGCTGTGCACCCTCACTGGGCAGAATGAACACTAAGGCCTCCTATCTACCAGCTTGCAGCTCCTCTGCTGTCTTTTATCCTATCTTCTTGCAGTTGTTTTTGTTGTTTTTTTAAAAGTATATAAAGCAGCTTGAAAGAAGATAAGAAGAAAGAGACAATTTGGAAATGCCTATCCTTAAATCCCTGCTTTTAACTGACTGAATTGACCTTGAATTTTATTTTCAAATGTATTTGTTCTGATGCATGTCAGTCTTGGAGTCACATTTAACAAGTCAGCTACTTCTGTTGGCAGACTCTTCTGTGGTCGCTTTGACAAATATGAAGAGAATAACCTCAAAGCTACAATACCAATATAAATCAATACACCCAGTATCTCAGCCCATTGAGCACAATGTGATGGTCAACAGTGCAAAAGCAGCTGAAGCTGCTTCGCCATAACCTTGTACAAAATCTTACCAATAAAGTGTAACTGTGAGATTGGTTTGTAACTGCTAAGAAGCCAGGGGTCGAGCGTTTCTTTCCTTCTTTTTTTAAGTGGTTAGATGATAGCGTTCTTAAAATAGACAGGGATTTACAGGGTGGAAGCAACAGTCTGAAAGGTTGCAAAGAAAAGCGTCTGGACTTCTTTAAGTTACTTGAAGACGTTTCACCTCTCATCCGAGAAGCTTCTTCAGTTCTAAGGTCAAATGGTGGAGAGTCCCAGATATAAACCTAGTGGGAGTATCCCCCCACAGAGGGGGGGGGATACCCAACAAAGATGCACGTAAAATGCCAAGGGAGCATCATCTAATTGGAACAGATCAGGTTAAAAAACAGGTGAAAATCTTTCTAAAATAATAGGATGAGCTGGGCTGGAGAGAGGAAATTGGAACAGCTGGTGGAGCAGGAGTAAAAACATCATTTATAGTGTCAAATAACACCCTAAGATTACCTCGACTCTTCAGAACAAGTTTGAAAAGTGCCTCAGATCATAAAAACAAATGATGATGATCAGACTGTCTTAGAACATTTAAACAGGCAACTTTAAAGTTAATACTGCTAACGCTACAGGTACTATTACTACTATATAACAATCATATTTTGATCACTGTAGTGCATTTATGTTTGTTTGTTCCCAAACTCCTCCTACTTAGCTGGTTAAATGTTGATGAAATATAGGAAAACCAGATTTGTGACATATTTTTGGTTATTGAGTAAATTTGAGATACAAAGCAATGCTTTTTTTTCTGTGTACCTTTTTATATAGAAACTGTGTGACCGGGGCCGGTTTATAAACTCATACGGTTTTTACACATTTAAATCCAGTGTAACTTTTACACATTCACATGCACGTTACACATATGTTTGAAAGGTCACCAGAGAATTTAAGAATTGGCAAGTTCTCATTTCCTGTCTAGCGCACCGTTACCATTCTGTGCCATTAACTGAGGGTGAAAGATGGTCCCAACCATGGTCCCAAACACCATGATCGAAATAAAACATGACAAGTAGTTGCTGTGAACGCGACTTTTCATTCCATTGAGCTAACATATTGCCTTGTATTTTTAGTAATTTTCATCTTAATTTCTATTTTTTTTAATTAAAAACCTCTGTTATTGTTATCAATGTGAGGCTTAAATTGTCTGACCTGTAACAAAATGTTGTAAGTTGTGCCCTTTCCTCTCTCAGTGACTGTGTAAACGTGCAGTTTTAAACACTGCTCAAAATATATATTATTATATATAGTATATATAATAATAAAATGTTACTCAAACATCCAACGAAAAGTTGGTATGACCACAGCTTTTCTCAACTTGGTGCGTTTTTTGAACAAATCTCGGATGAATTGCTGTCACTGAAAGCACTTCACTGACGTACGCTGGTGCTTGTCCATGAAGGGCTCTAAAAGTCAAAATCAGAACCTTAAAGTGGGCCCTGAAGTTAATAGGCAGCCAGTGTGACAGAATTATCAATGCTGTGATATGTGAGTACTTGGAAGGCTTAGTGAGGATTCTCACAGCGGTGCTCTGAACAACCTGCAGACACTCCAAGGAAGTTTTCTTAAGACAAGTGCACAGAGTTACATTATTTGCAATGTGAAGGCATTTTCAGCTGCAGTGCTGTTTTAGATGAGACTGCTGAGGGGTTCAAACTGTGAAATTTTCTAATACTACATAAAAACAAAAATGTAGATACTGCCCCCCCATTCCTTAAAAACTATTTTAATTTTGTTTTGTTTTTTTACAGCATCCTCTCATGAGCATCAGCTGACTGTTACTCTGCAGTTAGCAGTTTGTTTACCATTTTATCTCTGCATTTGCCTAACTCTCCTGTTACCACCTCTGCTGCTTTTTTAAATCAGGTTCTTTCCTATTTTTTACTATTTCTTGCTCCCTCTGCCTCTTATTCATTCTCTTCCTCATTACTGCAGCTCCCCGAGGGGATCCTAATCAGTTTTAGCTGGCCTCACCTGCACCAGCTAAGGAAGAGGATGGGAGAAGGAATACATGCACATAGAGAGGGAAGGAAAAAGGAAATGATGAAAGAAGAGTGTAGGCGAGAGATGGGTGAGAAAAAGAAGAAATGGTTAGAGAGGAGATAAGAGTAGAGGACTGCTGTGAGGTTGGGCAGGTACAAAGATGTAAGAAATGAATTTGAAAATATAAGCACATGCATATGTGCACGCACACCCCAGCTTTAGGTGTTCTGTGCACAGCTTGTTATACGCTGCTTTGAGCCACACATGGCCCGCTTTCTCATTTATAGATGATTGGGAGGGGCTGGAGAGATGGGCTGGAGGAAGAAAGAGAGGGGGATTTTTTTTCTCCCTTTCTCACCTGTTCACCTGAGACATTTGCCATTGATTTGCTTCTCTTTAAATATTTGAGCGGCTCTTTTATTTACACACTGATTATTTATTCAGGCTCACGTCGATGCTCAGGAGGGGTCAGCCAATTACCTTTGCATTATTGACGAGGATAGTTGCGGCCTCTTGTGGCTACAATCTCTTCCTCCCTTTCTCCTTCTTTCCTTCTTCTAACCTCCTTCTCTTTCTTACAATTATGTCTTCTCCTTCTTTGTTCCCTCCCATCTTTTTTTTAATGTTTCTCACAATTTCTAACAGCTTAACTGCCTTTTATGGCTCTTATATTTCACTCGCCCACTCTGCTGGGTTCGGACATATTTATATACAAAACACGAGTGATGACAGCCCCATCACACCATGTCACAAATTAACAATGACTAATACATACATACACACAACAGCTTTCTTTTGTTCTCAGCGTCTGTCAGCCCTGGCGTTCAAGCACACTTGAGGTGTAAATCCCCAATCACTGCGTCATTTCACTGCCAGATTTGTATTCAATTTGTATATTCACTTTTCCCACAGCGTCACTATTCAAAGGAACCTCAGTACATATAGCAGGAGGTGAACACTTCATCACTTACAGTCAAAATTTTATTTGGGCAACCAACAACGTTTTCAAATTGGAGACACGTAAAGGTGTTGTTAGATTGCCAGTCTAGAAGACAAGGGGCAAAAAATAGTAGTAGCTAAGCTGCTGAAAGCAAAGGTTTTCAGTTTCCCACATTTATATCATTTAACATGCATGCATACAGACCCTTGTTCCACCTTTTATAATCGATCTGTACATGTTTGGGTCCAACTCTGCACACAGCCAAGAAGAGGATGCAGTTCAGGCAAGGGGCAGCCAATTATAATAATATTGCCTTAAAGATTCGAGCTAAAAAAGCATTTTTTCAAAGAGTGACTCAAATGAGGCATTGCATCAAAGCCCATTATAAGATAACTAAGGGTTATTTTGAACTGTGACTTATGCACAGCCAAGACTCTAAGAATAAAAATATAGAACTGGGAATTAACCTAACAGGTCCCCTTTAGCCATCATTTTCAGTGTGGAGGGTGAATGGGGAAAAAAAGTGTATCGTTACCAATGTTGCAAGGTTTTCCTAACACACAGTCTCAAACAGGAGATAAACCAAAACCAAATCATCGCCAATGACAAGACTGTCACCCCTCCTCCCTTTTTCAAATGGGACCATTTTCTCTCAGCTATCAAGTTTGCTGCAGTTGGTGCATCACAGCACAAATGGAAAAGGACACCTTTATAATGCCAGATGCTTCTGACAAAACTGTTGCGTTTAACACCCTACAATGAGAACAGGTTGTCAACAGTAATGCAGACTGTCTTCAGTTCAGTAGTAAAGTTGGCGCGTGTTGCTACGTCAAGCTGTTGCCTACATTTGTACACAGGCTAAGATTCTGACTTTAAATATCCCAACAATGGCCTCTGATGTCTGTGTGGAGGTTTCTGCTGCTAGAAACTACAGATCCAATCACTAACAATACACTATAGTCAGTTTAAATGTTCATGAACTGTGAACCTTCAACGAATCCATGCATATTTAAGTAGAAACCAAGCGGTCTCGAGTGTGAATTATGTGTTGGCACAGCAGGGGAAGTTTCTTTACAGAAGGAAAGAGTTGGATAACAGCGCATGAGAGGTGAACGGGAAATTGACGCGCTCCACCTTGATATGAAAAGCCCAGCGGGGATCGGACCACATGACTAAAAGCTCCGGATACATCCTTCTCCTCTACTTCAAAAGGCAGTCGGCTTCATTAAAGTGCCGCGCGAGAAAAACACTGGAGAAGTACTACAAAGAGATGAGTGTTTGTCTTTACATTGAGCTCACACTTCCTCTTACTTTCACACATTGACACAGCTAGCCTCATTCACATATATGAAGTAAACTGCACAGAAATGTAACGGCTAATGTGGTTTTTCTAATCAGTGGCTTTAAATGGACAAAGAAGTGTGCTGAGGTGAAAATCAGAGGAAGGGGCAATTAAAATCAGTCTGCAGAGTGTCAGACTCCCCCCACACACACAGGTTTGGTGGGCAAATTGGACCTCAGAGAACTCCAAGAGAAATGACACACAAAAACTGCACAATAGAGAGGACAAGAGGGCAAGGGAAGAAAAGGGTAAGAAATCAAAGTTTGGATTTAGGTTGAAAGCTGACTTGTCTTTATGAGTTTAGACCAGGGGTGGGCAATCTCAGTCCACGAGGGCCGGTGTCCCTGCAGGTTTTAGATGTGTCCTCGAACCAACACAGCTGATTTAAATGGCTAAATTAGCTCCTCAACATGTCCTGAAGTTCTCCAGAGGCCTGGTAATGAAATAATCATGTGATTCAGGTGTGTTGACCCAAGATGAGATCTAAAACCTGCAGGGACACCGGCCCTCGTGGACAGAGATTGCCCACCCCTGGTTTAGACAATACAGAAAGTGTGTGTGTGGTATATAGTGAATTTTTACAAGCCATCATAAATTCCTACAGAGATGTAAAGAGCGCATGTATTTGTGTGCGCAGGCTGCTGTGACTGTCAAACTCATGTCAAACTGAAGCTGAATAATGGCAGGTTCTGACAAACATGTTTCCCATAAATTTATATATTTATTATCTTTGTTAGCTCCGTAATTATTTGGCTGTGTACATCAATCTGTTCCTGTACTGATTAATTATTGTTTAAACTGAATAAATAATATGCTTGGATGTGGTTCTAATTCAAATTTCTTAACAGCTGACAGACCAAATAGGACTGATAACAAGCTCATTAATGCTGCTTTGTAGATACAGTCGCCCACACAGCCTGGAAACACTGAAAACAAGACACTAACATAAGAATGAGACGCTGATGTGGCGAGAACACACACACACACACACACACACACACACACACACACACACACACACACACACACACACACACACACACACACACACACACAGTATATTTCTTCCAGTGTTGAACTTTAGTGTCATTCTTAGGTACTTCAGCTTAGCTTGAATATGTTACGTCCTTTCTGATTTGGTTGTAGTTTTGAGGGAGTTTATTGTAATTAATATTCACTACATTTACCTGACAGCTGGAATTACTTACTGATCCAAAAATACATGTATCAGATCTGATTTCCTTATTAATGTATTAGCCAGCTGGCCAGTAAAAAGTAATGCAAATTTCCATACACATTTTTTGTTGGTTCTTCAGTTTTCAGTTATCTTATTTTGTCTGACTAACAGTGTGAAAAACAGATATATTGACTACTGACAACGCCACGGTTTTCCCTTAATCTCAGGTTAAGAGCCTCGGTGTCATCCTTGACAGCTCACTATCCTATAAATCTCATGTCAATCATCTCACCCGTTCGGCCTATTTCCATCTACGCAACATTAACCGATTACGTCCTTCTGTTTCCATCATTCGTTCATTCTTGTTCATAGTCTCGTTACCTCCCGCATTGACTATTATAATTCTTTCTTACATGGTCTCTCCCCAAAATCCCTCCATAAGCTTCAACCGGTTCAAAACTCTGCTGCCTGCATTATTACCAGAACCCCCTCCTACCAGCACATCACCCTTGTCCTTCAGGAACTTCACTGGCTCCCTGTGAAATGCAGCGTCTCCACTTTCTGAGAGTGCTCAGGAGGAACAACCTGGAGGAGAGGCTGCTGGTGACATTTTACAGAGCCACCATAGAGAGCATCCTAACGTACGGCATAACATCATGGTATGCAGGGTGCTCAGCTGCGGACAGGAAAGTACTGCAGAGGGTCATCAACACAGCCCAGAAGATCACTGGCTGCTCTCTGCCCAGCCTGGAGGTCACTGCAAACTCTCGGTACCTCAGCAGAGCTGGCAATATCATCAAGGACTACTCTCACCCCAGCAATCAACTGTTTGAACTATTACCGTCAGGCCGACGGTACAGGTCACATAAAACCAGGACAAACAGATTCAGGGATAGCTTCTTTCCCAGAGCTATCACCGTAGTAAATAAGCACAAAAACAATTGAACCTATTCCATACCGTCACTGTCATTATATTATGCTGCTACTCATACTGTCATTATATTAATGCTGCTATCCTGTATATATTGTACATACTATTGTTTGAGTAATACGATTGTTTTTTTTTTTTTGTACTTTTTATATTTTACATTTGTATTTATTATTGAAACTTGCACCAAGGGAGTGGCACTCCAATTTCGTTGTACTCTGTACAATGACAATAAAGGCTATTCTATTCTATTCTATTCTAAATTCCAAATAGTATTCAAGCTTCTTCCGTTCAGCTTCAAGGCCCTTGCTCCTCCTTACCTTTCTGACCTGTTAAGCACTACCTCTTCTGCGCGCTCACTTCGATCTTCTTCTTCTATTCAACTTGCTGTGCTTTCTTTCTGCCTCAGCACCATGGAAAGCAGAGCTTTCAGTTGCTCTGCTCCCAGGCTGTGGAACTCTCTACCCCAGGATATAAGAAACATTCTCTCTGCCAGTTTAAATCTCAACTCAAAACCTGTTCAAGTCTGCATATTCACTGTGAACTTAATGTTTGTTTATCTTGTTTTTGTTATTGTTCTTTATTTTGTCGTGTTCTACAATGTGTTTTACTTTATTGTTAAAAGAATTAACAATCATTTTCTTACATTTGATTGATAAATTGATGGCCTCATCAGTTCCAATTCCGTAACGTTTGGCTGCTTAGAGGCTTACAAACATAAATCATGGGCGTTGAAGCTTGCTCTGATGTTGCATATGACACCAGACAAGAGCTGCCAGAGGGCGAGTGGGGCGGGGGTTGTACACTCTGGACAGCTCCCCACTCTGTCGCGGGGCCAACAGAGAGACAGACAGACGACCAATCACACCTACGAGCAGTTTGTTCCTAGATTGTGGGAGGAGATAATCCACAGAGACACAAGGGACATGCAAAATCCACACACAAAAAAGTGGCCAGCCAGATGGTGGATTTGATCCCAGGACCTTCTCACTGTGAGGCAACAGTACTAACCCACTGAAATTTGAAGAAAAAAAAAAAATCACACGTGCACCTGCCTATTGAACAAAAAGCAAAATCAGAAATATTTTTACTGAGAATTTTAGTCCCCTGCGAGGCTCCTTTAAGCAGGAAGGCAGGTGAGCTGTTTTCACTGAAGGAGCCTTGATTAGGCATCACCATCGGTGATCAGCCATTGTCTGTGCAAAGGTTTCCCACTGTGGATTTGCACCTCAGGTAAAGTTTGTTTTTTTTCTTATCATGTTAAAGAGAAAAAAAGATCCCGACTTCCACTACTATCAGATCTTTAGCCTTTAAAGTCACCATAGAACAGTAACAGCTTCTTAGTAGAGAGGCAAAGAAATTCCTTTTTTGTCATTTTATTTCAAAATAAACACGCCGTTCGAAATGTTTATTTCGTGTAAGTCAGTCTGGGCGGCGCCTTCAGCTAAGAATCATTTTGGATACTAAAAACATTCTGCTGAAAATGTATCCTGAAGGTATTTAGAGGAATCCTGTTTACTGTATATGCTCATGCTCTGTATGACATGTTTTCTTTCTCTCTCACACACACACATGCATGCACACACACACAAGCACACACACTTGACGCACTTGTCCTTCAGACCCAAGTCAAGGTTTTTTGATGGGGGTCCTCCAAAGAACAGGAGTTGCAGCTGTTGAACAAAGTCCCCATATAGTTACCAGGCAGCCATGTGTTAAGTTTGAATGTCACCCTGAGAGCAGAGACACACTATTAGAGAGATAGATGAAAGCTCTGAGTTTATTGGCTCAGATTAATATCTGATGGCTGTAATAAAACTATGCAGAGTCTTCAGTGGTGTGGTTTCACATGCCTGTGTACGCCTGTATATCAGGACCTGGTCCGTGACACTGAGACTATTAGAAGATATCAAATTAAGACAGTAACCACGTCTCACATTAATGGAGCTAAATTTACCTCAATTAGGTAAATATGAATCATAAACAATGTCCTTTTTTTTTTTTTTTTTTTTTTTTTACATAATTTACATCATTACAGGCTTTAAAGCCTCTGTGAAGGTGAAAGTATTGTAAGGTTGATGCAGCTGCTGTAGGTGTGGAGGGAATTGTAATTTTCTGACTATCACTTATCATTTTTTTTGGATGCCATGGCCAGAATCTCTCTGTAGGCTCTGTGTTCATTAAAGGATCTGTGTTTTCCTGGAGTCATGCTCCAGGCGATGTCCAGGAAGTGACATCACCTGACGTTCATCATAATATCCATGTGAAACCAGGCTTTTTAAAAAAATTTTTTTAATGTAAAAATTAAACAAACAAGCTGTAATGTATGAATTTGCACTGATACTGTAAGCATTATGTTCAGGATTAATGGAGCCAGCTTAGCCCTTTTTTGGTTTTCCAGTGTATCTGCTATGAAATTTACCTTCATTATACAGCTTCATATTGAATGATTTGTAATGGGAGTGGCAATATTTTTTTACCATCTAAGAATATGTCCAAAAATACTGACCTCCCTTGAAGTGGATCAATGAAGGTGAGAATAGAGCAACAAAAAGAAATCAAACACATAGTCCAGGCAGCGTTGTGTTTTCTTCAAAACATTTTAGCTACACAAATGTGCTTAGCTCTAGTGCTCAGCTTTTACTTCATGCCAATGAATGAATTTATGAGGTGACATCTTCAGACATTATGCTCATAGATGTTACTGGAACCTTTCCATTGGCTGCAGCCAACCCCGGCTCTGTGTCCACAGAGAGAAAGAAGTGATTTTCTGCACAGGGCCTAAGTGCTTTTTTATGATGATTGTAAATATTTCACTCAAGAAGATGGATGAATTGCTGAGATGAAATGTATTCATTGTAATTGTAATTGGCTCTGGTGTTAAATTGAAATCACGGTGAGCTGGTGAATGGGGTGACATTTTTTCCCATGCCAGTACAGGTCAATGAGGATTTGATGAATCTACTTTAACAATCACACTTTTGATTTATTATTCATTGAATTTTGCATTAGTCATTGGGATTCAGACCAACAGCACTGCTGTACCTCTAATCACACACACAACCCATACATATGACACACTGTCATAATCCGATAGTTAAAGTGTGTATCTACTACTCAGGTCTAGCACGAATTAGTTCCTATTATTACCAAGTTAAAGACGTACCAAACTGAAAAATTCAAATTACTATTGATTGATATTTAATTTCATTAGCTATGCCACTTACTGCTCATTGCACAAGTTTTGCACAAACTGTAAATACCAACTTGTCTTAAATTCTCTAAATATTAATACTTTTCAAAGGAGCTTGCAAAGAAAAGCGTCTGGACTTCTTTAAGTTACTTGAAGACGTTTCACCTCTCATCCGAGAAGCTTCTTCAGTTCTAAGGTCCAATGGTGGAGAGTCCCAGATATAAACCTAGTGGGAGTATCCCCCCACAGAGGGACAAAAGGACCCCTGATGATCCTCTAATCGCCTGAGCCAAGGTGTGAAACTGGGTGTGGGTCCCACATCAGGGGGTCCTTTTGTCCCTCTGTGGGGGGATACTCCCACTAGGTTTATATCTGGGACTCTCCACCATTGGACCTTAGAACTGAAGAAGCTTCTCGGATGAGAGGTGAAACGTCTTCAAGTAACTTAAAGAAGTCCAGACGCTTTTCTTTGCAAGCTCCTTTGACTACGATGACCTGGATGACTGAGAACCTTCACAGACATTAATACTTTTCTTTTTTCCTCTCTTTTAGTAGTATTATTATTATTACTGCTATTTTCTTGTTATTTTCTTCTTAATATAACTGCACATTCTCTATATGCTCATGTAAAGCTGAGGAGCATGAGCAAAAGAATTTCATTATGGGTAAATGTGGCTACACTCTTTTTCTGTACATGACAATAAAACTTGAAACTGTTTAGGGTTTAGTAATTTAGTAATGTTACATTAGTTTTCACTATTGATAGTGGAGTCGTTCCTGCTCTAAAAACAGTTTACCTGCCGGACTCAGTGGAAATTGTGCATTCTTGTAATCTATTGTAACTTTTGAATTTTATCTCAATAACATCAGAATACAAACATCTTTACTGCTGCTACACATTTAAGGCATTCAGCTCAAACCTCAACGAGTGCAGCTATATAGTCAATGATACCAACAGTAACATATATACATATGCACACACACATATTTATATGTTAGCCATGAATATATGAATATTTCATTAATTAACAGTTATTACGTGAGTTGTTGTTGTTGTTGTTTTTATCAGTATATAGTATATGTATAGTGCTTGACAACCCAGAGTAAGGTTTACAACAAAAATGGCCCAATTTAACATTTTTAAGACACGTTTTTGACAGATTTCTATTTTTTTTTTCTTAAATACCTGTACCTACCTGAAAAGCACCAGGTGGAGAAAGCACACCTGTGGTTTCATGGCTAACATACAGCCCTGTACAGAGTTGAGTAGGCTTTAGTAACAACAGAGCAAACACTGATTAAGTCAAAGACCGCATGAACTAGAGGAGCTAGGGTGGCTGTGGTTTAAAAATTAGCTTGCAGATCCACTGTGACTATTTGTAGGCTAAAGTTACTTTAAATAGTGCACATTACATGATATTTGTTGACTGGATGGTACCAGCTGAGCAGTGAGCTCATGTAATCTGTACTGGTCAGAAATCCCTGTCCACAATGGCCAGTTGCATTGCCTGTAGGTTTTGAGTTTGACTTTATAACCAGACACTAAATTTAAGGATATACACAAAGCAATACATTTTTACCTTTTCACCTTAGTTTTAGCTTATTAAATGCTAACTAAAGTCATGACAGCCCTGAGGTCCAATCAATGAAGCACAATTCAGGTGAGTGTTAGAGGTGTCTAGGTACATGACAGGATAATAGGTTGGTCTACAAGAGAATAACATCCAAAAAAGCAAAAAAACAAACACACACACACACACACACACACACCTTTAGTCAGACGTCTGAGAATGTAGGTTACAAAAACTACAAAACAAGAATTTTTTTTTTTGCATGTCCTTTTAAAATGTTGCAAATTACTAAACAGGAGCTACTGTGAGTGTTTATGCAGAGGGTGAATTCAAGGATGCACACTTTTCTAAGATAACCACCTACCATACTGAAAAATTCTAACGTCATCTGTAGCATTAAGCCTCACAGAATCAGTAGAAAGTTTAATTACTGACATTTGTTAATGAGTCTGTCTTTGTGGTCTACGTAGATACCATATTAGTCAGAATTCAAATCTTTGCAATTCACAGTACACAGTAAAAAATCTGATTGACAAAATCAGATCCTCCAGTCAGATGTCCACACTGAAGTTTGATTCTTTAATGCGACTTCCTGCTTCTCCCTCTGTAGTGTGCTACCTCACTTCTTATAGACTGCTCCGAACTGTTTTGGCTGTCAGCTTTATGCGAAAAAAATCACGTCTCTCCCTGGAGGTGGATGAATAGATGGAAATCTGGATGAATGTGAACGCTGGGATGATTTTAACAGATGGGATGAGGAGCAACCCTGGAGCATAATAAAGGTAGGAAGAACCTAAGTAAAGACCAGACACAATACAAAACCCACATTAGCATTTTGATCCATTCTTTTTTTTATTTTCTGATTTTTCCATCACAAAAGCCCGGAGGACTTTTTAAAAATCCAACTGAAGGCTCTAAAAGCTTATTTATTGAAAAATAATCTTGTGCCCTTTATCTTTGTCCTCTCTTCTCCTCTTTCGTTTTCTGACCAGAGATGATTGCATTGAGTGATGTTACCTCAGACTTGGGTTTCAGTCTGATAAATTATTCTGTCCATCACAGGAGGAGGGGAGAAAAAGCTGGGGAGATAACCTGGTTGTCCATCATCCTTTGTCCATGTGCAGAGAGGAGATTGGATATTGACCTGAGGTTGCCTTCTCCAAGCCAAGATATTTGAAGACTTTGTCATGGAATGACAGTGTAGTCCCAATACTCTGCAGTCACATGCTTTTAAAGGGTATATTTTTCAACTGAAACCCCTTATTTTGGTGGGATACAATTCCAAAAAAATGAAATGTTGTGTATAATATCATCAGTCAGCATCTTGCAGAAACTATTATCCTGTACGTTTTTGTGAAAGTCTTTCAGCTTTGTGGGCGTTAACCCAGTCTCTGGACACTTGGAACCACTCGAATGCTATTTTAAAAAGGTTGTGGGTACTTTGAACATGTAACATATGTGAACCATTCGCAGAGCACCTCCTGTGCCACTTAAACCTTTCTAATTAATGCAAATTTCCTCTCGAGGTGTTAGAACAACATTTAAGTGCTGCATGTGCTCTGCAGAGATCTGCTCTGCATTTGCAAAAATAGGCAAGTGCTCTATTTATAATTATTAAGGTTGATGTGTGCGGTCCTTTAGCACAGAAGAGAGTCATACACTGTTTTTTTTTATTTAAATGAAACTACTGGTTATAACTTATTTTGCCAGGACCAGCTGGCGTTTGTTTACTTATACCTTAAAAGGGGCGCGTGTAGTCTGTGGATGTTAATTACTCATATCACAGAAACTGTGAAAAGCTGTAAGTTTCACAGCACTGTGCTAGGTTAAAAAAAAATGAAGGCAACACAATCCCAAGAATGAAAGCTCAGTGTTTTGCTTGCTTTGCCTGTGAGTCACTCTGCTGCAGGTGAGCTGCAGGTGTAGCCAGTAAAAGATGCATTTCATGGCACATCTGCTTCTTGAACGGTCCACATGTTATGTGTTCAGTGTAGCCAAAGTGTCTCCAGTCTGTTGCAGTATAACATCTGTTATAACAACTACAGTCATCAAATATCCTCTGATACAACCCAGGCTCAGTTCCAGTGTAAACTCTTTAAATCCATGCATGCTTCTTCGTCACGAGCCTACATTTACTTTTCGAGAGAGGCTGGCTCTCTGCAACACCAGGTGATATGTCACAGCTCTACACTTTCTTCTCTTTCTCTTTGTCCATGTCTTTTCTGTCTGTCCTTCACGTGTTCTGTCATTATAGACAGTCTCTGCACAGCGCCACCTGCCCATGGCGGAAGTCCCTGCAGGGGCAAAGACGTCTGTATTTAGGGGAGTGTCCTGCACAGCTGAAGAGTAGCGGTTCCCTCTGAAGGCCACACTCCTGCCGCACCACCGAGAAGGCTGGCAAGATGTGGTTAATCTCAGAGTCTACAACTTCACACTGTACGTCCAACCTGAGGAGTGAAAAGAGCAGCAGAAATCTAAAAAAAGAGATCACTGAGATTTATCAAGAAGAAAAGACGAATAATAAAATTCACGGTTTCATCTCAGACATGTAACAGGAAAGTGGAACTGGCATTAACCTGAAAATAAACGGGAAGCAGAAACAAGGAATGGAAACGAGTTCACCACTTTAATCACAGACGAACCAACGGGAGGAACTCAAGGAAGTGAAAAAGCTTCGGGGAAGATGGAAAAAACTATGGAGCAGGTATGAGACAAAGAGAAACAAAGAGGAGAGGCACTGTAAACCAAGACAGATAGAAAAACAACAGAAACAGAAAAATACTCAAAGGATGAAGTAAGAGCAGAGAAAAGGAGTTAAGGCTGAAAGCAGTCAGGTGGGAAATGCTCGAAGGAGAGACTCAACTGCTGACAGGATTTCTGTCTTGGAGCTTGAGAAAAGGAGATGTCTGAAAGTGAAGTTTCTGGATCAGCAGCCATGGGCTGGTACAGTAAACTAAATAAATATCAGAGTCATACTAAGGTCAGAGACGGCCTAAACTGTACTTAGTGTCAATCTTCAGTTTAAATAGAACGTTTTGAACTCTTAATCATCTCCAAAATCCAATTTCTTATGTTAAAACTTGTACAATAGAACCTTTTTTCATTTCGGCCGGTTCAGTGGCTTCACAGCCTGCAATCAGAACCAACATCCTTCAAAACCACAGCTACAGATATTATTGCATGGAGTCTTTTAGATCACTCGTCTTTGTTTAAATTTGTGTGACGTACACAAAGATTGCTTGGTTGTTTCAAATTCTCCTTTTAATTTAATTTAGACATGACAGACAGTGTTTCTACCACAGATGGTACTCCTCAGGTAACGCTGACAACGTGTGATGAGGTGTTGCTTGGTAAGTTGTAGGAGTGGAGTGTTTGATGAGGAAAGCTTGATAGTTGGGACTAAACACTTAATTAAAGCCTCGCTAGCAGGCAGTTTGTACTCTCGGCTGACCTACCTGCGCAGAGCCTCCTTGTTGTTGATGAAGCGAAAGTGAGCGGGTTCACAGATGAAACCAGCTGACTGGCAGGCGTCCACACAAGACTGGCCCTCTTGAGATACAAGCAGCCTGAGGGAGCTGAGAGGAGGCCAGGCAGGGGGAGCTGTCACATTGGATGCCCAGCCAAGAGCTGTAGTGTTGGGCAGGGGCACAAACAGAGGTCCCATCATCCTGCTGCCACCAGCGGACCCCTTTCTGGAGAGGTTGGCTGGAATGAACGGAGGCTCTGGGGCACAGAAATCCTGGAGGTGAAATAAATACAATAATTTTTAAAAATCAAATAATTGTAGAACTGTAAAATATTACCAGACTAAATAAACCTGAGTCAGTCATTGCCTTTACAGTAAAGTAAAGTGGCACCAGGTAAGTTATAAGGCGCTGCTGCACTATCACAGTTACAGGCTATATCCAATGATGTAAGAAACTTTCATACAAGCTGCTTTTACCTAACGGCTGTACTCGAAAATGAGTCGACAACAAGAGCATAGAACCAGCTGCTTCTCAGGAGAACAGCAGCAACAGCTTCAGTCCTACACAAGATGCCTTAAGTACTGAGTGTAGGTCACTCAATTCTGTGCCTTAAGGCATCCAAGCATGTGCATTTGTCAAGTGCAACACACACTCACTGTAGTTATCTGCAGTTACGCTGGTAAAATGAAAGCAAACAGACTTGAGGAGAACATGCACAGAGCACATGCTAATGCAGAGTTCTGCTTCTCAGAAGACACATTAATATTTTAGACCGATGGAGAGAAAGATGTTAAAAGATATTCACTCAAATGTTATTTCTAATTTTAAAGCACGTGCAGTTGTGGCTTGGGAAGTTGCTCCAAATCAAAATATGGTTGTTTCTGATTAATGTAAATTTAACAACAAACACAGTGATCCAAGCATATAGAGTTATAGTTAAATGCAAATGGCAATTTTACATTTAAAAAAAGTGTTTTGAAAAAAATCATAAATATAAAAATATGATAAAACCTGTAACATGTGGAAAATGCGACAAAATCATGACGCTGCTCCAGATCAGAGTATCACTATTGCCAAAGGCTTTGTTTTCTACATTATACTAAGTGAAACATTAGAGAGTGTCAACGGTGGGATAACGCCAGCTGAAAGTGTTACTGAAGCCTGTAACAAGGTGATGTTCTGACAAATGAGTATTCATGAAGTACTCAGACCCCATCCATCTTTGAACTCTGCCTTCATTTGCAGCTCAGCTACACACATTTAAATTTGTGTGACTGCAGCTCAGCGTTCAAGCTATCGCCCTGACAAAATCTGTCCCGACAGGAAGACAGAAACACCTGCCGAGCAAAAATAAAAACTTGTGGTAGTTCCTGTTAAAGTAGATCTCTCCAGGATCACATCTGGTCACGGTGACATTCAGAAACACACAGGGAGACTCGAATCACAAGGCGAAGGCTATGCTATGCTATTGCAAACCAGCTGCAGGAAGCGGTTCCTTTAGAAAATCCAATTTGAACAGAAATGTAATTTAATGTTCTCCTGTTAGTCTTTCAACAGCTTTCCGGGTCCAAAACAAGCTGCAAGTCAGGAGTGAATAAAAGTCATTGAGAGAGCTTCTGTGGTTTGTCTAACATCTTGTGGGGGGGCTTTAAAAAAGTGCTTTTATCCTAGTCCTTCATCATCATTATTCCCACACTTGTTCTTTTCCCTTACTCATCCCTCCTCATTAGTGTCAGGAGACCTTCTGCTTTAAAGCCGGAGGGCAGATATGTAGCTCCTAATGAGAGTTAGCATGTCGATTAATCGCATGCCCACATACATGGGGTACATAATCTCACACGCACACACACAAAGGCCTAGATACACGACGTCCTAGGTGCTGAATGCACACAGCCGTGAAATATTAAGCAGTGTAAGGGTTCTGAAAGCTTCAAAAAAGAAGGTATATAAATGAGAGCAAGAGCTGACTGAAGACAAAAGAAAAGGAGAGTATAGGCAAAGCGCATATGTGCAGACATTGAACTGTAGACATTTGCAGCGACACTCACCTGATGCTGTATGTATGCATGCACTCTCTCGAGCATGCCCTCGCAGGTGTATTCATAAGGCAGATAAGGCTCGACCTGAGAATCACACGTGAAAACACACAATCATCACCACGTTATTATTGCCACATTTTACTCGCAGTAAAGTGTACTTTTCGTTTTCCTTCCGCATCATTGTTCTCAGTAATTGCAATGAATTGTCTCTTCTCCTTGGTAATTTGAGCTGACGAATGTTTCTATTGTCAGGTTTCTGCGAGGCCTAATCACAGTATGTCACTGCTTGGAAAATCATTAGGCTTTATTTGCATACCAATAGATCATCTCCTCCTTTGATGTGCTGGTTTTATAACTAAAGCACACTTTTGATTGCTCTAATTAGAGATGAGCTGGAAACACCATATATCTTTTGTGTCTCTTGCTAATACCAACATGTTCAATACTTGTTAACAGACTGTCTGACACAAAAGCCGAGGAATACGAAATAGTTGCAACTGCAGTGCTGGGATTAATAAAAAATGAATTTAGCAGATTTCGTAAAGTGCTAGACTGCTGATATTCAACAGCCACACTGTACAAAGACACAAGTTCAAGTTTTATATGAACTAAAATGATCCTGTTACACACTCCAACCAAATGAAAACACATTTTTGTATTTCTAACTGCAAATACCAAGCTTTGGTGAGATCGAAGTGGATTGTCTTTATGACCTAATGCAAAGACCTGCCTTTGTAAATGATACATGACTCACTAAATTGCATTTCCTATGTGAAATCAAAGCAGTCTAATGTTCAACCATCTGTGAAATCAGACTTGGCCCATTTCAAGTGAAAACCACTGAGAAGCAAACATGCAGGGATGGTGCAATTTAAACAGCTACACACTGCTATCTGATCAAAGCCTTATGCTAATCTAATTTATAAGCAGGAGCAGAAAGCAAACATTTGAACAAGGACAGGCACACAAGCGTCCTGCAAAAACAATCAATGGACGTGTCCTTTTTCTAACAGCGTTCTCATTCGCCTTTGCTTAACCAGGCATAGTAACCCAGGCCACGTTCGCATTTACAGGTGTGGCTTTGAGTGGAGCTTTTTGAAAAGGTGCTGGAAACACTGGCAGCGGGTGGAAGCAAAGGTTTCAGGTTTTGGGTGTATGAAGGCATTTAGCACTGTTTTGCTCTATTTTTTTTTATTTTTATCACATTTGTGTAGTTTAGACTTGTGACCTTCTCTTCTTTAAGTCCTTTCTCTTATCCTTGGCTGATGTAGACTTCACTCAAAAATCAAATAGAATGAAAATCCCATTTGCATGGTTCGCTAACTGAGAAGATCTATATGATTTTCTTGGGTGTTGTTGTTGGTCTCATAAATCATCCTATCTCCAAACTCTTTTAAAATATGTGCTTAACAAAACCTTCTAGCCGACTAGAGTCCAGAAAGCTGTGGTTTTTTTTTAGCAGTTTTGACAATCACCCCTTTGTGGTTGTATACCTCCACCAATCAGTAAAGTTGGAAAAGTTGGATCCTTTATTCAGATTTGGACAAATGTGAAATATCGTGACAATGGAAGTAATCACTTGAAATGAAGGGAACTGGTCTTCTTTTTGGTTTATGAAGGCATTTCACCTCTTGTCCAAGAGGATTTTTTCAGCTCTGAAAACTAATGGGGAGTGCCAGATATTTAACCTGTAGTGGGGCTGTCCCCTTGGAAACAACCCCACCACATCCCAATAATAGTTGACCCACCCTGGGGTAGTATCATCCAACACCTTCATGACCCCAAAATAAATCCAGTTGCCTTTATTTCAAGCCATTAAGACTACCATGAACTAGATGCCTAAGAACCTACGCAGACCTGTCACAATCAACCTACTTCTGTTTCTGAGTTTGGCATTGAATAATGATCAGGCATCATATCATCATTTTATCATAACAAGTATGGCCAAAATTTTGTTTATTATGGTCAGAGTGACCTTGACTTTTGCTCACCCTATTAAGACTACTTCATGTGAACGTTAAAGTTAGCCACATTTAAAACGCCAATTCCCATAAGAAATGGAACAGGGAATAAGAAAAGAAAGAAAGAAAGAAAGAGATGGAAAAGGGTTTTATTTGAACATGAGGACTTGTCGGCCAGAGATTGCTTTGTCTTGCATGACTGAACATGAGCCTCTGCCTCACACACGGTTTGTGTATGCCTGCGTGTGCCTTGAATTTAATGGCTGTAATGTGCAGGTGAGGCTGTGTGTACTGATACGTCGCATCTTTGCAATTTCAGTGTATGAGTTGTGTTTATGTGTTTGTTTGGGTGCTGGGGGTGGTGCGTGTATATGTTGTATGGGTATGTGTGAGTTTGCTCGGGGCATTGTGCCTCCAGTGAAGGGTGAAGTGGTCCATCAGCGCTTTCTCCGTGGTCTGTCAGTGCAGATGGAGAAGGCACACTAAGCCAGTGTTGCTGAACTGTAGCTTGTCTGACTACGCAGACGAAAAGATGAGAACAGCCTCTCTCACACTCACACACACACACACACTGACAAACACACACACAGAGCTAACACTACATATATCAGCTTTTGCCTAATCTCCCTACATACCATCTCTAATCTGCAAAGGGCAGACTGCTACAGCATGTTTAAAGGATCATGCAGACAGCTGTCTCCATGTTTCCTGCTTCCCTATAGACCGATGCCTTGTTCGAGTGTTACTGTGACTCGTATTCCATATGTAAAATATGTTGCATGTCTTGTGGGATGATGTGTGTTCACAGAGTTAAATGCCAAAAGCGTTATACCTCAGCCATAAATGTATCCAGATCCATCAGATTTCCATCAGATTTGACAATAAATTTAAACATACCTTAGCGTATGCAGAACAAAATGACCATTTATAAATTCAAGAGGCCAGTTTTTGTGATGCCAAAATGGCTAGGATGGTCAATTCTCTAGAAATTCGAATCTGCGTGAAAACTAGTGATTCACAACTTCACCTCTCCGAGTGTAAAATGCATCTGCAGTTTTGAACTTCAATAAACATTATTTAGTTTCAGATATAAAAGGTCTACCCCTGTATTTTAGAGTAGAAAATATGCCTGCTTGGCATATTGGATTTCTGTTTTATAAAGATTTTGTGACTGTGCAGATGCTTGGTCAGTGTACTCTCCATCTTTCAATTTTTCTGCTCATATAATTCATTTTTTTCAACATTGCACCCAATTTCAATGCTTTCTAAAAAGATTCAGTGTACCTGGCTGACTCTTTAATTAACCCTGCTCCCTCTCTCGGAAGCTAGCGTCCTTAATCTATATCACATTCACCGAAGTGAAAAGTTCAGCACTCTGCAGTATAACTCTGCTACCTACAGACGGCAAACTCCCTCTGGAGGACTTGACCACAGCAAAATTATTGTGCTGTTTCATCAAAGTTTAAAAAACTGTTATTAGGCTCACAGCAACAAGAGCAGGTCCAGTACTTGTATTTTATCACAGCTTCAAGGGAAAACAGAATAGAACAAACCGTGCTATCTGTAACTCTAAGAGTTATCATTGAACGCTATACAAAAATGAAACGTTACAAGAGCCAAACAAGGCACAAACCAACTGCAATTTTCCTGGCCACAAAGGCACAAAAGCAATAGGTGGATAAGTACATGTAGCTATTCTTGGCATGTCTATGAAAACACGTTTGTTAAAACAGAAAGAAACACCAGAGATGTCCCTCTTTCAGCATGAAGAGAGCTTATACGAGTGAAAGAGCAGCCAGTCACGGTTAACCTCATTTATACACAGCAATGCATAATTTAACTCAGTGTAACTAATTAGTGGACATAACAGGATAAATGGTTATGTCTTTTGTCTTTATGAATTCTTTTTTAAAGCACTGTTATATGTGAGCACCTTGGTCCTCATGATTTCCTTGATAGCAGAGTCAAACTCCACAGAGTTGTTGTAGTCCACTGTCATGACGTGAGGTCGGCCAACGTACTGCTCTGCGTACGGGTGCTGGGAGAATACCTATAGAAAACAAATGCAGTGTACACAGTGACAGCTCTATAAATAAATATTTTGCAAATAAATAACATCTCTCCACAAAGACAACACTTAGCTGCAGAAAAGTCAGTTTGTCTTTATCAAATGAACACTGTCAATCATTATTTTGTACAAAGACACATAAAAATAGTTATACTGTGTCCATTAGTGTGGCAAAAATGCAGTCTGGATCTAATGTTTGAGCCACTGCTTTAATGAATCTGTTGGCAGCATGACTGATTGTGGGAAGATATACAAATAATGAACCTACCTCTCTAGATGTGGGCTTGCCTCGGAAAAACTCGTGATTTAGTGAGCTGTGGGGTGGGTTGAACTTGGGCTGGAGGAAAATGCAACCATTGGCTATAGCTTCAAGAGGGGCCGGGCCCTCGTATGGGAAACCAAAACCAATGAAGAGCTAGGAGAAAAAAGAAAGATAATTCAGGGATGTAATTTAGTGATTGTGAAATTTAAAAGCAGAAGAATTTAGTTTAGAAGTTAGAAAAGCAGAAGAAAAGTTTGTAAACACTCTGTTCATTAAACAGTGGTGACAATAACCACAAAGTTCATGCCTTGGCCTTCCGCAATAATTGCTGCAGCTCGTGCTGGGGCAGCAGGCCATGGTTCTTCACAAAGGCTGGGACCTCTGGAGGTCTCTGGGTCTCATAGTAGACTGTGCCGTGGACTTCCATGTATCTATGGAGAATCTGGAGGAAACTCTCTTTACCCTGCTGGAAGAAGATGGTTTGGTGAGACTGATGAACTGCGATGACATATAGATGGGTCGTATAGAAGAAAGAGTGTGTAATAGGAAGAACACCATAAATACATTTTTTTTTTAAAAATGGTGACCTATCTTTTTTCTTATAATAATAAATATATAGTTAGAGTGTGGGACAGTCACATTAAATTTAGCTGAAGTTTGATATAATGAGGTCAAAATCCGTACTAGTAATCTTTCAAAGACAAAAGCTCAGGCTTCAGACTTCTTTAAATGCTCCATTTCAGGCAGTTTTTTCTCTAATCTTGGCTCTGTATGATGTCGGTCAGTGCATCTGTTCCAAATAACTAAGGCGCACAGCTCTGGCTGTAAACACAGAAGCCCCAGAAGAAAGCTGGATTGAAGGAGGGACTGTAAAGGGAGCTAAAAAGGCTTCCAGGTACCAGTTTAGCTCACTGGTTGAGCAGGTGACCATATGCCACATAAGTGAAATGCAGCAGCCCGGGTTTCAGTCAAACCTGCAGGCCTTTGGTGTGAGTCTTTCCCAGCTCCCAACCTTTCTGTCAAATCTGCTTTTTTTCCACCTGTCTTGAGCCAAGACTACTTGGATCATCCATCAATGGAGGAAAAAGAAGATAGGAGGTAAAATTTGTGATCCATGTTTTGCTCAGGCAGCTTTATTTACGTCTCTGAAACAGATCCAGTTCGGTGACATCTACGTATATCTTGTACAGAATCCCTCACCTTACACTGATGCCAGGATGAACGCTTTAAGAGTACAAACAGCTACATGTATTTTCGATCTGAATGGGTGAATAATGCCACTGTGTGAAAGGTGAAGAACAAGAAATAGTTCATTGTTAAAGCAAAAGTGCTATATAGTGCGTTTTGGTGACTTTTACAGTGTAGGGCTAGAAAACGTCTGTCTGTCACACTAATATTGTATCATAAGTGTAAAGCTGTGCGAATATTTTTCCAATGTCAGGTAAATCATTTCTACAGTTTAAATGAGCCATCCGATAGCACAACAACAATGCAGCATTTTGGCTAAATTAAACTGAAAAACGTTCAAAGGATGGATGAAGGACAAAGACCACAGTACTGTTTTTGCCCGCCAGGTGGGCGTGTCCCAGTAGCTCTTATGGGCTCTTTGATTTCCTACTTTTTCTACAGGGGTTAAAAGGTGCAGTCTAGTCCTTTTTTACTCAGTGAAACAAACACAGGGCTGTTAGTTTCATTTGGTTGAATTCTTACTTTCACCTATGAAAAATGCACCAATATACACACCGAATATTAACATGTAGAGGAAAATTGCCTTCTGTTTAACCAGCAATAATTTTTGAGTTCTGCACTCCACTCATCCTATTACCTGCTGTGAAGTTTTCTTCACCTTTAATTAATATCAACCTTGATGTGAGAAAGATGGTTGAATTTTGATGTGCAAAACAAAACAAAACAAATAAAAAAAAAGAAAAAGAAATGAACAATCCTTAATAAAAATAAAATAAAATGTCAGTAAACTCTGTGGAGAAACATCTGGCAGGCAGGTATTTATTTTGCTGCGCTGAGGCTTGGTTTTAAGCAGGATAAAGCATTGATTGTCCTTATTCACTTACTTACACTTACTTGTACATACTTCTCTCCTTTTTTAATCTAATAATATATACATTACATGCTGAGGGTGAGACAGCCAGAAGGGCAGTCAAGGTTCAGCAGAACGACTGGGAGAAAAAAACAGCTAGCATCAGTTAACAACCAAAATTTAATCATGTGAACGGTGCATAACCCCGACTAGAGTATTGACCGCCTGGCGTTAAGCAGCTTACGTTATCCCTCTGCTGTGGCCCCCCTCCCACGCACACAGAGCCATAATTGGAGGCTGTAGTAATCGATAGCTTCCTCTGTGAGGATTTTCCCAGCCAATTAGGAGATTAGCTCAAGCGCTAAGTGCAGCAGACAACGACAATGAATTAGCAGGAGAAACACAGCTGTGAAAGAGTGCAGATTCCATAACCTGCACTCTCGCTTTGTGACTATGTATGTACAAGCTAACCGTCTCAGCAGGGAATGGATTAGGAATGCTAATAAATATCTGTTGTGCTGGTTTTTTGTCCCTTACCTAAGATTTAAAAAAAGAAGTTTGTATGTATATATAATGTTGATTTCTGTGTGCACAGCAGGACAGAAAGATATGTTTTTTGTTTATAGTACTTTCATACAGATTTTTTTTCATATACAGCACCATGCATTTAAACAGTTAGCTGTATGCTGATGGAATTGTAAAGTCAGTGTTTTATTATTCAACTCTTTTGGTTCCTTAAATTAAATATTTCCATAGTACTATGGAACTATTAGAACTATTTAATGTTATCTTACATAACTTTAACTGTAGTTTCCAAAACTTCATGACAACTATACAGGGGGTGAATTTTCAAACTCATTAGCTTTAATTGTATTGAGGTTTAAAGTTGCAGCAAGACTGTTTTGCCTTGTTCAGCATTCTGTTGTTCTCCACGGGGTGGGAAGCTGCGCCGTACAAGTACAATATGTTTTAGACCAATTCTTCGAGAGCCAAAATTAGCATCCCCTTCCTCTCCAGTACCACAGTGAATAATGGATGCACCAAGCTAACCAGCAGAGAAATGACATGCAGCAGCATGACCGGTCAGGAGTCGCACCTGTCTCTCATGTTGTATGCATCCTAACAAAGTTTGTCTATTCCTAGACATGAAAACGATGCAACATTACTCTCTTTTTTTTTTTTTACTCTCCTGCACAAGTGTAGGATGTGAGATGAATATAAATTGGTAAAAGTAACACGTTCTTACCTGAAGCTAATGAACACCCATCCGGTGACAAGGTCCCCCACAAGGGAAAAAAAAAGAGTGACACAAAGAGAGTAAAGTAAATTGAGGCAGAATTGTAGCCAAACAAGGCTGCAATAATTGGTAGAAACAGCTATGTGTTACATTTACTTCCTTCCTCATCAAACTGTTGCAGACTGTGCATTCATAACTGCCTTTAAGCCCATCTCTCTCACAGCCAACAACCATAAACTAATCTGGGGACTTGTGTGGGCAGACAGTAGAAAGAAATGGCAGCAAACAATGTTTTAAAAATCCTTTTAAAAATGCAGACAACTTTTTCTCAGCTACATTGAGCATATGAACAAGCAGACAGTTTTGGAGAGGAAAATTGCCTGTAAATTGAAGCTATACAGTTGTGTATAAAGAGCCCTAAGAAGCAAACTAATGGTGCAAGCAGCTTGGTGCCTTTCTTCTGTTAACATTTCAGTCGATGGTTTAAAGATTGTGTCTGCATACATGCAGGCTGAAAGACAACTGGGATGTAGTGACAATCTTTCTGCATATACAATGCAACTATTGTGCACTGCAGTATCTCTGGCAGCCTCACATTTTGTTTCTGCAATGTGAGTATGACCCCAAAATACACAACTACAACCATGAAGAACAAGCTTGAGTGGCTAACAGAAGTCTCCAACAGATGTTATGCATCCTTTGAGCAATGATGTAAAAAACAAACTAACAAAAGCACGCAGTCTGAGACTGCAACGAGACATACAATCAACGGAGGCAGCCTTACTCCACAAAAAAAGTTCTCCAAGATGCTGAGAACAATCCATCTGCTATAAAAGTACCACAAAAAATTTGTAGAAACCACACCTACTGTATAAGAGAAGTAGTGCTGTAAAGTTAAAGGTTACTTACACCGTTTTTTTCTCTTTAGTGCACAATGTATGGAGTTAATCTATAAAAAATTCATGATCCTCATTTTACTCTTAGTGTATACAATATGAGATGTTTATGAGCTTATTAAGTGTATTGTACAGGTGTAAACATGTATGTATGTACCTACAAGAATATGCTTGGATACATTATATCATATCTACTGATAATTCTAACAGTATTACATGTTATTTTATTATTATAAAAACTAGGCCTCCAAATAATTACTTGTCTGTAGCTTGTGAATTTTGTGTGTAACCGCTAATGACTCCATCATTAGCGGTTACACACAAAATTCACTAAAGTTACACTGACTGACTACCATCTGTGTGTGTAAATTGTTGTCTGTACCTTCCACATGCTGGCTTCTTTCCCATACACTACAGCCATGTTGTTGACTTTGTTCTGTTGGATGCTCCTCTTCTCCGTCTCATTCAGCTCCTCCGAAACAAAGCCCATGAATGAGTTGTCTGGTGTGTGAGCTGAATGTATTTGTGTGTGTGAGTATTTGTGAGCAGCACAGAAAGGTAGGATGTTAGCAGATGGAGAGAAAACAAAAGACAAAGAGAAAAAGAGAGATAGGAAGAAAGTTAGTGAGTAAGTAAGTGAACGAGACAGGAAAAAGTACTTTATTTTTGAAGGGTTTAGTCAGCATGTGTATGGACTCTCTAAGCATTATTAATAGCGATTGTCATAAAGCCAGCTGCTGTTAATGGTAATTGTCTGAGCTGTTTAGTATGGGAATATATGTAATATTTTTTTAAGTACTCGCTGTGAGTTCAGGTATTTCTGATGATCACAACCACCCACGTTCAATCCACGGTTCCAAAGCTACGAGCTCTTATAAAATCATTTTTTTTAGCACAGGACATTTTTATGCACTGAAGAACTCTAATAATTGGCCAGTAATGCTGCTCTCTCACAAGCGTTGCTAGAGGTTGAATCTGTCATTATAACTTTGGACAGTGTGAAACGTGGCCGTCCACAGTGGGCCACATATTGATGATATAATGACAATGATCTTACAGACGAGTGCCAGCTGTAGCTAAACAGGTACGACACTGCAGAGAGTTGAACTGTGGAAGCAGAACAGAGCTGATTCTCAGTGTTTCAGTCAGAAAGTGACGAGACAGGCGGCAAGGAGAGCTTTGAAAAAGCAGATCAGACATATTGTGTAGCATATAAGAGAACCGGAAAAACTGGAGATAACGCTCCGAAACAACTTGAAGGGATGCTAGAAGCTGCTGTTGCTGAAAATAGCCGTGTTAAACACATTGCTCCAAATTAAAATGAACAAGCAGTCAGACCTGTCAGAAAAGTGAAAACACTGAAATGGAGTCATTTTATTATATTTAGAATGAATGTCAACTATTGACAGGCCTTTGAATGTGTGTCTGTGCATGTATGCATGCAAGCTGGAGGTACATAAACACCAATTCTCAAGCTGATGGTGTATTCTACATATGATATAAAAGTTAATAATAATAATAAATAATAATAATAATAATAATAATAATAATAATAATAATAATATTAAAAATAATATAGTACATACGGAACATAGTCATGTACTGCCTTGCATTGAGGTTCCAGTAGCCCCAGTTGGTCCGGTAGCCATGCAGAGTTGCATACTCCTCGTGATTATAAGCAGGCTCCGTGCCAAAGGTGTCAATCACTCGAATATGACACCTGCAAAAAAATGACACACTCAGTTCATGTGTAATCCTGTACTACATTATTAAAAAACCCCACAAAAAATAATTAAAATGTCAGTATATTTTACTTCAAATGGTCCATGAGTTGTTGGCGGCTGTTAATATGTGCCTCTTTGTCATTTCAAGTCAGTAAATTTCTGAATTTGCTTTAACCATTATTTAATTTGTAACATAACGTTTTCTAATGTGAAGCAGGATAGCAGGAGGATTTCTTGTCTGATCTTGGTGATGTCTGATTAGTGTGAGCTCTGGATCATTTGTAGTATCCAGACTGAAGTTTGTTGGTGAATACGTCACGAGTCGTTCTGGTTTTCCATCTTTGACAAAAGTCTTACTGGCACTAGCTGACAGCCATAGATGAGCAATCAAAAGTTTACACACGAAATCACCTGGATTGCCTAGCTAAAGCTACTTTTGGCTGCTCGCTTGCCACAAGGGGTCAGCAGAGTGGGTAGTGTCGCATGTTTGATTTAGTAGTTTTTACACCAGATGCCCTTTGTGATGCAACCCAAAAGGGGATTTGCATCTCCAGCTGGAATCAAACCAGCAACCTTTCACTTGCCAAGTAAATGTGGTAACAGTTACACCACTGGAGGCACTAATTGCAGTGTCTAACTAAAAAAATATAAAATATATTAACCCAATTCTAAAGGGTTCTATAGACCGTACTTCATGTTCAATACATGTACAATTATATATTTAAATGAATTTGTGCAGCAGGTCATTCAGGTGGAATGCCACATTAGAGTACAAGGCCATCAGGTTTCTCAAAAGTGAAAGGAGAAAAACAAGAAGCTGCCACTGGAGAAGCAGATAAATAACCAAAATAACATAAGCAACCAGCAGTGTGGCAAGTTTGACATAAAAATGACAAAAAAACAATTTTTAGAGGTCGGAGGTGCGATGAGCTGCTGATAGAGTTTCCAGGTGGATGCTTCGTGGCAAAGCAGTGAAGCATAACTGAGGTTCATAACAGAATCATTCACCACAGACAGACGCGCATGCAGACGCAGAGCTCACTGTGCCCTTGTTTGCGACTGTGTTAAATCTGGCCAGTATGTGGACTCAGGGGGGATTAGAGAGAGCTAAAGGAGCAGAGTCCACTTCCTCAGATCTGAGTCTTTCCTGGCAGATAACCGCGTGTCTGAGTGTGTAAAAGAGACAGATATGGGGTAATAAAAACATTCTGCATCTGGAGAGCAATTAGAAGGCAAATATTACATCAGTAAAAAAAAAAAAAAGCTAAACTATTTCCAGGCACGTGACTCTTCTTGTAGCCGTAATAATAATAATAATGGATTGCATTTATATAGCGCTTTTCGGGGCCCTGAAAGCGCTTTACAATTCCACTATTCATTCACTCCCACATTCACACACTGGTGGAGGCAAGCTACAGTTGTAGCCACAGCTGCCCTGGGGCAGACTGACAGAAGCGAGGCTGCCATATCGCGCCATCGGCCCTTCTGGCCATCACCAGTAGGCGGTAGGTGAAGTGTCTTGCCCAAGGACACAACGACAGAGACTGTCCGAGCTGGGGCTCAAACCGGCAACCTTCCGGTTACAAGGCGAACTACAGGTAGGATGTTAGCGGTTTATTTTTGAATATCAATGGTTATTTGTAGAAAATGTAATTTAATGTATAGGTGGTTACTTTGGCAGTACAAGACAAACTGCCAACTCTTTGAGCCACGATCGTTACACATGTAACGATTTTCAGATGCCAGCATTTGTGCATTACGATTTTATTTCAGCTTCGGTTTAGCTTTGTGATCTTATTTGCTTTTCAGAAACTGCAACAAGTTTGTGTCTGCAGTAAAACCCAGCCTGCCAGCTCCTTTCATTTGGCCATTGCCTTTCACATCTTAGCAGCCCCTTGACAGGCAGATGCTCTCCGACGCAGCAGTGAAGCAAACCGTTCACGTTTTATGTTAGAGGTTAGGTTTTTTTTTTCTACTTAAGCTGTTTACAGTGCAGAAATTGGTTTCTCTGGCTCTCCCATGATGGATATGTGTTGAACATTGGTGTAAATAGCGTGTTAAAAAACCACTTATTTGCTGTCTGGAAAGCCTTCACCATAGCCTGATAGCTTTTGAACACCAACTGGATAAAATCTCACGTTTTCTACATTTGTTTAGATTATTGCCTCATTTTGCAAGAAATTCAGCTATTGTTAACAATTTTTTTGTGCAATGCACTTACATAAATGTGTTAAACAAATAAGTTAGAAATGCAGGCTTTAAAGCTTAGAATCTGACTTCCTGCAACTGTGTTTTGGTAGAATACCTAGATGTCTCTTTCGCTCTTTTCTTTCCTTTTTTTTGCATTTACACAATTTCAGAAGCTTCAGTATTGACAGCATGAAAAATATTCCCCTCTGGGCATTTTATTCTTTTTACAGACAAGGTGACACCCCAATCGTGTTTGACAATTCTCAGATATTTCTGCCAGCTACTGCAGCATCCAAGAGGCCAACCAATAAAGTGACAAAGTAACCTGGAGAGTAACGTATCAGCAAGAAAACAAATAAATAAACAAGAAACGACAAGCAGCGGCACATTGTTCATTCAAAGTTCTGAGGATGAAATTTTGCAGAAACTGTTGTGCTTCTATTTGTAAGTATATCCGAAAGCTGATAATGAATTATTAATAACGAATGTTACTTTCACTCGTCTCTACCCCGTCTTCCTGCATCCCTCACTCCAACCTGCGGCATCACATATCGACCACTCTGAAATGGTGAAAATGTTTCTGCCACCAGATAAGAAGTCCCAAAGGGAGGGAAAAAGTGGAAGAAGAGGGGGTAAGCGTAGGAGTAGCTGAGCTGAATATCTATTGGGAGATCAGAGCACCGGGCTAATCTGGGTTAAACGGTTGCTCAGCGAGACTCGCCAGTCATCTGGGGTGAGGCGAATATGGCAGCATGGTTCATTTTCACCTGCAGTCTTGTGGTGTAAATGTGATGTGGGATTATAAGAAACTGGGCATCAGTGGACAACACCACCAACATTTAATAATGAATAGTGCAAGCATTAATTCAAGAGCAACACGTTCTACTGAGTGACTCATTTTTATGTTTGAAATATGGATATACTCAAACCCATAATAATCTGAATTAAATCACCAGACTAATGCGATACAATAGTAATTAGGAAAACAACATGTTCTCCGAGTTGTTCCGAAGATATGTTGCTGTGTCGCAGATGTAATGAGCTACCTCAAGATGCTCTATGTCTTTTTTAATTTTTTTTTTTAATAAAATGATGAATACATCTGTGCTTTGTTTGTGTAATCACAGTGCCATTTTCCCTGCTAAAGCTTAGACCTCACGTGCTGCTCACCACATGCCTCCTGCTCATGCAAGGTGTAATAGTGAAAAAGCGTCAGACTGCAACGGGGGCTCTCCACAGCTCTGTGAATGTAACTAGTTGTTAGAGGTCAGCTGTTACCCAAGATGAACTACTCATTGCAAAGTACCTAAGAAACAGTTTCTGTGTCCTGTGTAACCCTGCGATAATCATTCTCCTTCTTGTGTTTGGTTGCACTTCTTACGTTAAGGTTGGGCTCAGTTACACTCGTCCACAGATTTTTCAAACAGAGAAGCAGAGATTTGTTACCCAGCTGGCGACCAGCACACAGTTGGTCGCTCACTGACCAACTTCAGTACACCAACAATCAACAGTGAGAAATACAAACTACAAAATATTGCTTAAATGCATCTCTCTGAAACCAGTGAGCTGCAGAGTTATTCACTAATTCCACCCATTTACTGCAATCAACCCAGAAGCCTCTGCCCACTTTCATCCCAGTTGTTTCCTTTGTTTGTTGAGCTGTCGATATTAAATTTTAATAAAACAGAATGACGTGTCTAAAACACAACTTATTGATTTTAGATATAATTGCTATGTTTTTTTTCTTGTTGTGATTACAACAATTCTGAAATTTGATGAAATCTTTGAACATTCATTTACTTGGTTAATCTACTACACATTTCAGACAAAAAAAATCACAACTGTTGACTTCATCTACAGTATTATGTATGTATGCATAGGGCACAAATACTGCCCACCCTTATTATAACTGAAACTACAGCGCTGACAGTTGCCCATCACTGCCTTTTAAGGAGATTTGTATAAATGAATAGTGATAGAAATTTTCTTGCACCTCAGCAAAGATAGGTAGCACATAATCAGTAGGATTACTAATTGCTCTTTCTGCTTGTATTAGCATTAACAAAATGGCTCTCTAAAAAGTGCAGGGATTTTAGCAATACCTCCTCATCGACATGCTAACTGCGCTGTATAACACGCACACGCACACGTACACGTACTGGTGGTTTCCTTCAGTTTTAGCAACAATACTTTGTTATTTGTGTTTTGTTGCAGGCCTCACCCTTGATATCTGCTCCGACCTTGCTCCGTCAAAGCAGTGAATTCATCATGCAGAGGAAATCAATGATGCTGGTCCTATTATCAGATGAGATGGTTTGGATATTATCTTTATCAACTTTCACCAACTTTAACGGCACATGTGCACTGATATACCCTCGAATGTGCACGAGTTCGCACACAGGAGTACGCGTGATTCCAAACAGCACGCCGGACTGGACAGCACCGTCTTGTTCGGGCATAATTAATGACTGTGGATGTTGGTGGGAACATATAACAAAAGTAATTAAAGGGAGTTGAAGGGTCCCAAAGCACAGAGCACTTGATTAATGATTCCTTTCAGTGCAAGAGACTCAACTAGACCAGACAAGGTGAGAGAGATAGAACGAGATAGAGAGGGGGAGAGAGCGAGAGCGGGGCGGAGAGATCAGGACGGAGTTAGAAAAGGGGGTGGGAGGTAGGTGTTATTGACCTATCCTGCACCTCTGGGGACTGCTGGGTTAATATTAAGCATGAAGCACTGATCCACTAAGCTCAGCTCTCTGGCTTTACAGCAGTATAAATTAATGGCATATGCTAGATATCATTTACCTGAATGCAAATTTGATTGCATTCTTGAGAGCTGCGTGTTAATATGGATCCACATGGGACTTAATATCGTCTGTTCACTCCTCTTCATACATTTTAAATCACTAAAGTGTATCCTCTCGTGAAAGTGAAGATAGATGTTCCTGCTTCTGTGCCTGTATTGCTGGAACATTTGGATAATTCTTTCACCGCAGCCTCCTGGGCACACAAAAGACTGTCTCCTACAAACACTAAAAGCCACATCCTGTTAGTGGAGGCAGAAATCAAGACTCCACACGGTAATGACGGAGTGAAGAACTGCTGACCTCAGCAAGCAATTAGGTGCTGACTGTCTGTCGGGTGGAAATGCGGGGTTTTGTGTGTACGAGACAACTCACGAGAAGGGAGACAAATGGTGAGACAGCGGGAGAGAGACGAAAAAAGGTTGTGTGCTGGGAAAATGGCTCCCCGGCCCACCACTAATCCATTTCTCTCACCCATAATTGGATTTTAAAAATACATGGAGCGGCCCTTTATATGTGGTGCCAGGTTGACTGCAGGTAACTTCTACTCCTCCGTTTTGTGGTATCTTTCTCTCTCCGTTCCGTGCTCCATCTGCACGCACCATCGCCGTTTTATCTCGTCCTTATTCTCATCTCCTACTGTTTCACTTTCAGTTGGCCTCCTACTCACACATGCCCTCTCCATCTTTTATCTTTCTTTGCTGCTTCTTTATGCTGGAAGCCAAAACAAGGAAAGCAAAATGTCAATTGCCGTTATCACATGCAGGGGTCAGACAAATGCCAGTTTAGTGGACCAGAAAAAATGATAGTGGGACAGAGGGTAGTGACTGCAAGCTGTTTTTAAGGAGCTGGAGAGGACAAGGCAAAAGTTAGACTTTCAGTCTTGCTTGTTTCTGAGGCAACAACATGAAAGTCCTCTGAAGATAATGTGGCTTCATATTGCTGTGCTCTGCAGGAATGTGTAGCTAAGTTTCTTTTCTTCCTCTCCTTCTTCTTTAGTTTTTTTTTTCAAATGCACTGTGGTACTTTAAATTCCTGTTTTGGGTATTTCTTTATGTTTTGTTGCCACGGTCTCATAACTGTCATGGCCTAGTTTTCCAAGTTGTTGAATGTTTGTAACAATGCCAAAAGCCATTAGCACAATTCTTTAACAGCTCAAAAATAACCCCTCTTCCTCTCTCTTCTTCTTTTCATGTTTAATCACCTCTTAACCACTCAGCGAGTCTCTGAGTGCATTCAAACAGTAATAATAAGCTGCTGAAACAGGCTTTGACTGGAAATCGGTGCTCGGATGAACAGATTTTTATGTTCCTGTGGGGTAATTAGTACACGTATGCCAATGACAAGCTTTCAATTTTACATGCACCTCTACTACTGTACTACATGTGCTTTTCATTATTGCTGATGTGCAGGGTAATGGAGCATGACAGGTGATGCCGGTGCCGGCTTGTGAGTATGCATGTTGTGCATTCGACTGCACAGCAACATACAAACTCTAATGTGTTTGACATTTTGTGCACTTTGAGCCTGTTCTACCTGGAAGGGGATGCATGATTACAGGGACAGCAAGCGTGTTTTAAGTGTGTATGTAGGTGTTAGTGTGCGTCCCTGTGTGTCTGCAACTGTGTGTTTGCGTAACAGTGTGATTTTAACAAGCCAAATGACTTACAGTAAGACACGTATCCCTTATTACCAGCAATGATTAATCTATAAACACAGCCATTAAACTCACAGACAGGCACGCACGCACACACTCACTCCACTACACACAGATAAAGCAACACATATATAAAACAACGAAAAGCGAAGATACTCGATCTCAAAGGCACACGCACACACACACAACAATGCAGATCGACTAACTTGTGTTTCTTGAGTGAGAGCCCCATGTGTTGCTTCATCTGCTGCAGGCCATGGTAGTCTGTGTAGATGAGGTCAAAGGGCAATGGACCAGTGAGTGGGCAACTGCCTCTGCCTGGGGGCACGCCGAGGAACCTGCAACACAAACACAAAATACTCACTTTATACAAGCAGAAAAAAATGACAGACAGTCAAGACATGAGATTTACACTAAAAAAATCTCCCCAAGAGCGCAGGGGTTGAACTTAAGCTTGGATTCATGCATTCATTATTAACTCACACAAAACCATTTCACTTTGCTTTTGTTATACAATAAAAAGTGTAAGGCGAAGATAGTTTTAAAATGTCCTTGGACAAAAGCTGGGTGACTACAATGATGTCTATGCTTGTCCGGGAATGACATTCTCTTATCAGAGTTCACAATCTAATTCCCCGGAGTAACGCAAAAACAAATCTTCTATGAAAGCTGATTTTAAAGGTGTGTTTATTGATCAGATAGTACATTACAGGTGATGCTGGGTTCAATCAGAATTATGCAAGTGGGCACTGGGATGTTTTTTGTTTTTTTGGCAAAACATAATTCAAAACAAATAGGATGAAAAGCGCTGAATCTGTAATGACCTGGCTGAACTGTCCACAGAAGCACCATCAGCAATAACAACAGATGGTCAATGGTGATGATGTGTTGAGATTGTGTTGAGAATGCCAGGTTATGCTATACAATAAGCACTTATGTGTGTATGAACAATGATTGCTGTGGTGAAATCCAAACGTCAGCATGTCTGTCTGTTGATACATACACTCCTACTAGTTCCAAAAAGTCTATTTCAATTACAAGAAGACCTTCAAGGCACAAGCACAGGCACACGCAGGAGCACACACAGCACAAACCAAAGGAGAAAAGATGTTTTTTTTGCTGTTCACTGGAGTGTGACTTGTTTTCCATCCTTGTTTGACTCTGTTTCAACTCATTGATTGACTTAGAACCTCTCTGCTACTGTGCCAACAGACCTACTATTGGATATTTGACCTGTGAATGGTCTGCTTGCTCTTACTTAGGTCTTACTTCTGTGACAGATGAGGCCGAAGGCTAATGGAGGCTGTAATACAATTTGTACCCCCAGTGAATTTCATCTTGCTGTGCTAGTTTTACATCGGAGTCTCTCTGGCTACAGTACTTATCCAAAGGGTAATTTTATACTGTTGCAAAGCATGGCTTACAGGAGCTTTGCTGGCAGCTGCTAACTAAAATCAGAGGAGGGTGAAAACATACAGATAAAGAAGCTTGATGCAGTGACTGAATTAAAGGACAGTAAAGCAGAGAATGCAGCATGTGGCTGTTTCATACAGTATTGGAAAGGCTTGGAAGTGTTTAGTCTTTCATTTTGCAAATGAGAATCACATTATTCATCCATCCATTGATTCATCCACTGCTTACTGGGGTCTGATTCACAGGGGCAGCAGTCTAAGTGGGGCTTGGGGGACTTACAGAAGGATAGAGGTGGGGTAGGGAGATATTTAAAAGTCAAATAATGTCGAAAAGAAGTTCATATAAAAAAAAAGAGAAATATTTAAATTCTTGTAACTGAAATTCAGTTTCTTTTAGAATAGTAGACCTCACCACTGAAAAGTGATGATAACAACACCATAATAACCACAACGTAACAATATATGGCGACTTCCTTACAAAGCCACCGTGTTCTGGGTTCCATCATATGTTCAGCAATTGTATTACTCATGCACATGAGCAATACAACTGGGGTGCCTGGCACTTATCAATCCCAAAATATTTATCAATAAAGAGCAAACCTCTTTCCAAAGGATATCCTAAAACGTCAATGGGCTTTTTATTCACATTTCCAATATGTGAACAAAGAGCCAATAAGCCTGTTCATCTGTTAATCGGGCACAGAGATAAAAGCTGAAGTGGCACCATTCTGCAGTATTTTGATCTAGGAAATCATAATTTTCAGGTATTCATGCGCCAGAACACCACCTGAATGTAGGTGTGCGGATGTTAACTTGAAAGGAATGAAGGCCGGTGGTGCTGGCGGTGCTTACATTGGCCATATTCTGCAAATTAATTTCACACTGTGTGCATACAGTGTCATGCGATGTTATGATTTGATGATCAAAGAATGTGATTAAAGTTTTCAAAATGTTTAACTCCGATCTATTTAACTGGGATTCGTTGTGATATTTTTTTTTTTAGATTTTTCCCTCCTGTTTAATTGAGTACCAAAATATTCAATAGTCATTTTCTTTTCTTTTTTTTCCACCATTGTTTTTGCTGTTGTTGAACTTGTCCACTGGTTATTACCTCCACCAGGGAGATTACATTTTTGGTATCATTTGTGTGTGCATGCACACTTTATAGGGGGTGCAGAGTGGGGGTCATGTTTACTATCCATTAAGATTTGACTTGCATCCACAAAGATCTTCAGGGTCAATTTAATGATTAATGGTTGAATACAAACAAAAAAGCCTTATAACCCATAAACTATAATTCTTAAGTGTGCTTTGAATATTCAACATATGCAAAGTACTGTATAAAGATTTCTATGATCTCTTGATCTGAAGGTCAAAGTGATAATAACTGTATACAGAGCTATTTTCAAACTATGTTTCTTACTTCCATTGTTTGCATTGACACCATAAAGGCATATAGGGAATGAAACATGCAGATTCTAAATATCACACTACTCTTTACCACTGACCTCTTCTTTAAGGTCAAACAAGGTCAAACTTTCAAAAACTGTATTTTAAAATTACTACTTACTTTGGTTTAACAGCTTACATCCATTTATTACATTATATATATCATAATATATGTGAGAAAGTGCACATTGAGGGAGGTGAGAAAGGGTGTACATTACCGTAGTAACACAACTGAAATTCATATGAATAAAATTCAAGCAAAAGGAAAGAGACAGAAAATAAGGTGACGTGGGGTTGGGTGGGGCAGTGGGGGGTGGATTGTAATCCACCAGCTGAGAAAACAGCAGTATGGTAAAATACAATCAGCTCCTTGGCTCCTCATTTCCCAGCAGCCTGTTTCTTTTATTCTTTCCCTCTAATCCCTCTCCTTTGGCAGCTGTTCAACTATAGCATATTGGCCAAGAGAGAAAATGATTTAGTTCTTGAAATGGTATTTTTTAAATATATCTTTTGTTAGGAAACACTGAAGGACATTTCCACTGGTGATACCACAATGAATACCTGACCGAACGGTTGGTATATTTTTCTGAAACTCAGATGAATCAGATGTCCGTTACATTTGCCCTTTCAGCACCGCTATCAACACCATAAACTGTATGGTGCAACTCAATATCACTCAAGTACATGTGAATGTACTGCTTTTTTATGGAGCAACAGTGTTTAATACAGAGAACGTGAGGCTTGTGACAAAAATATTCAGGGGTGAAATAGCAATACACGTTGGGCCATTAGTTCAGTAAACTAAAACACCACAGCGCGTTGTTGTATGTGTAGTTGTTTTAAACTAAATGCTGTGCATTGTAGTTTAGTGTTGAATTTTTTCAAATTTAATACTAAACTACAATGCATCATTCAGATTCTTATAACTGTGGTGATTCTTCCTCAGGCTGAGATTGAGGAGATGTATTCATGATGTAAAGTGCTCACACAGGGATCACAACTCCTGCTCTTTTACACGTACACTACTCAGAGGTCAAGCATATGCATTGTCTGGACCTTCACACACATCAGGATGCCCAAAGGGAATTCAGTTATTAAAGACACATTTTTTTAAAAGAAAGACCAGCAAGTTACTGCAAATGTAATTAAACAACTAGTCCAACTATTCGTACTTCACTTCTCTCTTACACTGGACTATAGTGTTAAAGCTGTAAAATTGCATGCACACACATGGGAGCCTCCACACACGGACACACACAGAGGATGGCAGCGATCCCAGACACTATTCCAGTGCCATACAGGGCTTCACTGGAGTCCAATTACCCAGGGTCCTCTTGTCTCCTGGCTGGCATCAAGTCAACAAGCTCTTTGAATGAAGATATATACACACACACAAACACATGCGCACACACACATGCACTGAAATGACTGCGAGAGGATATTTAACTAAGAACGTTTCCATAGTAATATCTGTTTGTGACTCTGTACAGTTTTTTTATATTAATAAAATAAAATAAAGGCATCCTAATGAAAAATTGTCTGGCATTGTCAAAGCAATTGAAAAAATGGAAATACATCTGCACTGAAGTGATTCTTACGTCAGGGGAGCTCAGAGGGTCTATCGTCTCCTGTGAAGATCTACCTGTGAGGAAGCTTCTTTTTATACCTCCAAATAAAATGTTTCCATCAAAGCTGAGTGACTCTGGCATGTTACTGTTGACACTTAGTATGCACTGGTCTATACTTTCTTTTTTCTAAAACTGTGACGTCCAAAGTAATGGCAGAACATTATAACTGAAAACAATCTCCTCCTGAATACGCTCATGAATGTTTACTGTAAATTAAATTGTAAGTACACAACCTTATATTTCTGTACACATGTTTTAGCAATTTTTATGCTTGTGTGTGTGTGTATTACTAGTTATGTTTTCCTGTGTATGGGGTTATATACTGTAGTTACTTCATTCAGTACCAAAAGCCTGTATTGATTTCCTAAGGAGCATTTTGGTAGGGTGTTATTAGAGCACAAAAAGCACACAATGAGCAATAACAGTGTATTGCTTGTGAAGAGCTGAAATCTACCATTTTGCCCATAGGTCTATTACTGCATTCTGTACTGTGTGTGTTTGTGTGTCTTTGTAAGGAGATGCAGTCTGCCAATCCTACTCAATGGTTTGTGGTAACTGCAGAAACTGCCACAAAGCTTATTGTCTGTCTTTCTGTTCAGTTCTGTGAACAGCATGTGTAAGTGCGTGTCGGTACTGAACGCTGAGCTATAGTCAGGTTTCGATCCCAGTGTAGTGTTGCAAAAGAAGGCTGTAAGATGATGCGACAAGATGACAATAATTAAAAAGTCAGGCAGTCAAATGGTTAATTCTTTATAGAGCTGCAATGAACACAAGGTAGAAAAAACTATGAAATATTTTTCATTCAATAATCTACGTTGATTTGTCTTATAGTTCAAATGAAAAAAATCTTGGTGTTGTCTTCATGCAGACCCATTTGTTTTTTCCTCGCATGATCTTTAATTTCTTGCACAGATTGAAAGCTTCAGTGCAAGTTTAAAGAAGATACACGTTTAATTGTTATATCTGATTCGACTGAACATTGCTGCATTTTGCTTTAATTCATACACCAACTTTTCCACCTCAGCCAAGCATAAAAATATGTTTGCAATATTTCATTTAATTTGTCTTATTAAAACCACACAAAGGTGTTTGATAAAACTCATTTCATGAGGCAAAGATTCATCTCAGTTTGCAAACGGATGTGTGACTGATTGGATGCATGTACACAGCTTGTAGAAATGCATTTGCCCATGATTTCAGTGACATTTAATTTTTGTGTCTGTGCATCTGTGTGTGTCTGTGTATGTGTATTTGTATGAATGACACAGAAGTTCAAGGGCATCCCAGTCAGTGCTGACAGCTGATGTCATCTACACTGTCCTGGGTTGGAGAGGGTCAGCAGCGAGATGGGAATGTTAGCAGCTCAAACTGCGGAAAACACTACACACTGTGCATTTGCGTGTGTTTTTGTGCGTATACCATCAAAAAAAAGAAAAAGTAAAAAAGAAAAGAAAAACCGACTGATGGTTGTATTGTTTGGCATTTTGTCCAAATGTACAATGGCTGGTCCACAGTGTACTGCTAAATGCAGGCTATTACCATAAGGCTCAAAGTTATATGTTATACATTTTCTTTAGTTTCTTACGTGAAATCTGCTCTGGCAGCTGTAAGAGACCCTTGTGTCAAAGCCGTTTATCATGATTAAGCTGTGATCTGTGCACACAACTCAAATGAAAACTCATACGGTGAACTGTTCAGAAATTTATAACTGTGACTGACTATAAACAATTTCAGAGGTGGGCCATGAAAAAATAAAGAGGTGGAAAAAAAAAGTCCTAAGTGTCACAAAAATGTTGCCATGGTGTTGCATAACGAAACATCAAAAAGTTTCATCCTTAAAAGTCTTGGAGTGGAATTTGGTTAAGTTTATCACCGTGACATGATGACAAAATTGTGCAACACCAGCCTGATCCTCTTATGCGTGGACCCTGGAGGCAGCTGCGAGCGGTGTAATGCTCCCATTTTAGGAAGACAAGCCAGCTTCACATGTTACCTCAGTGTTATGAGGGTGTCAGTGTAGGTTTGTATGTATATACCTTATAACTGTATACTGTGTGTTTACCACAGTATGAAATGTAGATGAAATATTGAAAAAAAAGAAAGAAAATGCCAGATAAAGTAAATACTGTGATAAATCAGCATGTTCTTAATTCTCAGCTCAATCAAATGATAGCTGTGCACATACACACACGTATAGCATAATCAAACAGTCAAACATCCATGTAATCATCTGTTTCCACATTTGCCTCTGATTACACCCAGGGGGAGCCAATCTGTCTGCATGTGGGCAAAGTTTCTCATGCACACGCGCGCACACACATGCACACACACACACACACACACACACACACACACACACACACACACACACACACACACAGATACGTGCATACCGTGCAGCACAATCTTTACACACAAGCACTCATCTGCACCCAAACACCATGTGTATACAGCCATGCTAGAAGCAGCTGACAGGCCCCAGTTATCAGCTAAGGCAGGGTGCACTAGATAAGGGAGCCTCAGGGCGTCATAAACACCAATACAGAGAGAGAGTGAGCGAGAGAGACAGAATAATGTAGGGATGGAGGGATAAATCAGAGATGAAAGAAGGAAGAGGAAAAATTCAACACTCCTGTCATAGATAATAAAATTCTCAGATAAAGAGCTACAGCGGGAAGAGAGAGAATTAGAGACGCTTGGGAAGTGTGCAAGAGAGAAAGATGGGGCAGCAAGGTGAAAGAAGAAAGTGACATGTTAGTCACAAGGGTCGGGCAGTCAGGGAAAGAAAGACAGGAAAAAACAAGTGGGAGTGAGGAAGAGGCTGGATGAGCCGGACGGTGAAGAAAACTGAAAAGAATTTATCCAGGGGACATCAGGGCCTGAGAGAGTGAGTATAAAAGTTGGAAAGTGAGAGGCATCTTACAAGAATATAAGATACACGTATAGACACAAATTATTTAATATTTAAATAACAAATAAGTTTGATAATAATACATTATAATAAAAGTAACTTATCAGTACTTTTATTTACATCATTCATTTTATTCCAATACAGCGATCAGGCACAACATTATGACCACCTGCCTAATATTGTGTTGGTCCCCCTAATATATCCCACCGACAAACAGATCGACCCAATACACTTGTCTGTACAAGATGGATAATAATGGTGTGATTAAATGCAAAAGCAAAGAAAAATGCTCAACAGACTGTACACAAAAGATGGATGTAGCCACCATGATGTCACCAATTGGTTAGTGAACTCCCATTGTGACAACTCAGGTACTGACTGACACTATTTTGGGTTTCTGGAAAAGTGATGTGATGACTTGAATGTAGCAATTTAGACCATAAAATCTCCCAAGGAGTCATAAACAGCTTATAAACAAGGTATAAAAAGGAGACGCTCTACAGATGTTCGTATAACCAAACTTTTTTTTGCAATCAGATAACTATACCAGCTACCTGCAATCGATTGCAGGCAGTTCAACTTTGAAGATATGAAGCTGTCTCCCTTTTCAGGCAGTCTATGCTTGTAGGACTCAGACCACAGCAGGGCACTATGAATGGAATGCTTTTTCTGACAGTTGCACACTAAAAAGAAATGACAGAGAGCGTTTGCATACTTGAGTCACATGATAGGCTTTTTCTACTGATTTTACACTGTGTACAGAGCACAGAGAAGATGAAAACCTCTGTAGGTTTATTCCCAAAACTGCCCACCCCCAACCCCCAACCAAAAAACAAAAGCAAATGCTGTTTCTTCTAACTGTAACCCCCAAAACAAGTCTTTACCATCACATAGCTTTTGTTTGGGGAAAAAAAAAGTATTGTCATTGATACAATAAATCCTAAACTAGTCTTTCTCTCTCTCTCACACACGCACACACATAAACACATCTATTGCATACGCACCCGCTGCTAATAAAGTCTGCTCATGCTTTGTCTCCTAAGACGTCAGGCTGCCTGCTTTTTTCCCTTCGTCAGCAAGTTTTGATCTAATCCCGCTAAATCAAGAAGAATAAGAGTCGGCATTGGTTGTGACGGGGGAAGTCGAGGGAGTTGAAAATGCACACGCACCCACCAATATGAGATCAAATAACACGCGCACACACACACACAACTGTATGAAAACGCATATGGGTGCTGGGCGTGTAAATAGATATTTTGGCAGGTGTACATATCATTATACTCTCACACATGGTGCAGATCAGATAAATCCACTTTGCAACCTGCCACCGGCACTCTGGAAGGAATAAAACACAAGCAGAGTGCCAGTCAAGTGATGCAGCAGGCAGATGCTACTTGCTCAAGTGTGAAGTGAACACACACATATGGATGAATATGTAGGGGCAAACACTCCCACTTGCAAATCATCCGGAGTCAAGTAGATGTGTGGATTCAAGTGCCATCGCCCGTCCTACCATACCCACACAGCATATAAGTGAACTGATTAGTATTATCCCAGCGACAGGACAGAGCACTAGCTGAGAACTAATTTTTACTGAAGTGTGTTGTAGATCGCCGACCTTCTTAAGCTGCACTCAACTGCCTGAATTGAGTTCCAGCTCACGCCTGAAATTAGACTTTGTAACCCACACTGGAGCTACAGACAAAAGGTTTCAGCTTTCAATGACATTTTTCTTATTTAGTACCTGGTGTCGAGCGTGTTAAAGTGTTAATTAACAGGAAGCAGTAGCACTCAGTTATACTGAAAAACATGAAGGCGTACTCTAAAAATGCCTACAAATTTTTGTTTACTTTCAAGTAAATTTGGTATTTTACAAGCAGAAATACTCCTCTGTAGTTACAAAGTTTAAAAATGACAACAGAGAGTCTGCTTCATTGTGACATCCATTTCTCAGTCTTGCAACAATTCTAGGGCTGTTGTTTATTAGTTAGACCAAAAGAAAGAAAAGACACTTTCCTCTGCTGACTTTCCTGTTGCACAATTACGGTCTGTATAAAAGACTGGCATCATATATGCAACAAATACTGATTGTTTAAAACATTTGATCAAGTCAAAGTTGAAAAAACCTAGTAACATCGTTTATGATCAATTGCCTGCACACTTGATTACATTTCAATCAACGTGGCTCTGTTTTTCATGCTAATAAGCACGTAAACCATGAATGTAACATCCCAGCATTAGCATTATGTTAATGTATCAGACACTGGTTCTAAGGCTCTTTACAGTATTTCTCTCAGATTCTTTTCTTCTAGTATGACATGCTTCAAAAATATAACACAATGCACGCAGACAGTACTTGAGCATTAGCTGAAATTTTGCATGTAACATTACCAGCTTATATAGCTTACCTGTATTGGCCCAGTTCTTAGCAATAGCAACTACTGGCTCAATTACATGCAGGTGAGACCTGCTCATAGGATTTTATGGCATCCCATTAATTAAAAAGAACCTCTATGACATAAAATAGATGATGATAATAGTATGCGGAACAGGGCAAACATCATTCTCTCAATTCTCTGCACTACACTATACAAAGTTCATCTATAAACTTTGTAGAGGGTTTAATTATAACTTACCAATATCTTCCTGGATTGGAATCAAACCTGGGCCTCTGTAATAGCCTGCAGCATATGGGTTGTCTGCTAAACCTACTGACCTACACAAGCACCCGAGTCAGCATTAAAAAAAAAACATTCTTGCATCACTTTGAGAATCAGTGAACAATACAATAGAGCTGAATAGATAATTATGAAAAATTAGCTGTCTCTGCCTGAAACTGTCCACAGTAAGGTAAATGGAAATTTTCTCTCTATTTAATCTAATCTCCTTACATTGTATGGGGTGAAATGCTGGGTGAGAGAAAATGCTTATGAATCAGAGTAAAATAAAAAGCCATTGTTGAAATTTTCCCAAAAAAGAAAATGATTTTTCAGGACAAAATGACAGTACAATAGCGGTGAAAAGGAGAGCCGCCTAGGTTACAAGTTGATTCCAATCTACCGTTTTCAGGATTTTAACAATAGAATAAAAACATCCTGAGAAAAAAAAGAGCTTGAACGCAGCTTCTGTAGCACAGAGATATTATGGACTCGCATTTCTCCATCAGACAACTTGGGCAAAAACATAGTGTCAGTTTGGCGCTGAAAAGAAGCTGTTGAAGCAGCGTTTGTCTGCTGATGCTGTCAGCAAACACAAAAGGAACTGCCAGCCTGACTTTCTGCCCTTGTGTTCAGTTATTACACAGAACGTGCTGCAAAAACTAGAGTAAGAGAAGGAGGCTAAAGTGAGACAAAGTGGGAAATCAATGACTAAAGTAAAGGTGAGAGAATAGACTGCCATCTATTTAGATTTAGTGAAATCAACACCATTCCTCGCACAGCCTAATTTCAAGGCTGGCTGCCTTAAAATGGCCCAATTCTCTTTTGCAGAGGGCACAGAAATATCAGGTGTACTGACATCAGTTTGAGCCAAGCTTTGACAGCCCATTCCTTTTAAAGCCATTAGGAAGAGGAGATACTGACAGCATCGTTGAGCAAAATGTTTTAGGGTCTCATGTCAGCTCTTAACAACTCCAAGGACACCTCATGAAGTAGGGTATGTAGGCACCAAATGTAATTATGCTCAACTTTGCTCACACCTTCTGCTCTCTCTTTTCGACAAAAGCAGAAAAATCAGGGCTTTAATATAACTCAGAAGCACTGGGAAGCTTGTTAAAATAAAATGTGAATAATAAGATGTGTCTGACCCCATTTTAGCAGTGCTTGGCACAGACGTGATAAGTCTGTGTCTCTGGTTTTAAACCCATTTAACTAACTGGAAGGTTTGAAGATAATATCAAACATCTGAATGGCCTGATGAAGAGTAAAGAGTTGACACTGACCTTGAATACAAAAAAAACCCCTATTATGTAATTAATTACTGAAAAATGTAAGCTGTAAGAATGAGAACGAAGTGATTTTTTCCTTTTTATGATACCCATAACTGATGATGCAACTATTGATATTTTCTTCAAATGAATGACTGTATACCTTCTCAACATAAAAATTGATGACTATGGGCTGGCACTGCAGGTGCCTCATACTCATTTATCAGTAGTGGTCATGCACCATTGCACTAAGAGCCAATTAAAACCCATTATGTGGTTCATAATTTTCAAGGCAGGGTTCATTATTTTTTTTAAGCCAAGACTGGATTCAGTTTATTTCAGCCACCACCCTACAGCCTCCATGACATTGTGCTAGATCTTTCACTATGGTACTCCACCTTTTATGCTCTAACTCAGTTGTTTAATAATCAGTATGTATTGTTTTGCACAGACATGTACCAGTGTTAACTAGCTAGTGCTGACCTGTAACCACTAGTAATACAAATTGATACTTAATAGCATCCAGTCTACCTTCAATTCAAGAGCAGCACTGCCCAGAAAACAACATCATAGCCACAAATCTAAAACTAACATAGGACTAATCTTACCATAACAAATGAAGCCTCTGTCGGCTTTCTTTGTTGGTCAGCTAACTCTTCCTACAGGAGTCGGGCAACCAAAATTGGTGCAACGGTATGTATCAGGCCCCCCTATAGCCAATACTATGATGTAGTCATGTCACCTAGCAACCGCCTACCAACAGGCTAAAATGACCCATTTGTAGCATTCATGCACAAATAACACAAAACTTTAATTATGCATGATGTCATCATTTTTTCTAGCAACCAATGACCAATTTTAGCCAACCTCTATGGCTTAAAAAAAAGCAGTCCTTTTTAATATGATGATATTAACATCTAATTTAACAAATATTCACTATACTAATATATTCAATTTCTGATGTTTACAGTATAAATATGACATTACATTAAATCATTTGACAGAATAACTTATGAGGTCACATTCAGGGACCGTAACATAGGCATGTAACAGTAGAGTACATATAGTATATATAGTAAAAAAAAAAAGTATCAACAAAGTAAAATAAAGAAAGTAGCCCAGCATCAAAACAAACAAATAAATAAATGAATAAATAAACAATAATTGCTATGTTCAATTTGCACTCATGCTGTGAGTGCAAATTGTGTCATGTACTCTGCTTTAGCATTGGCAGTTATGTGAAAACTTGTGAAACGGCCTGTTGCCTGTTTGTGTTGAATATGAGAATGGTTAACTTCGGGTAATGTGCTACCCTTATTCTCTGAACTGCTGGAAGTTTATATGTGAAAATGACTTAAAATGACAATTAAAAAAAGAATAGATGCAACAGTCCTCAAAGCCTGCGTCTGGGGAATTACACTGACTGTCGTTCATTTCCTGGAGACTTTCTCGAAACACACCAAACTGGCGTAAACCTAGCCTGAAGCTAAACCTAACCATAAAACATGCATTCACCTTCAAATTTAATCACTTGCTTCAGGGAGACCTGCTCTTTGTCCCTAAAAGGAAGACATTCTCATAAAGTAGCTGTGTAAACAGGTTTACTTGCACATGCACACACCCGCATACACACAGACACAGACACACACACACACACACACACACACACACACACACACACACACACACACACACACACATGCCTGTTCTCACCCACACCTCCTTGCTGTACCTGTCTGCCATGCTTTTCATTTCCCTCCCTTTATTAAGACAGAGCTAACTGACCTCCTTTAGCCTTTGTTCGTGTCAGACAACTGAGATCTTTTACACTCCAAGATGGAACCTGCCATTATACCTCACACTGCAAATGGTATCACTCTACCTTTTTCTTGTTGCTCTGTATTTATTATTTTCGACAGGGATTTAAACATCAAAATGTCAATTTAAAGTTAATTACTGTTAATATAATGTTACAACTTTATTCATGTTTTAAAACTATTTAGAGCTTTCAGCCCTGGGTTAAGAAGAGAGGTGATGATTAGCGAGCAGCAGTATGGCTTCATGCCCAGAAAGATCACTACAGATGAGATGTTTGTATAGAAAAGGTCAGAAGGAGCTTCACTGTGTCTTTGTGGATCTAGAGAAAGCCTATGATCGGGTAGCAAAAGAGGAACTGTGGTACTGTGCTAATGTCTTCACGGGGAGCGAACAGGATAGACAAGAGTAGTAATGAGTGCATCAGAGGGACAGCTCACGTTAGAGTTAGAGAAGTAAGATGAGATGGTTTGGACATGAGCAGTGAAGGGACAGTGGATAGACCTGAACAAAGGATGTTGACTATGCAGCTACCAGGCAGGAGAAAAAGAGGAAGACCTGAGAAAAGGTTCATGGACACAGTGAAAGAGGAAATGCAGAGGGTTGGTGTGACAGAGGAGGAAGCCAGGGACTCGGTGAGATGGAGGCAGGTGACCTGTTGCAGGTCCCAACAGGAGCACACCAAGAAGAAACAGAAGGAGAAAAAGATTTTTTTTTCCATTTTAAAGGTCTAGAAATAAAAAATGAAACATTTACAAGTATAACTATACCAGCACACACATGATCTCAGAGGTAAATAGGATTTTGCTAAAGCAGCAAAAAAAGCAGAGCCAGCAGTTTGTCCTGTTTGTATTTGCAACACGGCTAATGAAAGAAGTCACCCACGGGCAACAACCATTCTTTCTCTCAGCTCTCCAGATTTGAAACAAAGGTTTTGGGAACCCTTTACCAAAGTGTGCGTTCCACTGCAGTGTGCGTTTAAGTCTGTAAGGGGTTAGAAGAGTAAGGGGGGATGAAATGCTCTACAAATCTGGGAATCTGCTAACAAGCTCATTGATTTGAGCCTTGAAGAGAACAGCTGTAGGGGGTAAGAGAAAGAAACAGAGACACACTGAAAGTAGGGGCTAGACAGAAAGTGAAAAAAGGTTAGGAGACACAAAACAATTGGATGCAGGAAGGAGCGAGGGAAGTGTTGGTGTCTTTCTGCAAACTCAGACACTTAAAGCGTTTAAAATGGTGCAGCGTGAGCATACGACTCATTTGTATGCTCCAGTTTATAACAAAGAGACAAGCTGACACTCTGTCTCACATACCCCAAGCACAAATATACACTAACATCCCACAAATGATTAATGTTAATGTACTAGTTTCCCTTAAAGAAGGAGCTAACTCAGAAGTCTTTTTAGGCGTTTCACACAGATCAGCAGGTTCTTTGGATTCAAAAGATCACACACACCATCCCTTCATACCTAAAAGTTTGGATATTTTTAATAGGAAATGTGTCTTACCCTCATTTAAACCCAATTGTATAATAATGTTTTGAGTCAGCTGCTTTAAAAGTTTGCTACCTATATAGTTGCTGGCTTGCACAACAAAGTCAGAAAAAAAGAAAGAAAAAAAAGCACTAAACTTCTGAAAAAATGAGAATCAGCGATCTAAGGAAAACAATAACGGAACGTGATAACCCAATTGTGAGACATGCAAGAAAAGCAAGGGTGGAGTTTGAAATATATGTGCATGCATGTGCTCTTATCTGCTTGGCACAGGAAAACAGCTCATAGCCAGCCTATGGAATAAAAGGAGTTGAACTGAGGTCACTGACTCCACTCTCTCTACAGGCTTCACTTTAATGATGGCGCAAGGTGAAGGAGTTGTTTGACTGGGGGTGACGAGGAGGTGGAAGACTTGGGGAGACACTGGGTGGTGTTCATGTGTGTGTGTGTGTGTGTGTATTCTCGGGAGGAAAGAGGGAGGAAAGGGAAAGAGAAATAGGGAAGAAAAATTTACAAGGCACAAAAATACACAACAATAATTTTATTTTTGATTGCCTTCTCATAAATAAACAGAAACAGCTCAGAACAAACAAAACTTATTACACATTTAGACCCACACATTTATGCCTCATGCTTCAATATTAATGGAGGTCTGGGTACTGGGGGGGTGGTTAGTCCATGATGGGTTTTCCTGGTATTTCACTGATAGTGTGTTTAGTTAGTTTGTCACACAGAAAAATTACACCGTTGTCAATCAGATGCTTTTCAGATGGTACTGAAATCAACCACAATTTGAACCAAAAATGTCTAAAATGGATATGTCACTCCATAGGGCAGCATTTTTTTACAGTTTCCCTTCCTTAACACTGGCTTCTTTACAGTCCCTTTTCTACTGATATCACATTTGATATAAATGGTAAACAGACTGGTTCTTATACAATGCTTTTTACTCTAACTGAGCACTTTTTTTGCTATGTTCTTTCTAAATAAGTGCATTTTATGTAACTTTCGCACACATTTATACTGGGTGGATGTTCATATCTTGTCCAAGAATATTTGGCGTGCAGACTGGAGCAGACAGGGATCAAACAACTAACCTTCCAAATAGCAGGTGACCTTTTTTGCTACCTGAGTTACAGCCACCCCAGCCATCTGAAAGGTCAGATGCACCTGAGAGATCAGCTCAGCTCATCTGTCAGCACCTCCCGGGTGATGTGTTAGGTCTTTGCTCGATTTTGGTTGACTTTCTGATACCGCTCACCAGCTGCAGATTGTTTTTGCTACTTTTTGTTTTGTTCTCCATTTCTCTAGTTTCCTTAACTTTTTTATGAACACTCTGCACACCACGCCAAGATATAACACCTTTTCAGCTAAGCTAGTTCTTTGGAAGTAACCTCGTTGGTGCAAAAAATTCTGTTTTATTCCTGTCAAACTGTGTTATCTTAGGAATCTTTCATACACAAATTGGAACAAATGATCTGTTCCCAGTTGTGTAATAGTAACAAAGTAACACCAATTGATCACTTGAGTTAGGTGCCTTAATTATGTTTGAATTGAATGATTCATAGATAAGTTTAAATTATTTTAACAAAAAATAATAAAACTAAAAAACTAAAAAAAAAAGAAAAGGAAAAGGAAAAAAAGGAAAAGCTAATAAAAAGAAAAACTTGGATGGACATTTGGAATTCCTGGATACCTCTTGATCATGATCACTTAAAAAATTAAAAGAAAGTCTTGTTCCTTAAAAGCAAAATATAAATAAATGGGAAGTGCACAGTACTGAAACTTTGAGAAAATAAATGCTCAGCAAAGGGGTAAAACACATTACTATTGACTTTCAAAAACCCATACCTCTTACTACAAAAAAACAAAAAAAAAACTCTGACACTTTCAGCCATATATGAGAGCAACTGGACAAAGTGAAAGTGGAAAGAGAAGTGGAAAAAATATTTATAACAAGATAAAGCCTCTACAAAAAATGAGTGAAACACAGAAGGCAGACAGAATATGCTGAGAAAAACAAGTGTGCAGCAGAAAGAATCTGAAGACCAATTCAATTTTACAAGGCATTACGTAACATCAGCAGATAGGTCTTTTTGCATTAATCTCTCGGGTTATGTAAGCTATCTCTGGACTAGAGCAGATTTATAGCAATGAGCTTATGATGCAAACTAGCATTAGTTCTTTTGCAGCATGCTGCCACTGTGGTAGTGTAGTGAATCTCTCTTCATGTAAAATGTGGCCTCTCTCACACAAGACAGATGTATTTATACCCCAGAAAACATTCAGACTGAAGAATTAAAAAAAATTAAATAGACCAAAAAAACCCCCCCAAAAAACCCAAGGTGTTCCAACAGCGCAAGGGGTGTGGCACCACAGTCTTCACATATCATCATACAGCACGATATCATTGTATGAGATAAAATAAAGGCCTGGTCAAACTGTTTGAACAGAGCTCACAGAAAATGAGGGCAAAGCAATAACAATGTGATTTGTTGACTTTTGTAGTTTGACTGTCAAAGGGGAAGGCATAGTGAAAATATAAAAATACCACAGTGTAACTAAAACTTACTTAAATAGAGAAAGAAATATGGCTGGCAATGGGGAAGAGAGAGATAAAAATTGAAAGTGCTTTTATAGTAAGGATAAAAACTAAAGTGCAAAAGATTTGTGAACAGATGGGCCTTAAAAGAACTGGTTAACTGTCAGAGAGGTGTAAAGCTGACAGTTGTCATGTCTCCTGGCTTGAAACATCAGCTTTTGTGAAGCTTCAAAAGACAAACTGACTGGAAAATGTGATTTTCCTATAACAGCAGCATTACAAGGATCAAGTATTCTGTTGTCATTCACCGTGAAGAAAACCTTACAGAACGAGATGCAGTTACTCAGATCTCGGTGTTAATAATGATTAAAATAAGCAACGATAGTAGAAATGCCCCGAGGCAATAGCCCTAATAACACTAATTGTTGAAAATGCTGCTAAATAATAGCAGCTAGTTGTAGGACTGCAGGTGCAGGTAAAAATGAGAATGTGGTACCTCTACATGGAACTAAATTAGCAGTAAAATATACAGAACACAAAGTTCTGTATAGACGACGATAAATCAGTGCTACTGTCTCTTTTCAGCTCCATGCCTGAATCTGAAACTTCACATTAATTGAGAAATTACCTGCAGTAGGGATGCTGCTGTGTAGCTTGACACTTTAATTTTGAGGAATCCATGGAGAGGGCGTGCATGAGAAGGAGAAAGCGAATCTTTGCGACGTGACTGAAGATATTTTTAACAATTTCCTCCTTTTTTTTTGTGGCTTTTTCATTTTTATTGATGCCTAAGAGTTGACAGTACTGAGGCAGAGAAACTAGGAAGCAAGGGGAGATAAGGATTTTGACTTGTAATAAAGATCTTCGACAGCTATCAAACCAGATGTTGCAGTTTTGGTACGTGCTATGATTCTTAAATAACCATGACAGTTTGAGGGAGGTGGGACGGGGAGTACTGTCTTTTTAAAATAAGCAATTATTACATGTAAGACAAACTCAAAGTGGAAAAAATAAAGCAAAGTAAAAAAAGCAGGTTATAATGATCAAATAGTATTACAATGCTATGTATTATAGATCTCTTATTTAAAACAATAGCTTAAAAAAATCCTCAATAAAAATTAAAATTGCCTTTTCCCATTACCCAGGTAAGTTAAATCAAATATAACTGTAGTTAGATCAGTTAGATTTTGTACTCTTCAGCAGTAAAATGCAAAGGGGAAGAAATTTCTTGTGGCACATTTTCAAACCGACTTTAATAAAATATAGTAGATTTAATATGTTTACAGTTTTTAGCAGGCACATTTTTTGATTTCCACATGTCATCTCTGTGAACCGTCCCCACAATGCCATGTTTTTAGTTTTCATGTTACGCTCAACACATGCTCTGTGAACATAAGCCACCAGGATGATGCACCAGAAAATGAACAATTTTCCAGGCTACTTCACTGTACTTACTTCTTCGCTGTGTATCGTGCGTCCTGTGGGCATTGAACTGTAAGAGGCCATTACGCTTTTAGCCTGTGCCACTTTCTTTCATCTTCCAGTATTATTAAAGCTTCTTTATGTCACAGAACAGTAGTGGCAGGATAAGGCACAAAAGGTGCTGACCATCTAGCTTTTCAACGACTGGGAGCAGCTATCGGTGTTCCAGACCCTCCAGTTGGTAATGAGCAGGAGAGCCGTGTCTGCTCTCCCTCTAACACTAATACATCTCAGGTACCCTGGCAATCTAACTGGCATCAAATTCAGCTTTATTTCCATCAAGCGCCTCAGTATTTCACAATGTGAGGGGTGCATACTCAGCAGAAATGGTGAAACGCAAAGACCTGTACTGAATTAACTGAGATGTGTGTGCTGCAGTGTGTGGTCAGGTAACATGGGGTAAATGTGTGAAATTTCTGCTTTGTGCATAAATGACGGATGTTGTGAGATTCCAAACAAAAGAATGGCATTCATTAGTGAGCCTTCAAAAAATATCTGCATATTTGAATACCAAATATAAACTCTAAAGATGCCACCTCGGCACTTTGCTGAACTCTCTTTTTGTCTTTTCCAACAAACATTTTTTCATCGGTCTGATCTGCATGCTGACAGCCTTCAGGATGAAATAGGATTTTGATTTGTCACAGACATTTTTTTAAAATAAACAATACCTTAAAATTTAATCTATTGTGAGTTTTATTAAAAGAAGTCATTTTAGTCAATAGCTCCAATACCTTAGTAAGTCTCGACATGCTCTTTTCACTCATCTCTAGTAAATAATATCCAGCCATGTGACTGCAGTGCAGACTGAAAACTACAAAAAGGGGAGTGATACACTAAGAAAACACAACACCTAATCATTCCCACAGCGGCCAATTACAGCTACCCTGCTTCCTCCTAAGCCAATCACAACTTTCAGATGTTGTCATGAGAGCAATATTGTACCCGCTATGCTCTCTCACTCACACACACACCACAATGCAGAAATGTGAAACGGTGGAAAAGGATAGACCCTGGACACTTTTTTGCTCAGCTTTATTTTAACACTGCTCAATGTTGCCCAAAGGAAAGTGAGATGTTTCCAAATCTGTGTTTGGTCTCAGATCTAACCAAGCCTTATCTTTAGGGCAACTGTTGTCTGTTTGCCTGCTTTTTCATTTGTCTTGGTCATTTTGTCCATCCGGACTGTCAGACCTTTTGCTTCTGAATGTAATGACTCAACAATATCTGCAACCCCCCCAAAACACAACATCTGTCTTAAAATACTAATAAAAATACAGTATTAATACGAAATAAAACAACAGCAATGCATTGTTCTTGAATGTGTCTGCTGATTTGCATCTGAGGCTTTTTCTGTGTGAACCACTGATAATTACATTGCGAGGTAATCAAACCAAAAAGCTCCCTGTTTTCCAGCCTGTTTACTAACACACTGTGATAATTGCATTCGCAGGGCATGGTGTGAATGTACACAAAGCCACTATCTGAGAATGCAGCCCTAACACAGAAATGCAGCAGTGTTGAGGGAATTCTTTAATTAATTCATTCGTTGACAAAAAAAAAAAGCCCCCCATGTATTTCACAGCGCCTAAAAACAGAAAATCAATACTTATGCTTTTTAAATAACAAATCACTATGTACTTGTGTGCAGCTTCGCCGTGTGGCAGGATATATTGAAGCTAAATATACAGTATAATTGCACGTCATAGCAGCACAAAGCTGTGCCTCACAATGCATCCTCTTCTGAGAATTGAACTTGTCATTACTGGGTTCACTGAATGGACCCAGTAAACAGTGTTACATTATCCTTTATTACATGTTAGTATAACGACCACTGTGAAAAGCATTAAAAGCTTTACTTACTTTAACATTGACAGGTTTGAGGGTAACGTGAGAGGGTCTCAAGAAACTCCAGTGACGTGCATGCAGCAAAAACGATTGTGCCATCAATCTCAAAAGTCACTTTTTTATATATGAAATTCTTCTAAATTGTCCCACACTCTCTTGGCCCCTGCAGCTGCGTTATATGTCTACAGAATGTCTGCCAAAGGCTGGGCATCAATACAATGCTTCTCCTATGATTTGTGAGAGATGTCCGGAGCAGAGCACAGTATGAAATGCAGAGAACAGCCGGGCCTCTGTAGGCACCATTATATTGATCTATATTCTGTACCTGTATCACTGCGCTGATCGACGACGACAGAAAGACAAAGACTAGCGGCTCAATCGAGGCCAAACAAAGACGTCACCTAGTATGAGTCAGCTGTCTTCTCACAATATGCCTGTTCATAATTCTTCTGTCAAACATTAGCCATTCATTGACATTGAAGATGACAACCCCTATGATTTGTTCAGTCTTGACTATGAACCTGATTACTTAGACTAGACAACGCTTGAAGGATCTTTTCAATCACGACAAATTTACATCCATGCATATGTCTGTGTGTTCTGGCTCTAGTTCAGCTTTATCAGTAAGCAGAAACGCGTAATCATCCTGACACGGGACGGAAAAGAAAAATCACCAATGTAGTCGCACTGACATCAAGCTGCAGATTGAGCCTACATGAGATCAATACAGCAACAGATCAATTCAGCGACAGGACCTTAGAAACCTCGATGCTAATGCTGGCGTCAAGTGGAAATGAGCAGACTTTAAATGCAAAATTAAAAAAACACAGTGCATCAGTTGATTGGCTAAATTGGCTGTTAGTGTGAATGTGAGTGTAAATGGTTTTCTGTCTCTCTGTGTTAGCCCTGTCCGGAGTTTACTCTACTTTTCATCCTATTAACAGCTAGAAAACGGATGAAATAGATGGATATATGCCTTTTTTCCCCAATCTGTACACAAGAAACATTAGTGTCATGTTCAGTGTTTGGAGTTGCAGTTTCTTGTTTTTTAGTTTAGAGTATTCTTGTTTACCTTTGTTTTTTTTTTTTAAGGATTTATGTTTGAAGTCTTACAGTTTCTTGAGTGGTTTTGGTCATTGTTCTCTGTGTCGTCCTGGTCTGTTTCCCCAGTCATGTCTCTGTGCTGCCTGGTCCCTCTGTGGCCTGCCTCTGTGGTCTGTCATGCCTCTTTTTATTCTTCCTTTGTCTTTGTCAAGTCTGTATGTCTCAGTCTGCGTTAGTTTCCTGTTTTAGTTTGACAGTCTCTTGTCATGTGTGCGTTATATTCAGTTTTGCTTCCTCTGTCGTTACTCAAACTTAGCTCACCTGTGTCTTGTTTTCCCCAGCTGTGTTCCATCTCTCTAATTGCCTTATGTGTATATTTAAGTCCCCAATTTCCTTCTGTTCTACGTCATTTCGTCATCATATTCCTTCATGCTGTGCGCGGTCCAGTCTGTCAGTGTTTCAGTCAGTCCTCTCCAGTTAACGCCGCCTTATGTTTTGTTAAGTTTGCCGGTGCAAGCTAATAAAGCTGTGTTTTGAGTTTATGTTTGTCTGCAGAGTCTTCCACTTGGGTCCACTCTCTGCCTGACACAGCATCCCATAACAATTAGCTCTATAGCTCTATATAATTAAGATATTAAGATAACCACTGCTAACCAATCACTCCAACGCTGGTTTGTTAGATCTCGCGCACAAAGAACTCACCCCTGAAGTTCCTTGACAGACATGGAGATCTTGAGGTTGTGTCCCAGAACATGAAGTGCAGTGAGGATATCAGCCCATTGGACCATCTCTCCTAGAGGCCCTCCCTTCAACACCTTTGGGCTGAAAACATCTCCAGACTCCTCAGTTAGGAAGCCTACATGAATGAGGATCTGAAAGAGAACACATCGTTATAGAAGAGTTAAAATAAAGGTCTGTAGATGGGGTACATAAGAAAACTTGAAAGGACAATGTTTAATAATAAATAATCTTTAAACAAAGGTTTTTACGAAAATCGTGTTTTTTGTGGTTTCTTATAATGTTCTGCTGTATTTAAATTAAATTAAAATCACAAAAAAAAAAAAAAATTCAGTGAATGTACCTAAAATAATAATGATAATAGTAATAATACGTCACCAGAATAGTTTTTAAATTGTTAATAACTAGATAAAACCAACAACAGATATGAATAGAGAGTCTCAAATCATGCTTAGACTACATTAATAACTCAATGCCAATAACGTTATAAAATACAAAAATAAGCCCAACAGCTTTAGTTATTATCTGTAGCTCCAAACCAATGTACTCAAAAACCAAAGAACTATGAAGAGCACAATAAATCTTGAACAGGCCTGATGAGAAGTTAAACATATAAAAATTCAGTGTATCATGTTTTAATTCTTTGTGTTTCTTTTCTCCTCATTTAAACCCAGATTAACTCCATTGTATTGTGAAAATACAGTAGATCTAAGGGGGCCATCACATCTGTTGTAGGTCTTCTTGTTGCCTGAAACATTTTCACTATTCTACATCATATTTATTGACATAATTTTACAGTCAACATGTTTTATTTATGATGGTCTAGTTATGCCACAGGCACCCTAAATTAATAATAATAGCAATTACCAATTTTTACATGTTTCTGTAATGGTTCATTCACCAATATAAGATAAGATAAGATAAAACTTTATTAATCCCTCGGGTGGGTTCCTCTGGGAAATTCGGTTCCAAATAAGCACAGCACCGACAGAAGTTATAGAGTTACAGAATATTATATATATATATATATATATATATATATATATATATATATATACACACACATATATAAATACAAAGACATATATAGATAAAAATATACAAAGGGGATAAATAGAATAAATAGGAATAAAATAAAAATAAAAATACAAGTGGATTGCACATTTCAGGTATGGAGTCTATTGCACCGTTGACTATTAACAAAAAGTATTGCACAAAGGTAATTGCACAGTGAGGTGAAGAGGCACTACAGCTTAGTTGTTCCCCCCTCCTTTGTCCTCCTGTTTCTCCTCCCTCTCCCCTCCAGAGAGGAGTTAAACAGTCTGATGGCGTGTGGGACAAAGGAGTTTTTAAGTCTGTTGGTTCTTGTCTTGGGGAGAAGCAACCTGTCACTGAACAGGCTCTTCTGGTTGTTTATGGCCGTGTGCAGAGGATGCCCAGCATTGTCCATAATGTCCAGCAGTTTCTTTAGTGTCCTTTTCTCTGCCACTGTCACCAGAGCGTCCAGCTTCATGCCGACCACAGAGCCAGCCTTCCTGATCAGTTTTTCCAGCCTGGATGAGTCCTTCTTTGCTGTGCTGCTCCCCCAGCACACCACAGCATAGAAAAGTACTCCAGCAACCACCGACTGGTAAAACATCCTCAGGAGCTTCCTGCAGATGTTAAAAGACCTCAGCCTCCTGAGGAAGTACAGTCGGCTTTGGGCTTTTTTATACAGGTGCTCTGTGTTGCATGACCAGTCCAGTTTGTTGTCCACCCACAGCCCGAGGTACTTGTACTTGTTGACCACCTCCACCTCCTCCCCCTCTATCTGAACCGGCAGTGGACCTGCTCTGGACCTCCCAAAGTCCACAACCAGTTCCTTAGTCTTTGAGGTGTTGAGTTGCAGGTGGTTTGTGTGACTCCATGCGACAAAGTTCCTCACCAGACTTCTGTACTCCTCTTCCTGATCATCCCAGATACACCCCATGATGGCTGTGTCGTCTGCAAACTTCTGAATGTGGCATAATTCAGAGTTGTAGCAGAAGTCAGAGGTGTACAGGGTGAAGAGAAGTGGGGACAGCACAGTTCCCTGTGGTGCTCCTGTGCTGCTGATATGTGCTCGGTCTTTAATGAAAAAGCAACTTTTTATGCTAAAATGTAATCTAAAATTTGAATATATTATTAAAAGTTTACCGTTTCACAAAAAAGCTGAAAAAAATAGTAAAATGCCAAATTACAGTTATTTATTTGCATTCCTGAAAAGAAAAAAAAATAGTTTCACAGGTTGAAAGTAAAGCTTGTTATGCTAATTTCTGACTTCTCGGCAAAGTTCACTTCACCGGCTCAAATTTGGGTATAAAACGTGAAATCAGTTTGGTATTTACCTAATACATAACAATATAAACAACATAATTCATCAGTATAAACACGTTTTTGACTAATTTCCAAAATATATTTGTGTTTTCTTCTTTTTATGACAGATATTAAAATATATTAAGTCCTGTATGTGCACATAATGTACAGATGTTTACGATGAAGTACATTCACTCCAACCTGATGTCCATTATAACACTTTTAAATATTTGCATAATAGATATTGCTAAGCTCTTGGAAAGTTAAGTTTCTACTCTGCACAATGTTTTAATGACTTTGAGGATTAATATCATTGGAATTTCAAAGTGTTTGAAAAGGAAATTATGGAAATCCCCACTGAATTACTCCTCATGCTCCAATGGAACAACATCTTTCATATACACACAGAAAAACACTGTGGTAAAAATTCTTAGAAATCTAATATGAACTTTTAAAAATATATACTATGCAAAACATGTAAATTTCATAATAAAATAACTTTTACTCTTTGACTTGAACTGTTATACAAATCTTCACATAGAGGCTACAGTCCTGTCATGCATGTTCACCTAGCTGCTACATAATTAGTGCAGCCCAGCGAGAAATGAGCAACACGTTACTTTTCACAGTGGATTAGACACAGTCATGTCCAAACGTTGCTTTGCTCAGTAATCCTGATTAACTAACACAGCATGAACACCTCCAGCTGCTTTTGCTGGCAAATGGAGCCTGCAACTTTGACCATGCAACATACATAATGAGCTTAAAACCAAATGCGAGGAGTTTGCCAGGAAGTTTTCCAAGGCCTTGTTTACTGTCTCACCATTTGTGTGTAAGCGCATACAAATGGTGAGACGCATTAGTGTTTCCTGTGTCTGTACTTTTAAATCTGTTAGCTGTAGAAGATAATGTCTAAAAGCATCCAAGAGCTTTTCAGATATATGCCACAATGGCACTCATTTCACTCTCCCCCTCCTAATTATGCGTGCTAATATTGAACATGTGCACCTGCACACAATATACATACATACACACAAAACTGCTACAAAATATGAGTCATTTTATGACCAGGGGACAGACTGCATCTGAATAACAAAATGAGAAAAACGGAAAAACTGTACTAAACGAAATTAATTATTGATTTCAACCCACAATAAATGTTTAACAATATTTTCAGCTGGCCATGGAAACAGGTTGTGAACGTAACATTGAGATGTCATCATACTTTAGGTTCACATGGCAAAGTTCTGCTTAAATTATTGCCTATCTACACATTCAGCAGTTATGATGCAAAATAAGCTCTCTTTTTTGGAGTCCCAGAGTAATATTTTTAATATTTTGGTGTCCACCAAAATCCTGTGACTCATGCTGCAAAGTGCATATATAGATCTTTAAATATTAGGGGAGCTGCTCATATAGTCGATACTAATGTAGAGCCTCATTAACACGCTGTCTCACTTTCGGGACCTAATATCCGTACACATATTCTTAATACTCAACAATATGTTTGTACACTACATTTGTTTAGCTTTATTATTATATAGTGGTGTTTTTAACTTCACACACTCAGCACATTTGATCAAGTAATTTCACTGATGTACTTACTTGAAAATAAAGCGTGTATACAACTCTGGACAATAATGTGTATACAGCAGAGTCAAGCTCCAGTGAGACTCCAGCTGGCGTGAAAAATCCCCTGATTGAATAAACCTGCTCTATTAACTTCTGCTTCATAAAAAGATAAGTGAAATTTAATTACAGTTTGGGTGGCAGATGGCAAGAGTGAGAATACATGGCACCAATACTATTCCCTGGCTCGGTGTTGGTGTTGGTTATAGGGTGTATCAGTGAAACACTGGCATCGATGCAGAAATGGAGACAGAAGGAGCTGAATTTCAACTACTGGCACAACAGTAAAACTGATAAATAAATATGAGGAAAATCACACAGTGGCAGCAGCGCTGAATAACTGTAGACTGGATTCTATAAACTGGCATCCATACACAAATGCAAAGTTAATAGCAGGAGAGGAAGAGTTCACTATAAAAGCTGGCAACTCCCTTGTGATCTAAACTAGAGCCCAACCAGTACTGGATATGTGCTTTCAGACACAGGGAACAAAAACAGATTTCCCTTTAAGTTATGAGTCCTCAGTAAGATCATATGACAATGCAGCTTAAAAATACAATACATAAAATTAATCCTTGTAATGTCCTCGTGATTCCCATACACCTGGGGTCATTTTTGACCCGAGGACAACACAAGGGTTAAAAAGCAACAACAACTTGTTGTTGTGTCTGCAGCATTCAAAGAATGGAGCGTAATTTGCAGCATGAATTATCTGTCTCTTCTTTACTTTGTTCATTTTCATGTTCATTGGACATGCTGAAACCAATATATTGGCAAATAGCTAACATCAGCTGATATATCAGCTGAGATCTAAACTGCTGACGGGGCTTCCTTTCTAATAGAAAGTATTTTACTTTAATTTATAATTATAAATTCATTCTGTATGGGAACTTATGACAACAGAATTTATAAAAAATGTAGAGAGGTAAAGTTTGTGTTACCAAAAGAGAATCAAAATCTTGAGAGATGAGAGGCAAACCAATACACACTCCTGCCACCATAGCAATTTTACATACTTGCTCGCTTCAAAATGAATATGAACAGGTAGAAAGCTACACAATGGAAAGTAAACAACAGAAGGAATAACTGTGAAGCCTCATAAACTATGTGTGTCACAGCCAATTGCCTCCCTCAGGAATCTGGATAACACACAAGAGAGTTGAGTACTTTATACAGTGGACTTATGGTACTCCCAGATGGTGTGTGTGTGGTTGTGTGTGTGCGTGTCTGAAAGTGCTGATTTTTTTGTGTATTTGTTTCACGCTGACATACATCAATGAACTCCAGTTAAAATCCCCTGTGTGTGTTCAGCATAAATGCTCACTCGCAGTGAGCTTGGGGACTCTCAAAAAGCTCTGAAGCTAATTTTTCCAGTTAACATCCCATAGGGACTGAATAAAGCCTCATGAAACCCACGGAGACACAAACAGAGGTACAATACCTTGCTCACCTTTACATCTGTCCCATCTGTTTGCGTGTATGTTCATGCACCACCAATTTGAATCACAGTATTTTCACAGTATCTTTCTGTTCTAAATGCCGTTAGATAAGTTGTAGTAAAGAAAGTCTAGTCTTTGAAATGTTTATGCAATATGAGTCTGAGTCAAAGTGAAATCCTTGGAAAGACCTTGGTGCATACACTTGAGAGCGGGAGCGCAGAAGTGACTGTTAAGTATGTGTTACCCATCCAGTGGTATCCTCAGCTCGAGACATCACTAACAGGGTAACGACAGAAGTATGCAAATTCTTGGCTTAGCATCTGTTAGAACAGGACTTTGTATGGACATGTGTGTGTGTGTGTGTGTGTGTGTGTGTGTGTGTGTGTGTGTGTGTGTGTGTGTGTGCGTGTGTGTGTGAGACCTGGTTCTCTCATTCATCGTGCCCCCGAAGAAGGTTGCAGCTGTCCAGCCATGGGAGGCAACACAAGCTGGCACCGACAAAGATCACTACTCTACCCTTAATTTCACCTTCTTCCTCATCCTCCTTTCATGGCCCTACAAACAACTTTCCCCTCTTTACTTATACTCATGTCTTTCCTGCTTGTTTTCATATTCTTTCAACTTGCTTCCTCCTCTTCCTCTTTCCTCTAACAGCTTTTTCTTTTACCCCTACCCCAGTTCCTCACTCCTCACTTATCCTTCCACACTGTCTGCACTTCATCAGTCAGAGATCTATTAAATCTCAAGAGGGCAGAGATAGAGAGAAGGGGAATTAGCAGCTTGACATTTGCTGACAAACACACTAAATGTGCACACTCAAGGAAGCACAGATGCACATAAAGTGACACGGGGAGATACTAAAACTACTAGCAGACAGCCAGCGAATCTGTTGCTTTGTAGGTTAACGGGATAAGGTCAGCGTCTTTGAATCTGTACCCTCATCTTTCAAAAACCCTTCAATGATTCCTGAACTTAGCTAAATATATTTCCTTTGATGTCTAACAAAATGAAAACAGCTTTTGTTCAGATTGATTCTAATGGCAAAAAAAAAATATCGGCCCTGACTTTATATTCAGTTTCATAACGATGGTGAAAAAAAATTATTTTAAATGTATCATTGCTTTGAAAGGGAAGTGAACCAAGAGGTCGACTGTATTCTTTCTGAACCTCAGACTCACTAAGGAAATTGGCACTCACAAAGAGATTTCCTAGAATACTTAAGGCAGGCTTTTACGTCATTGTTCACTCTGATACAAAATATCACTCACTTGCAAATACACTTGACTGTAGAAAATCTATTCTGCTGTGACTTTCAGGTAAACCCTTCATAATTACATTACTCAAATGTCCAGAGCTGCTGTGATATGTACACACACAAATGCACACATGCCCACACACTCCCTGTTTGCCTTGCTTTGTCTTTCATTTCCTCTTCTTCTTGATCTTGTCGCCTACCATACCTGCTTCTGTGTTCTACTAATTTATTCTTCTTCTAGGGAAACATCTACTCTGGTTACAATCAAAGCCTGAGCCAAACAAAGAAACAGAACTGAATCAACAAAGCCTCATTGGAAAAGCAAAGACTAGAGATGAACTGACCAGACGGTGCTCAACACATAAACAGGAGCGCAATTAAAAGTCAAACACACTCATCATGAGTAAAGATCCATAGTTCAGCAAAGAAAACTGTGAGGGGGGGCACCACAAAAACTAGCAATAAATCACTTTCACCCAGCTGAACATAATAATTTCACAGAAGCTAGCGAAGGAAAAGTGGCTGTGGCTAAAGCTAAAGCAATCCACAGCTCTGACTCATCCACAAGCAGGCAGCCCTGGCAAGAGCCAGAGCATTGGAGCATACTGGAATAAAAAATAAAGGTAATGGGAATGAGTTTCACCTAATTTTATTTCAGTTCAGTTCAGTTCAGTTCATTTTATTTCAAACATTTCAAACATGTGCCTTCACAATCATTACAAAATATCATTCCATTATTTGTTTGAAAAGGAGTAGGCAGAAGTATTTACTTATTTGTCCCTACCCCCTCAAGTTTTAGCTCTCATTCATTTATTTTTTTTTTTGTCTTAAATTAAACAAACAACATATGAAACAAAAGTAAAGCAAAACAAAACAAAACATACATAAATCAAAAACAAGAAATTAGCAAGCCCCACCACAGTATAGTTTCTTTCATATGAAAAATACAAAATGTGTATATTTGCAGATACACAATTTATGGAAAAACAAATAAACCAAAACAAAAAAACCAAAAAAAGAACCACAACACCATTACCAGCATCATTACCGTCCTGGGTTAACCCCGTTTTCTTCATTCTTATACTTATTTAAAATTAGGTTTTTATATTGTACTTTAAACTGTTTTATGTTTTTACTGTCTTTTATTTCTTCTGTTAGACTGTTCTATAATTTAACTCCTGCAATTGAGATGGACATCGTTTTTAAAGTTGTTCTAGCACTTTGTATTTTTAAATTCCATTTCCCTCTTAAGTTATACCCACCTTCTCTTTCTATGAACAATTTACAGATTTCTTTGGGAAGCAATTTATTTCTTACTTTATACATTATTTGCGCTGTTTTAAGCTTCACCAAGTCTTGGAATTTAATAGCTTGCATTTTGACAAAGAGTGCATTTGTATGGTCCCTGTACCCCACATTATTTATTAATCTAATGGCCCTTTTCTGTATTATAGTTATTGTTTGTGTGTTACTTTTGTATGTGTTTCCCCAGACCTCTACACAGTAGCTCATATATGGCAGTAGTAAAGCACAGTATAAAATGTGCAGTGCTTTCTGATCCAACATATGCTTTGCTTTCCCCAGGACGGCAATGCCCCGTGCCAATTTCCCCCGAACATAAGTAATGTGTGGCTTCCAACAGAGCTTGTGGTCAATGATCACCCCAAGAAATTTTATTTCATTTACTCTTTCTAAATATACATTGTCAACACATGTTTTTCTTTTGGTTTCCAAACAACATAAATTTGGTTTTATCTAGATTCAATGATAATTTATTTATATCAAACCACTTCTTTAATATCGTTAATTCCTGTGTGATCATCCCCAAAACCTGTGGCAATTCCACACCTGAACACAGTATATTTGTGTCATCTGCAAATATTACAAACTTTAAAATCTCCGATACTCTGCAGATATCATTTAAGTACATAATAAACATTTTTGGACCCAGTACTGAACCTTGAGGTACTCCACAAGCTATATCCATCAAATTAGATTTATATTCATTTATTTGTACATATCGTTGCCTATTCCCTACATAGCTTTTTAACCATTCCAAAACCACTCCCCTAAACCCGTACTTTTCCAATTTTTTTAATAGAATTTCACGATTAACAGTATCAAACGCCTTCTTTAGATCTAAGAAAACGCCGAGCGCATACCTCTTATTATCCATACATTCCGTTATCTTTTCCATTAAATCTATCAGTGCCAAAGCTGTTGATCTGTTGCTTCTGAACCCATACTGACTATCTGTCATTAATTCACATTTTTCCACAAAACTGTCAAATCTTTTTATGAAGAGTTTTTCCAGTATCTTAGAGAACTGGGAGAGTATTGACACTGGTCTATAGTTTGTAAAATGATGCCTTTCACTGGTTTTGTAAATGGGAATAACTTTAGCAACTTTCATTTTTTGTGGAAAAACTCCTTTTTGAAACGAGAAGTTGAATATATATTTTAATGGTTTTACAATACCATCAATAACCGTCTTTACTGTTAACATATCAATATCATTCCAGTCTGTACTGGTTTTGTTCTTAAGTCCTCTAACTATGTCATAAATCTCTTTCTCTTCCACTGCTCTTAAAAACATTGAGCTACTATTCCTTTCAATATTTTCACCAGTGTCCCTTTCTATTCCATCAACCTTTATTTCTTCTGCCAGTTTTGGCCCTATGTTTATGAAGAATTCATTAAAGCCATTTACTATCTCTTCCATGTTATTAATACTTCTTGTCCCTTCTATAAAGTACCCAGGGTAATCATTATTCCTTGATTCATTTTTGATTATACTGTTTAATACATTCCATATATCTCTTGTGTTATCTTTATTGTGTTTGGTAAAGGAAACTATGTCAACTTACTGCAGTTTGGGGAAATTTTTAAAGATTAATCATTTATTTTATTATGAAAATAAACATTTTCACTGAATAAAACTTGATTTTTGTTTGTACATGCTTAGAAAGAAAATCTGAATTTGTAAAAATCTGTATCTGCAGGTCACGCTTAAGGAAAAATCAGAATCGGACAAGAAAATTGCAATCAGTGCATCTCTAGATGGTATAATCAGGCACAGTCCTGCTAATGGGAACAGGGATCGTGTCAAAGACAAATGTTAGTGCTTCTTTTTCAGGGTCAGAGTCATTTAAAATCAGGCAGTGATTCCCTCAACAGACTACTGAGTGACCTTAATTTGAAATTTCAATGGAAACCAATCTTGAGCGTTAACAGTGAAAAAAAAAAGTGTGCGTCTCTGGTTAAGACTGAGCTTTAAATGCTAAATAAAATGTAAGAGCTGCTGCATTTGGCATTTCTTTTTTATTGTCATGATATCCAATTAGTAGTCAAGCATAAACACAGACCCACACAGACTGACAGGGAATACACAGATGCACATGTTTTTTTTTTAAACTTCCGTTTCTAATTATTGTGATAAACAGCTTTAGACAGCCAAGGCTAACTCTTACAAACGCCAGGACATCTGCTGTTGAGATAGCAGCGGCAGCATTTTGTAAGGCATACACAGTTGAAGCAGCCACGAAGGCACGATAGAGGATAACAAATCCCCTCAGTGCAGAACAAGAAAGAAGAGCATCAATCACAGTGACAGAGGACTATTTCCACCCATGTTAACTTATTTTAGAGAGAGATGTGGGCAGAGAGAAATATTTTGGAAAGAGGACGCAGAATGCTTGCTCAGTCTGCCTTCTCACATTAATGCATTCATTCATCATTACTACCTTAAGTAAAAGAGTGTGAGTGTGCTCAGAGAAGGGAAAAATCAAGGGGAGTATAAACAACCAAAAATTGTGGTGTTAAGGGTAACATGCACCAAAAAAATTAAGCTGCAAAAGTAAGCTTTTAGATTACACCTTCAGTTTAATGAAGTACCCTTAATCAACAAGCAGCGTAGTCTTCCAGGCCTAATGTCTCGCTCATCTCAGGCGTGTCTCACTACCTTCCCTATTTTTAACAGTCCTTTGCTAATCCATTCTCCCTCTCCTTCCCTTTCTTTCTCATCTTACTCTTTGTCCTCTAGCACTACTGCATACATATCACTATAATCCCAATCATTCATCATCATCATTTCATCACCTTACTTGCTTTGGCTTCTTCGCCCTCATTTATCGTATGCAAGGATAAATGGCTGCCTTTCACTCACACACAGCCTCTGTCATGAATGGTTACTGTACAGCTTCAAATGCAACCTAAATGATACTGCGGTTAAAAGAAAATGCTGTTATAATCAAAGCAAAAAGACTTACCTTCTTCTGGTCTCTCCACTGTTGCTCCAATTTGGCATCCAGACGATTGGCAGCTGTTGCCCACTGTTGTGCAAGTCGCCGGATTCGCCGCTTCATAAAGCTGAGGGACTCCTTACCTGTCCCAACCTGGTCCAGCAACACAGAGAGGTCTGTACGGAAGGCAGCCTGGGAATGTGAGAATATAAAAGGTAAGCTGGTAACAAAATCAGGTAAAGTGTAAGATTTGGGCAGCACAGGGCCCACATTTTGAGCTCTGTGGTGCCTGTTTTGTATTCTACAGCAGCATGGGTGTTAAAAGCTTTGGTTATACTGCCAGTAAACACCATAGCTATGAAGGTATGTCACGGTAATTCAGCAATACCTGCAAATGCAGGCTGGTAGCCAAACAATAAATAATTTTGCCATGTTTTTCATCCCATCTGCAGCACAGAGGGACTAAAATTCAGTCAGCTTTAACACTCATAACGTACTATTACATACCAGTACTACTGTTACTAGTACTAAGTACCACACGTAATATTAAAGTACCTCTGTCAATGAAATATACAAGGAGCAGCTATGAGCAAATGCAGTCTTTCTAACTAATGCTTTGAGTTTTCTACTCTAAAAGCTTTGGCTCAGCAATGTTTTTATAAAACACAAATAGTTCAGTTATTTTTGTCAGGGAGTCGATTGGTCTTCATTTGTATTAGCATTCCGGTTAGTTTCTAAAGATGTCGCTCTTAAGACAGTTATTAAAAGAAAGGAAAAGTGAAACTGCAAACATTGTGCAGGCATCACATTTTTAACTATTTCAAAGACTCGTGATGCGGTCTGAGTGGAAGAATGTGACTGAGAAAGGTGCCACTATATTCAGATTCAGTGCACAGTTCTGTCCTTGTTCCCTATTTTGAATTTCAAAATCCATAGTCCTGTATTACCACTGCGCAGATTTGCACCTGAAGGCACCGTCAGGTTTGCTGTCAGAAAATGTATTAATTTTTTAACATTAAAAATCAATCAGTATTAGCAGCCGTGGATGAGGTCTGCTTTAAATAGGGAGTGAGCAGGGTCAGACACCTTACTCAACTGTAAGGTTTCTTCTGAAGAAAAGGACTGTTAAATTCTTTTGACTGCTACTCTGGACATTTATTAACAGCTCACCGACCTCAGGCTAGTTTTTTACATTTCTGTTGTTACTAACGGCAGCATGAAATCATAATACAAAGGCTGCACTTTCAGAGAAATGGCAGAGAGAGAAAAACAATTTTTTGAAAACACTATAATTATAGTACAAACATGCCCTATTTGTCAGTTCCAGCAGTTAACTAACACAATATTGCTTGTCTAAAGCCATTTTCCCTCTGTGGCACTCTGTTTTCCACCATCTTGACTCAACTTTCTTTCCTCTACAAAACTTACAATTTGATTTTTTTAAGTTTAAAAATAAAAAAGGTGAAAATAAGAAAGGTGAATGAAAGCAGATATTTCCAACCCTTAAAGTAAAAACCTTAGCAAACAGAAATCTGGATTACAAGTCATTTGCTATCTTAGGCTTGCACTGAATCAAAAGCTACTTCTCTAAACACGCACATCTTAATAAATAACTTACCAGCAACATCACCTCGCACTTTACATGCTTCCAGTACACAAGAAATCAGCAGAGCCTGCTGCTATCTTTGAGTCAGTGCTGCTCTGTCTGTCCTGCAGGAGATGCTTGTTATTAAGTCTAACTGACTGAGGGACAAATTAAAGTTTCATCCAAGAACATTTTATACCGAGGCAAGTAATTAACATTTAAGTATTCCATCTGCTGACCAGATGTTTGTTTAGGTGTCAACAGCGTGGGAAAGTGTTACAATAAAAGCCTTACAAGAAGTAAGTATCTACATATTGGTAACATGTTTTATTCATGTCATGAGACAAAAAAAATCAGTTTCTTTGATGTTTCACTATAAATTTTCTCAACTACTGGAAAAAAATACAGTCAATACAATATATATGAACAGAGTGGCAGTACAGGCAATTTCTAATTTTTACTTCTTTCTTCTGGATTTTTTGGCCCTTATTTCACAGAATTTTACGAAATTACAAATTTTTAAGCAACTGTGGCACAGATTCCCTTTGTGATTTTTATTAACACATCATCTTCACATTGCTGAGATGGTGAGCCAAGCATCATCACTTGTGGGTTTATTGTACATCCATCAGCTGTCTGTTGGCAGCCTGTGTTTCTAATAGCACTACTGCTCCCTTACTTGTCTCTTGGGGGACTTTGCTGGCTGTGTATGCTGGGTAGGGGGGCTGCTTTGGTTCCTCCAGGCCAGTGGGGGGCAGAACCACTCCACCTCACTCAGGTAGATGAGGAAAGAGCAGTCTGAACCATCAACACCATAGAAGGCATAGCAAGGATCTGATGTCCACCGTGCACGCATCCACTAGAGGACACACAGGGAGAAATATGTATACACGCAAAAACAGAAAAATTACTTACCAAAGATTTAATGATCTGACTCCAATATATATATATATGTGTGTGTATATATATATATATATATATATATATATATATATATATATATATATATATATATATGCTTTGAAACCCATCATAACTCTTTATTTAGTGTCATATTTACTGACACTGACGCCTGTTATGTTCTGTGCTTCTTTCTTCTTCTGGCTTTTCATAAAGCCAGAAGAAGAAATGGAAATCTAACAGCTGGGAAGTGTGTATGCGTGAGGAAGGGTGGAGAGGTCACATTACAGAGCCATGCTGCCAAAACCAAATTAGTGTTGATAGAAATCGTGTTATTTTTTCTTTTAGATGTAGTATCTTAAAGTTTATTATTTAATTGGGTAGTTATACCCTCATTAAGCCCAAATCAACTAGTCAGTTTCACACAGTGAAATGAAGAGAACAGCTAAATACTCACATCTACTTTTCCAGGACACTCTGGGAAGCGGGGGTCTCTCGGCACTTCACACTGACTTGACGACCCATCTCTCAATACTGAAAAGACACAGTGAGTGAACTTTTGCTTCCAGATTAAAACATCAATCTGTGATTTATAAGCTTCACATTTTACAGAAGATATTTACATTTGTAAATATCCAGTTAAATGATCAATTGACTTACGCCTGCTGTGAGTAAAATTAGCCACAATCACTGATGCTTCATTAGTCTACAGGCTTGCAGGCTTAGTTCACTTAAATCAGTTGGCTCTAATGAGAATATTTATTCTCCAGTGAATATAACATTTCCAATAGCAATCAGCCAATGTAATACTATCTATCAGCTCATTTATCAGCATATGGAGCTTGTCAAAGTCTCTTTAAAATTCCAGTCTCGTTTCTGCTAATCGATTTATTTACTCAAAATGACTAGACGTGAACTCGTCTGACCCAAAGGCTGCCCTCTGAGAACCAAGAGGTTACAGCATTACTCACAGTAACAGCTTCACTCCACTTGCCTATGGAAATTTCATAGCAATATTCACTTCCTTCCATAACACAATCATTTACTGTTTATGTCATACATACTGTGAAGAGCTCATAAATCTCTGTGGTTTTCCCTTTGCAGCCTTGCAACATATCTACTGCAGTGCACAATATTCACTGGGCCTGACAAAGCAGTCTGTCTCCCGCTGCCGCCAACCATCCTTCAGTTACGCTAGCAACTACGTCTGCTCACTTAGGCTGCACACACTGCATTAATTGCTCCAATGACTTAGTTAACTGCCTCTCTGCTGCCGATGTGAGAAGAAGGGAAGACTGTGCCCGAGAAGAGAACCATTGCAGTTAGATTTTCTCGCTCTTTCCCCCTCTCTTTTAAATCCCCTCCTTCTCTCCCTAGTTCTCTCTCCGGACCATCACATCTGTCTTCTCTTAGATTCTGTCTGTTTCCATTTGCCTAATGAAAAAGAGACATTTCTCTACATAAGTCTTCCCTGGGGCTTGTTTCCATCAACTGAAAACATACACGGATTGGCTGCAAATGTGATTACAATAGCAACCACTAAGGCAACAACTGAAAATGTGGTCAATTAACTAGATAAAAACTTGACTTCTGTCCCTTCTAGATGGAACATAAAAGCCTTGCCAGTGTTTGAAGGGAAGGAAATTCTAATCACGTCTTCTAACTCTATTTCTCCTGTTGTTTCTTCTCGCACATGCCTGACCACGAGATAAATAAACCGCCACTGAGCCGTATGATAATAAAGTCTTCCAGCAGTGTTTCAATTCATCTGTGATTAGAAAAAGCAGCACTGTTTTCATTTTGGCGTGTGCCGTTGTCCCTGCAGATGCAGAGGCGAAAACAAAAGGAGAAGTAATGCTCATTTATTCTCATGTAAAGAGTTGAGCAATTAGCCTCAAGAAAAAAGTAACAGAGGAAAGTGGGCGGATATTTGGTATTACTGCGGTTTTGATAAAAAAAAGTCTGTTGTGAACAAGACAACAGAAAACCACACAGTTGGATAAGAGCTGACATTTACAGAGATGACCTCGCCTCCACTTCAGAGCCTCCATGATGATTCCATAGCCTGAGTTTATTTCTCTCGATTTTTAATTTACTGGAAAAAAAACAAAACAAAAAAATCTGATATCACTGACTACAGAAGATTCTGGATGTTGACTCAAATCAAACATCTCATTTTTTTCATGTTGGTGTTTTTGACTGTCTATTTTAATCTAGTATAACGACCCATTGTCCAAATACTTTCTACTATGTTTTAATATTTTTGTGTCAGAAGGTGTCAGACAGAAGCTCTGCTAACTGACACGGTATGAAAACTGATTTGTGTCAGTGATCAAAAAACCCAAAAAACACTCAAATAACAGATGTGTGTGTGTTTCTGTTTCTCCTCGTTCCTTTGCATGTGTGGGTCTGCATATTTGTCATCACAAGCTGTTCATGTGTTCAGCTGTGCTTCAAGTTGTAAATTACTGATTACATTTCAGTGGCTGTTCTTATGCAGTGGTGCAATGTTTGCGATGCACTCTTCACATTGTGTGAGACCACGTATACCATCACTGGTACCAAGTGTCTGCCAGCGCCCTCCTCTTTTATGTGTACATTTTTATTGTGTATAATGACATTGTACACAATTGTGTGTTTATTGTGCATAATGCAAGCCCGTTTCCCTTTGGGGTAACAACGTTAATCAATCAATTTCTTATTGTAAATCATAAGAGTGGAGCAGGCTGGATTTGAGTGAGGTGTGTCTTATATACTTATTTATTGTTCTTGTAATATCCCTGTGCTGCATATTAATTTATGATGTTGTCTGTAATTGTAGCCGATCTACGGAACAAGGAAACCAATGATAAGCTGGATTTTACTCACACATATTGTAAACAAGAAGGTGAAACCATGATGATAATGATACTGTACCTCTGCCTTGCACCATACTGTTTTGCAATATCTGCTCCACCCTGATGGCCATGTTAGAGACATTCTGGGCGATAGCTTGAATCCTCTCCACCAGGCTGGCTGGTTGAAACCTGTAGACACAAAACACCTGGACTTAGAGTGAAGAAACGCAGGCGATCACGATGGACAGATGGCAAAGTAGAGCACTTGTGTCACACACCTGGCAGCAAAATCTTCAAGCAACAATTGCCATTCACCCCCATCTTGTGCATTGACATTTAGTGCATTCCCTACTACATACTCTTTCTCCATTCATTCATTCATTCATGGGCTAATGACCCTCCTTTCTTGTTATTCCACTTCTCCACTTGTGGTTTCTACCTTTTTCCGTCCGATTTGTCGCCAACTTCCTTTTCTCTCTTACTTCCATTGCAACTCTCCCTTTTTTTTTTCTTTTTTTTTTTTTTACATCTCAATAGATGTAGAAGTGTTAGTAGGGGATGCAAATTGGTAGACACATGGTTGGAGCGTGAAATAGGAAAAGACCTTCACTGTTAATACCACTTCCTCTCTGGGGTGTGACATTTCCCATTCACATAATAAGATGTGTGGGAAATGTGTGCATATTATGTGTATATGTTTCAGTTTTCCTTCCCAAAACATTAGACTGCATGGTTGCACGTCATACAGTGCAAAGCCAAGCCTGCACACCCACACTGCTGTGCCCATTATGTCCATTTAAATGATTCACTTGCAGCATGCAGCATGTGTCTGTGTATACGTGTGCCTTCCTGTCTGACTGTATTGTCTAATCAGCAGATGGTATTAACCCTCATTAAAGCCAGAGGCTTGAATAAAGCACAATAACACATCATCAGGGAAGATAATACAAATTATTGATCATGTATGTGTGTATATGTGTCTATATAGCATCATCACATGTCTGCTGAACAAAATTAATGCTAACAGCAGCAACTAAATAAATAATAAATGATGGGGCGGAGGGAATATGTGAAGAAATTTTTTTGTTGCTTTACAAAGTGTAAACAAAGAACAGGACAGCCATCAAAGTCAAAGGCAGTCTCCATGCTCCATTAGCATCTTTGTAAGTGTCACTTGTAAGCTTCACTGCGTATGTTTTCACCCTCTTTAATATGTTCACTGCAACAGAGAATCCATTATTTTTAGGGGCATGTATATTTCAGGGATAACAGCTGTCACCAGAATGTAGAAATGTTGTAAAGTAAAGTGATGTGTAGTGGTTTGGTTAGGTGAGGTAAAATTTTGGCACACAGCACACTAACTTGTACGTTTGTCTGAATAATTCACAGTAAGTGCAGCTATGGAATTACTTTTTTCTTTTTCAATAAAACTCTTGAAGAGTATGTACATGTTTGGAATATTTTTCATTTTACATAATTTCTGTTTGTCAAAAAATTCTGTTCATTAAAAACATTTTAAAGAAACATCCATTATTAGACAGTAAAAGTGAGTTTTGCTTCCAGTACTGAGCTAAGTATGAGCCACCATCCCAACTCCATCCATCGATTCATCCGTCTGTATCTGGATATCTATCGATCAACCGGCATGGACCTATGTTTAGCATTCTTTGCCCAGATCAGTGACCGGTCGATCAGCTTTACATGTAGTGGTTCGGTAATGAGGTTCATTTCAAGCATGTGCAAAACATACACAGTGGTGTGAGAATACTTGCGTAGCCATAAGGGATCATGTCATTAGTGTAAGTGATGACACAGAGTTCGCCAAAATAAAACATGGGGGAACCACTGCAAAAATGTTAATAATAACAAACCTAATGACCTTCACCCATGGACATTTTAACCTCAAGTCAGTATCTTGAGGATGGGCAGTTGCTAGGGTAATAATGTAGGCAAATGGGGAAAAAAAGAAAAAGGTTAATGTCCTGTTATCTGGTGAAATTATAAAGATACTGGAAAGTTACGTAAGTGACTTTTATTTGTTGTATATAAATTTTACTTTTATTTGATAAGGCACAATATGTCAAGTAAAGGTGGGCGTACAGCAGTTCACTTTCAGTTAATTATTAGGAACTATTTCCAGTAGCAGAGCCATTATTATCTGTTGTTTCAGAGAAAAAGTCGTCTCCAGTTCTCACATTGGTTACTTAGCTATGCTTATGCATTTTATAATTTTTTTAAGCACCGCATGTCATGTCAGTTTTGTAAAAAAGGATTTTAAACTAGAGCTTAATTAAGATCAATTATTGCATGTATTTTTTATTGCCACAAATTATACTCCGCACATCTAACAAACTACAGAGAAAACAATATCCACTGTATTAACAAACCTTTCCAAACACACTTAGCATGAATGTGCTCTGTAGCAGTTATAATAGGAGCTTACAACAGAACTAATTATGATTTCACTCCTCTGTTTCATTGAAGTGAGGCAAATACACATTAGGAAATTGCATCAGTTCAAACTTATTATCTTACATTGTCTTACAATGAGAACCAGGATCATTTTAGGTTATAAAATTCGACTGAAACATTAATATTATTTTAGAGAGGATTCCACAAAAGTTCCCAGCCGAAGAAGATAACACAGTGCTTGGTAAGATAGGTAACCCATCTTATGTAAGGCTCTCTTTGGGGGGCTTAACTGTGCAAGTTTGCCTCATGGAACATGACCTTCTAATCTCAGCTCTAATTTATGCTACAGTATAAACTAATCTCGAGAGATGAACACACAGGGAAGGAGAAAGGAGACAGCCAGAGTGGGAGAAACTAAGGCAGAGATGTGGATGAAAGAGCAATAGAAGCAGCTTGCACAATGTGATCCAGATAGGGCAAAAGCAATGAGGAAGACATACATAGACTGGGAGAGTTGAGGATAAAATGGAATAACACTGGCATGAAAGGAAAGGAGATCAACCATCCACAGCAAACAGACCACGAGTGCCAGAGGGACCTTTATGTTAAGGAAAAAGAGGATAAAATAAAGACATCCCCTGTGCCTTCACGAGGAAGCAGACAAAACAGCTTGACTGAAACATTAAACGATGATTATGATCAAAGAAGTACAAGGATATACATATTTGATGGTCGACTGTTGCATGCTACTCGCAATAAAGTTTCCTCCCGTTTGATGAATGTAGACAGTTGGCTCTTTTACAAATGAGCGGAACAAGACAGAAATGAGGAAGCGCAAAGGGAAAACAAAACGGGAAGAAAGTATAGGGGGAGAAGAAACGAGAAGAAATTCACAGATGGATGCCAAGTAGAAGTAGAACACTCTGAAAATGAACTGGCAGCAAGAGAAAATCAATGTTAACTAGAGGGAGGCTTTCTAAGGATACAAATAAAAATCTGTTTTCATGTTATTTCTCTCTCCCTCCCATTCTGATTAATGACTTCATCCTCTTAAGGGAAGAGGACAGCTCTGGCAGCATCCCATCAATGAAAGCTATCTGAACAAAAGATCCACATGACAAGGTGTTAGCTTGTGGGTTTGGCTGGTGTTTTTTTGTTTGTGCTCATGTTGTCTTATGCCACCCCGTTTCATGGTGTTAATAGACCAATTTTCACAAATACAGACTGGCATATATGCCTATACACATATATAAAGGCACAAATAAAGTGCTTGTGCCACCAAACGATTGATGAGTTTGAAGAAAAAGAATATGAATTGTATGCTATGATTTTTGCAGTCATCAGACATGAATACATATGGGAGATTTTAAGGAGCCTGGAAAGAAAAGCGACTGGACTTCTTTAGGTTTCTTGAAAGCGTTTCACCTCTCATCTGAAAAGCTTCATCAGTACTAAAACGAAATCAGGTATTTAAACCCTAATGGGAGTTGTTCCTTTAAAAGGGTCATTGACCCACTATTGATCATGTGCCTCATCAAAAGAGCCAAGGTGTGAAAACCCATTGTGAGACCTTGACTCGCCCTACCATGTGACCTACTGAGATCACCTGACGCAAGTTGTGAGTGGGCATTAAGGTGCCTGGGAAGGGATCTCAAAACTGCATTGTAGGTGGAAGACAGTTGGTGTTGTAAGCCACCCCCCTGTTCAAAGATGGTCATTCACAGAGGGAATAGGTGGCCTCTTTCACTCTTCTTTTAAACCATCTGTCCAAAATGTGAACTGGCATCCTCGAAAGATTGGCCTTTATCTTTTAGATGCAGATGTTGTGCCATGCGTTTATGGAGTGGCTGTTTGGTTTCTCCAATGTAGAGGTCTGAGCATTCCTCGCTGCACTGTACAACATACACTACGTTGTTTAAAATGTGTTTGGGAGTTTTGTCTTCGGGATGAACCAGTTTTTGTCTCAGGGTGTGGGTCTGAAGTGCACTGGGATTTCATGCTTTCTCTTATAAACCTGCTACAAGGAAGGACCAATGATGAAAATGTTGTTCTATTTGTTATTCTATATGATATCCTACCCTTCTGTAAAGAAGTGCAGTCACTTTTTTTTACAAGCTCCTTAGATTACCACAACCTGGACGACTGAGAACAAGTCAGAGGACCTGGACATTACAGACACTGTCGTATCCCTGATAGCTCAATAGCATTGAGTAATATTGGCAGACTGATACTCTTAATTGAGATCATCTATAAGCATCTTATAGAAAACAAATCCTGCTCCTCACACACAAGGTCTTAAATAATCAGGCCCAATCTTATCTTAATGACCTTGTAGTACCATATCACCCTATTAGAGCACTTTGCTCTCACACTGCAGGATTACTTGTTGTTCCTAGAGTATTTAAAAGTAGAATGGGAGGGAGAGCCTTCAGTTTTCAGGCCCCTCTTCTGTGGAACCAGCTTCCAGTTTTGATTCAGGAGACAGACACTATTTCTACTTTTAAGATTAGGCTTAAAACTTTTCTTTTTAATAAAGCATATTGTAGTGGGTCAGGGCTGTTCGGGGTTCTGTTTGTACAGTTATGTTTTGTGTATGTTGCCATGGTGACGGGTGACGCCCTCTCGCTGCGACGGTGTGTCCTTCCGGGGTCAGAGGGCGCCCTGTGTGTTGTTGCTGTGTTGTTGCCACGCTGAGCAGTTAGCTAGCGGCAGTGTGCTCTTCTGCAAATGTTAATAAACGGCTGTGCTCCCTGGCTAGCTCACGGGAAGCAAGACCAAACGATACCTCCGTCTCCTCCTTGTCTGAGCTCGCCACAATATAGTTATGACTAGAGATGGACCGATCCGATATTACGTATCGGTATCGGTCCGATACTGACCCAAATTACTGGATCGGATATCGGCGAGAAATAAAAAATGTAATCCGATCCATTAAATATCAAAAAAGCACCTCACAAAACTTGCTACACGGCGTAACTCGGCTCATAACCTAGCACGTAGCAGCAGTATGCATCACGTGATAGAGCGGCTGTGTGTATTTGTAGCTTCGCTACCAAACCAGCATTTCATCTCCGAGGAAGTGATCCCAGAGAGAAGTAAAGCAAGTGTGTAAGTTCATCTCTGAATGTTTGTAAAGCATTTTAGCGTTAAGCTTAACAACGGATATATGGAGCGACTGCTTCTCTCTCTCTCTCTCTCTCCTGCTGCTACTTCAATCGTGAAACTGCTTAATGATCAGCTGATCGGCTTTTCTGTCGCGAGTCCGTCTCTCTTCTTAGTTTTTGGCCCACTTCTCACCAGAAAGAGGAAACCAGCGGTTGAACAACAGCAGCACTATTAAGCTTGATAAGCTGTTGTTAGAATTTATTTAATATTACTTTCTACACCAGGATCTTTTTCTATGTAGCTGGTAACTGTGCAGGGGCGGATCTAGCAAAGTTTAGCCAGGGGGGCCGATAGGGCATGAACAGGGAAAAGGGGGCACAAAGACATACTTTTCTTTCTTATTCTCATTTAAAATGTCTAGCTTTTAATAAATAATTATCTGAATCTTACACCCAAAGTTTTAATCTGATGTAAAATATATAGTAGTCCATTACTGTATATAGTAACCGTTAAGTCTAATATACCCTAGTAAGCTATAGTACTTTTTCCTTTGGGAAGATACCATCTGTGCAGTCTGCAATTCTGTTGACGAAAGATGTTGAATCTATTTAATTATTCTTGAAAAATAATTTATTTCTGTGCATTTTTCCCCTGCATCAAATTAAATTTGATTACATCGATTAAGCATCATGAGGTGGAGGGTGGTTCCCTATTTTTTTTTGCTGGGAGTTTGCAACCCTATTAGTTAGGTTGCTTAATATTTCTGCTAAGTACTCTTTAAAATACCAGAATAGGGAGGATGGAGTAGGTTTAAGTTTATTAGATTGATCGGTTTTGCTGAACTATGAAATATTTTGGGCGCAGTGTATTTTTTACATACAGGTATAACAGAATAGCTTTAGTGTTGTTATTTATTTAAACTTGAGTGTAAACTTATACAAAATGCAGCAAGATATTAAAAAAACGTTTTATTGATTAAAAAATACACTATATCAGATTCATTTCGGTATCGGCAGATATCCAAATTTATGATATCGGTATCGGTATCGGACATAAAAAAGTGGTATCGTGCCATCTCTAGTTATGACTGGATCAGGTGACCCTGAATCCTCCCTTAGTTATGCTGCAATAGGTGTAGACGGCCAGGGGATTCCCATGATGCATTGAGTATTTCTTCTTCAGTCACCATGTGTTAATACACCTCTGCATAAAATCATACTCGTAATTAATCTCTGTCTCTCTTCCACAGCATGTCTTTTATCCTGTCTTCCTTCTCTCTCCCCAACCAGTCGCAGCAGATGGCCCCACCCCTCCCTGAGCCTGGTTCCGCCGGAGGTTTCTTCCTGTTAAAAGGGAGTTTTTCATTCCCACTGTCACCAAAGTGCTTGCTCATAGGGGGTCCTATGATTGTTGGGTTTCTCTGTATGTATTATTGTACGGTCTGCCTTACAATATAAAGTGCCTTTAGGCCACTGCTGTTGTGATTTGGTGCTGTATAAATAAAATTGAATTGAACTGAATTGAATTTATATAAGAGTATTGGGCTTTTACAATTTAAGAGCACCTTAACAGCACATTGGATTCTCTCACCCAAGGGGAAGGATCTAATGTTTGTGAAACTTTCTCAGTCATCAGGGCTTTTGCACCATTTTAACATCAATACTTTTTAACGCCTCAGTAAATACAAATTAGGACCAAAGAATGTCAAAATGAGCCAGAAATGATCCCAAAATGACCCAGAAACCTGGGTCAAGTAAAACATTATGCCCTCTCATTTAATGTTCATGTAGGTAGGCTAAAGGCTAAAAGGCTAAAGTAACTAAAGAGACAAATCAAATATTTTGAAGCTACTTTTGAAGCTACCTGTCTCTGTTCACTGACTACAAAAAAAACAACAACTTTAAAGCAAGTGAATCCAGGAAATTGATTAAATAGGTGTTTCGTTGCTGATTACTTCCAATAGCTGTTGTAGAAAGAAGGCCCCAGCAGTGAAGAAGTGTAGCTACCGATGGAGCCTAGATGTTGCTTAAGGGAGGAGAAATTGGTGAAGCAATGCCAGAGTAGTGATCTTCCGAGTGTCTATGCCTAAGGGTAAACTTACCAATCTAGTGGCTTATCCACTGCACAGTAAAACAGAGTGAATCAAATCTGCATCCTTTCCCCCGCCCTTATCTTCACCTCCCATTTCCTCTGTCCCTTTCCCTCCCTTTGCTCCCTTTTGTACTTTAATGAGTGGCTGCCCTGTGGGCGAATCATAGGCTGGGGCCTCAGACATCAAGTCCCATTCACTGCTACATTGGAGTGTGTCAGCACCAATGAAGCTCACATTGTGATGGGACTGCCGCCCAGTGTATATGTGTGTGAGTGTGTGCATGGGTGTGTGTGTGTGTGCCTGTCTGGCCTGGATTTGGGATATGTTTTTATAAAGTGCTTTCCTCCCATTTGTTCCTCTCCCTGCTGGCAAAAATCACAGTTTACCACGTCACTCATTCCCAATTTCCTTGCTGACACACACTCACTCATTCTGTGTAGAGCAGCCGGAAGAGAACACACAGGGAGGAAACAGGAACGTAGAAAGAAAAGTGAGACAGAGGTATTAAGAACAGGGCGGAAAAGAAACACAGAGGAAGTACGAGAGGGGAAACGATTGAGTGAATGAAAATTACTGAACTAAAGAGGAACGTTAAGTCATCAGTGTTGTGATAGTCACTCTGGTGTGCGTGTGTACAGCCATAATTTCTGCAGGTGCACAGATCTGTGCACTTTTCTCACGATCAAACTGCTTTTTAGCAGGAATGACCTCACATTAACTAATATGTGCACACACACACACATACATATTACTCCCCATCACAGAAGTTACGATTACGAATACATGGTTGTGTATGTGTGCCCATTTCTATCTGCCCACCACTTTCCTTTGTTTCTAACATCCTTTTGTTCTGCATGCTGAATCAAAACTTTTATTCCAGCTATCGCAACTCCTTCACTCCAAGGGTCTCCTTCTAAATCTGAAACAAACAAATCTCCAAAAAAGAATAATGATTAAAAAAAAAAATCAATGTTTTTTTGTGATAACAATGTGTTCTGGATTAGATTTTATATTACTCACAGAGCACTACTGCTGAGGTAAACTTTGTAATGATAGAATTGAAGAAAGTTGCACTGCTTGTAGAAAAACTTGAGTCAATCTCTAACCTTGATTTTTTTTCCTTGTCTATTTTGTGGGTTTGCTCTACAGCATGACCAATAGAAATTGGCTGCTATCCTTGCCCGACTTTGGCATACCTAAAATATACTGGTGTAAATATACTGCAAGGCTTTAGGTATGAGTCACACAGTGACCCAATACCTCAAACTACTTTGTGAAAATTGTTGCATTGAAAGTAAATTTCTATTATTGATATCAAACACAGTTGAAATATATTGTATGTACAAAACTGCTCACTGGGTTTTGGAAACCAGGAGACACTGTAATGGAATTTTTTTTTTCCTAATGAGTGGCTGCATATGCCCCCCTCAAGAAAACTGCTCCTACCATCACAAAGAATATTACCATATGGCCAGAGGGTGCCTCTCAGCAGCTGCAGGACTGTTTTGACAGGACTAACTGGGATATCTTTGAACATCAGGACTTGGAAATGTTCACAGACAGTGTTCTCTGCTATATAAAACACTGCATAGACACTGTTACAGCAGTCAAATGGATCCGGGCTTATCCCAACCAAAAGCCCTGGATGACCCGGGAGGTCAGGCAGCTGCTGAAGGAGAGGAACATTGCGTTCAGGTCTGGCAACAGGGATCACTACACCACAGCCCGATCCAACCTGAAGAGAGGCATCAGAGAGGCGAAGGGGGACTATAGGAGGAGGATTGAGGACCATCTGAAGAGTAATACCAGCCGGCAGGTGTGGCAAGGCATCCAGCACCTAACCAACTATAAGATCAATCTCGGAGCTGCGGACGGTGACCTGGAGCTGGCAGAGGAGCTGAATATCTTCTTCGCCCGCTTTGAGACCAGGGTACCGGAGGTTTTGGAGCCACAGCAGCAACACGCCATCCATAGCAGCACCACCCTCACCCTGGAAGAGCAGGAGGTGAGGCGCATGCTGCAGGCTGTTAACCCGAGGAAGGCGGCGGGTCCTGATGGTGTGCCAGGTCGAATATTGAGGGATTGTGCAGAACAGCTGGCTGGGATCTTCACCAGGATCTTCAACAAATCCCTCGCACAGGCGACTGTCCCACTCTGCCTGAAGTCCTCCACCATAGTCCCCTTGCCTAAGAAGCCCCACATCACCGGCCTGAATGACTACAGACCGGTGGCACTCACCCCAGTGGTAATGAAATGCTTTGAGAAGCTGGTCCGCAGACACATCACAGCAGCCCTGCCCCACAGCCTGGATCCACACCAGTTTGCCTACAGAGCAAACCGGTCCACGGAAGACGCTGTAGCCACAGCACTCCATGCTGCATTAACACACCTGGAAGAGCATGGTAGCTATGTGCGGATGCTCTTCGTGGATTACTGCTCAGCTTTTAACACCATCCTTCCACACAAACTGGTGGCCAAGCTACAAGACCTGGGGCTTCCATACAGCACCTGCATATGGATCAATAGCTTCCTCTCGGGCCGTAGACAGAGAGTCAGAGTTGGCCATCACACATCCTCAGCCCTGAGTCTCAGCACTGGCTCACCCCAGGGCTGTGTGCTCAGTCCACTGCTCTACTCTCTCTACACACACGACTGCACTCCTCGCCACCACAGCAACATCTTTGTGAAATTTGCAGACGACACCACAGTGGTGGGGCTCATTTCCAAGGGAGACGAGTCTACGTACAGAGACGAGGTGGAGCAGCTGACGTCATGGTGTAAGGCCAATAACTTCCTCCTCAACACTTCAAAAACCAAAGAACTCATAATAGACTTCAGAAGGAAAAAGGCAGAGATCCAACCACTATTCATAAATGGGGACTGTGTAGAAAGGGTGGCAAGCTTCCGCTTTCTGGGAGTCAAATATAGAGGAGAACCTTTCCTGGAGTGCGAACACCTCCGAGCTGCTGAAAAAGGCCCAACAGAGACTGTACTTCCTGAGAATTCTCAGGAGGAATAACATCACACAGAGACTGCTGGTGTCCTTCTACAGAGCCACCATTGAGAGTGTTCTAACTTACTGCATATGTATTTGGTACACTAGCTGCACAGGGGCTCAGAGGAAAGCACTCCAAGGGATCATTAACACCGCCCAAAAGATCACTGGCTGCCCTCTCCCCACACTGGAAGTTCTACACAACGCCCACTGTTTTAAAAAGGCCCAAAACATCATAAAAGACACCTCACGTCCTGGCCACTCCCTGTTCGAACTGTTGCCCTCAGGCAGACGGTACAGGGCAATCAGAGCAAGGACTAATAGACTCAAACACAGTTGTTATCCAACTGCAATAACACATCTGAATACTACAAAAAAAATGTCCATCACGCCACTCTTGTGTTAATCTATGCACGGTCTGAAGCATGTGTGTGGGAATGTATGTGAATGTTTTACTGTTACATCTTATTAGTATTTTAAGTATTCTATCTATTTTATTTATTGAATTTTATTGTTTTATTTATATTTTGATATTGCTAGGGATGATGCAATGATCGGGGACCATTCTTAATTTCGTTGTTCTCGTGACAATGACAATAAAGTTTCTGATTCTGATTCTGATTCTAAACGAACAGTCAGTAAGATATAAGACTTCACAGAGTCACATGAAAATTGTTTTCACATGATTATATCTCCAACTTGACCCAAATACACCCAAGTCCTTGCATTTCCTCCTTGGCAGGTTTGTGGAGCGCCAGCATCTTTTCATGTGTTCCACATCCCTCATGTGTTAAACAACAGACATAGAGCAAACACAGACTTTCTTCTGTCCATAAACTGAGATACATAGAAAGTGTTAAGTTTTGTGTCACTTCATGTTGAGGACCTGTTAGGTGGCCTGTTTCCTTAACAGAGCATTTTGATGTAGTTGTCTTGTTGCACACCTTTTAATCAACCTCTCTGACTATCCTGGCCACAGGCAGTTTGTGTCTTTCTCTTAGTAGGAAGTAGCACACCATAATATGTTTTCAATTTTATTTCCTAAATGAATAAATATCCAGAACAAGAATTTGAAAAGAAAGTGTTTTTGGCCATTTTAATACTATAATTGAACCTACAGAGGCTGATGCTTCATCAACTCACCAATTTCAGCGCTTTAATTACCACAAAGTTTTTCAGCTGTTAAAACATAATTTTGTTTTTTTCCCCAAATGATCAATTAGCATTTCAAAGGATATCAAATGATAAACTTTCATAAGTAACACAACGTTCCAACAGAAAACCGGAGTGATGGTTGCTGAAAATAGGCCTACCACTATGCAAATACTCCATTCAAATAACTCCTGTTAAATGAGACTATTGACAATTAAATGCCATTTTGCTTTGATTTAATATCATATTAGATGAAAACAAATGTGCATTTTAAAAACATTTTTTAGTGACCTTTTTTAGCAGTAGCGGTGAGCACTAAATTGAGTAAATTAGGAGAAAACACAGCAAACACCTACTCGCATCAAACTGAGTATGTGTTCCAGGTTAATTTTGTTAGCTTGATTGCAGCAATCACACTCAAAATGTTGCCCTGTTGGAGTTTTTATACTTTCTTTTACTCAGTGGTTAAAAAAAAGAAAACACAGTTACTGTTTTGGTGTATTCTGAATACTTATTTTAAAAAATACAATAAATTGAAACACCTCTCACAAAACAATAATAGTACTGACCAGACACTATTTATCGGTGTGGCTGGAGAGACCATGCTAAGATTTATTCTCTACCATTCAGATATCATAACTAAATGCTTTTATAATGCTCATACACTCCATATTTTAGGCCCGCAAGACAAACACTTTTCATTAAATATACATCTGTTTTAACATGCCCAAAAGACCTCAACCATAAGGCGAGAGGAGGCATCCTAATCAGATGACCAAACCACCTCAGTTATTTCCTGTTGACAAAGAGGAGCAGCAGGTCTGGTTTGACCCCTCCTTAATGACAGAGCTCCTCACCCTCTCACTGTGGGTGGGCCCAGAAACCCTTCAGAGGAAGAGTGTTTGTACCCACTGTGTTCTTATTGCTTCACTTACTACCCACAGATTATAGCCACAGCTGAGGGTAGGATCAATGATTACTGCAGATGCTTTACCAATCTGTCTGTCAATCTCCCACTCCACTTTTGAACAAGATATGAAGATATACTTGATGTACAAGGCCAGTAGTTGTAATGTCATATGCATACTCCATGCATGTATTATATTAATTGCTATTAGGAATGCAAGAAAAAAAATCAAGAAGGGACCATTATTACCAGTGTATGCTTGTCACATAAGAACCAAATTAATAATTAATAATCCACAACTAAATCTCCAAAATCTTATGCAGACGGTGAAATCTGAAAGAGATACTACAAGGTGGTATCAGGGGAGAATGCTGCTAAGAAGTTTTGGATGGTAGTCTGTAGGAGGACTTTGAAAATCAAGAAGAGGAAGCGAGTCAAGGCAGAGACATGGATTAAATGGTGGAAGCTGAGGAAGGAAAAAATGTTGCACAGAGTTCAGGGAGGAGTTGAGACCAGATAACTGAAAGTACAACTATAGTACTGAGAGAACGTGCCAACAGAGGGGTTTGGTGTACTCTCTGGACAGAGGAATGAGGACAAGGTGACTTTGTGGTGAAATTAGGTACAAGTGAGTAAAAGAAACTATTCACAGGAAAAGGTTAGCAAAGAAAACTTGTGATAGTCAGGGAGATGAAGACAATAGACAGGGATACTGGGAGGCTAGGCCTGCAGCAGAGAAAGGGAAAACCTGGTGTTGTATGTGAGGTTGGACTCTAACAAAGGAAAAAAAAGATGTATATTTACTGGCTGGACAGAGAGATCAAGATGGAAAGGATGTACAGCAGATTAGGGTGATGAAGGGTGTGGATGGAAGTGCACTAATAAGTGAAAAGAGTGTGTTGAGAAGCTTGAAGGATTACTTTGAGGAGCTCATGAATGCAGAATATGAGAGAGAGAGAAAGGAGGACAGATGAAGGACAGTTAATGAATTAGGAAGTGCAGAGAATTAGTAAGGAGGAAGTGAAATCAGCTATGAAGAAGATGAAGAGTGGAAAGGGCCCAGATACATACCTGTGGAGGTATGGAGATGTTTAAGGTAGTGGACTTTTTAACCAGACTGTTGAATAAAATTAAAGAGAGTGAGAGGATACCTGAGGAATGGAGAAGAAGTGCAATGGCACCAGTTTTCAAGAACAAGGGTGACATGCAGAGATGTACAAAGGGGTAAAGCTAATGAGCCATACCATGAAGCTTTGGGGAAGAGTTGTTTAAGCTAGGTTGGGAAGAGAGGTGACAACTAATGGGCAGCAGTGTGGCTTCATGCCAAGAATGAGACTGCAGATACAATGTTTGTTTGTTGATGAGACATATAAAGACGGGAAGAAAGAGTTGCTGCTGTGTCTCTGTGGATCTATACGATAGGTTGCCAAGACAGGATATGTGGTACTGCATGTGAGGGTGGTGCAGGACACATAAGAGGAAGAAAATGAAGAAGAGAGTCCAGACAAGGATGAGTGGGTGGAGATTATATCTCCAGGGTGATCTGTGACAGAAGGATAGCACCATAGGGGAAAGGTGTCTGGTTTGGAAAACTGTGACGCTGACAAAAAGAGTTAAAGATGTATAGATTTTCATTGTGAGTGACCAGAATGCACAGGCTTAGAAATGAGTACATCAGAGGAACAGCTCAGGTTGAGCAGTTTGGAAACAAAGTTCTAGAAGCATGGCTGAGATGGTTTGGACATGTGCAAAGGAGAGACAGTAAACATATTGGACAAAAGATGTTGAGGTGCTAGGCCATAGGAAAGACCACAGAGAAAATTCATGGATGTGGTTAAGAAGGGCATGCAGAGAGTTAGTGTAACAGAGGATGATACTACAGATGCACTGAGATTGAGGCACATGATTTACTGTGTGGACCCTAAACGGAGCAGCCAAAAGAACTAACTTCAGCATCATAAAATACAATTGTTTGTGAAACATAATCTGTTTCTTACACCAATAATTACACAGTTAAAAAAGTTACATCATCAATGCTTGTTGGGTAATGCTGGCTGCAAAAGGGACTTTGAACTATTTGCTGTCATGCTAGCTAACACCATCTTTTATTCCAATTTTCACAAAGTAGTTTGAAGCATTGTGTCGATACCACTTGTCTACATCAGCTGTGACTAATACCTTATAAATTCATTAAAAAAAGCTTTACTTTATACAAAAATAATATTGGGACATACAGTGAAACCACTAAAACCTACATAAATACCATATGTAAACTTTAGGTCATACTGCCCAATAGGGATGGGTATTGATAAGATTTTCACGATTCCGATTCCATTTTCGATTCTGTTTAACGATTTGATTCTCTTATCGATTCTTTTTAAAAAAAGGAGAACACTAAGGTCGATTAGCTTAGAACTTTGTTTTATATCTTCTCTTTGAACAAGATAGAAATTTAGGAGTAACATGGCCTTACAAACCCAACAGTGAGATCCTAAGAGATCCACAGGCTACGGCTCTTCAATGGGTGTCACAGGGTCCCCAGGAAAAAAAAATTGTAAATGTAAAATAATAAAATAAATATTCTTCTTTAGCAATAACAAAGTTTAACATAAATTATTCTGTAGCAATTACACAGGAATATCCAGTAATGTCCCTGCCTACAATTAAACACATTCACTTACCGAAAATCGGGGCATCTGCTGTGGCAAATGGGTGCAAGCCTTTGACCACTTAGTCACTGCTCGGTGACATTCGTCTATCCTGGCCTGAAAGGAGACGCTACCTGTAGACTGCAGCGAGAACTGCCAGCATCTGAGCCAGACTCTGTCTGTCTCTCTCATCATGGTCACATAAATGCACAGTAATGGCAGGTTTTGTAATAAGGCAGATCGCGCTAACATAATATGCACTGTTAGTTGATTATTTACCTGCCGCATTAACGGGAGAGGACGTGCAAACGTTACCGCTGCTGCTGGGTTGAGATTCACGAGTCCGGAGCGGAATTAAAAACACGACACTCATTTAAGGTTATGGCGTGTTTTGTGAGCAAATGCTTTTGCATATTCGTAGTGTTTCCTCCCTTAAATGAAAGATCTACTTTGCAAGTATAGCAAGTTGCCCTGTTGTCATCCGTTCTCGTAAAATATAATCAAACTTTTGAGCGTTTGAGCTGCCATGTTTCCTGCCAGGTAAATGACGCTCCGCAACGTGGTGACGTCATTCGGGGCGGCTGGAATCGATAAGGGAATCGTTTGCAAAAATGGCAAACAATTCCAAGGAATTGAAACAGTGGGAACCGGTTCTCAACAAGAACCGGTTTTCGATACCCATCCCTACAGCCCAATGCTACGTGGAGATGCTATTTAACTCAGTAACAGACTGTGTTAGTACTACTGTAGTTTGAGGCCATCGCTTGATAAAGTATGACCACATTATCTCCAAAAAACAAAGATGTGAACCAAAACTATTGAACTATAACCTTGAAATTCTCAATATAAAGGTTAAACAGAATCGGGCAGCCTTGTTGGAATGAAATCCCCAGCATGAACTTATTACTGGCACTGTCAAACAAGCTCTCACTACCACTGTACAGGGACCAAATAGCCTGTTCTTATGATTCAGTTATCCTAATTATGTATTTGTGAAGCATAATCACTTGTTACTACATTTTTAACTAATTTAGAGAGACCCTGCAGTACATCTATTCATTATTTAGCTGTTGTAAGCTGACAGCAATTCTAGTGCTGAAGGGCAAACTGGACTAAGTGTTTAAAAGAGGATTGTGACACAGCATTGATTTCGGCTCATGTTTAAAAGCAATTACATCTTGCCCATAGTATAAGTATCTATTCACCCCCTCAAAACAATGCCCTTCAGTAGAGTAATACATGAATACCATCCTACTTTGAGTCCCTGACAATATACAGAGTTACACTCTCAGCAGGGTACTTCTCAGTAATGGCCTAGGAGTAGAACGGCTTCCTCCACATTAAACAGCCCATTACTAGACATTGATTGCAGTTAACACCAACGTCAGACTGTATTAATCGTTCCATTCTTCCGCTCGAGTGCCTCTGCACAGACCTGAACCTGAGTGCTTATCTGGGATCATTTAACAAGGTTTGAGGAAGTGAAGGGATTTCTGTCGGTGTGTATCACATCACTCCTGCTGACTTTAGTCTGGCTGTTTGAAAATGAAAGTTGTAAATGAAGTGAACGTTATAGAAAGAGACAAATCAGATGTTTCAATGCTAACGGGGCAAAGAGGGGAGCAGTCTGATAAAAGCTAGAGTAGCAAGGTCATGCAAGACTTGTCTGTTTCCAGCAGGGATTTTGAGTTACCAGTCAGCAATTTCCACAAGTGGCTGTAGGAGGGGGAAAAGGGAGAGCAAGAACCTAAGAGCTAAACACAATATTGCAAGGAGTAAAAAGGAGAGAAGACAGAAGTCACAACTATAGTGGTGACAGGGAGATGCTGTACATGATAATAAGGAACTCATCCTAGCAACTGCAAAGCCATCTGGACATACAAGGGAAGATGAAACTGGAGGGGAAATTGGCCAAATTTAAATCACAAAAAAGGATCTACGGTACCACGAAAAAGTCTGGGGCCACTTGTTGTTTCTTTATATATTGCTAAAATATAAAGAAATGAAGAGGAAAATGGGAAATAGTTAAAGTGAAAATATAAATGGAAATACAGTATATAAGGCAAAAGCACAGTTTGTGTAAATCTTGAAATTAAGTGTATGGTATGACCAGTCTGAAGTCTCTCAGGCAAACTTTCTTGTAATTTCTTTAAGTAATCCTCAGGAATAGTTCTCCAGGTTTCTTGAAGGACATCCAAAGCTCCTCTTTGGATGCTGGCTTCCTTTTGTTCTTTTCTGTCAACATGAACCCACAAGCTTCAATAATGTTGAGGCTCAGACTATGGAGAGGCTGATCCATGAATGACAGTGTTCCATTGTGTGGTTTTCTATACAGGTATGCCTTTTCTGCATTGGCAGTGTGTTTGGGAGGACTGTCATGCTGAAAAAGCCGTTGCCAGTCAGATGCTTCCTAGATGGTATTGCATGGCGGATCCCAATCTGATTTTGTACTTTTCTGCATTCGTAATTCCATCAATTTTGACACTTCCTATTTTATCCTCTATTTGTACAGTTTGAGACATTTTCCAAGGACACACTGCACACCATGCCAATATAGGCCCAAAGAACTATTCATTTTCAGTTAATTGTTAGTGGTTTTCAGCTAATAGCTCTTTGAGAATCAACTGATTGGTATCTGTGCCTGTCAAACTGTGGAATATTTGGTATTTTTTGTACATTCAACTAAAAACATAGGAACAAATTACATGTTTTTGAGAAAGGCTGCTACTAATAAGGTGCCTAAAAATACAATTTAAAATTGGTTCTTTTCAACGCTGGCTCATCCTTCGTATTAGTTGCTTTTTATACTTTAATGACGTTTAATGTTGTAGATCGGTGGTGAGTGGCTAAAATACAAAAAAGACCCTTCGCCTAAAAATGGTCAGATATACGAATTAAACTGAGGATGAGTGAAAAATACTTTGAAGGGCCCTCAGAAGGCCTTTCAAAGTGTTAAAAGTGGTTACAACAAAGTCTGGCTCCTTGGAAGCAAAACATAAAGAAATGATGGGCGTCTCAAGACTTTTGCACAGTACTGTACTATATATTTTTTAATCTATTCCCCGAACTTCATATGTGCCACGAAGTATAAAACTCAGACTGATAACAGTGGTTACAGTGTTTTTATAGGAAGAAACCTTTGTATGTTGATTAATAAAACTGACAACATGGAGAATTTCTAATACACTTTTCTGTCCACTAAATATCACTCTTGATATTGGCAGATGCAGTTTCCAAGACAAAAAACTTAACATAAATCTGTATTTATTAATATATAATCACTATAATCATTTATGAAGGACATTACGTAGGAGAGTTGTTCTGAATAGAGTAAACTGTTGACACACAAGAACTGTAAGAAGAACTAAAAGAACTGAAAAATCATACTGTACCTGTTTATGGCAGAGCTGAGCTCATCCAGGCGCCTTGCGTCAGTGGTGGAGGTGTTGTCGAGTTTGGACAAACTGTCCATCCTCTTCAGAATCACCTCCAACATGTCGCTAATCTTCCTCAGCACACCACGTGACTCCACGCCTCCCAGCACTGAGTGGAAAGACAGACGTGAGACAGGAGATGAATGAAAGCTGGACAGTGAGTACATGAAGCTTGCAGAACAGCACGCACATTAATCATACAGCCTCCAGCTCTTCTGGCTCACCATACTGTAGCTGATTTTGGCTGTGTTCTTGTTTTGCACAACTGTCACGATGCACTTGACTACAATGAAGATCAAAAGCAAAGTGGCAAACAATGCAAAAGTCCTCAAACAGATTTGTGAGAAGGATTTCCACTTAACTTCTGTATTGTGTGTAGGAGCCTCAATATCACTTTTTCTTTTTCTTTACAAGGCTGTCAAGAAAATTACTTGTATAGTAATGAATTTTGCTTACAAGGAAGACTGTAATACAGAACGTCAGCCCATCTATGATCTTTGGTGTTGGTTGCCAATACTCCAATACGTACAATTTAGGTTCCTATCCAAAGATAAATGAAGTCAAAACTCTTTGAACTTTGTTGTGAGTCCCTATTTTTGGTGTGTGTTTCAGTTTTAAACCAACTTATTTATTAAATTAATTCCAACCCAGCAGGACTCAATAGTACCTCTAATTTAACTAACCAATGCTCATGAGTTGGATTAGACCCATCTTTGAAATCTCTCTTCCTTTTGATCTCAAATACAGGCCGATAAAATTTTGTCACAGGTGGGATGCTATCACGTTGCCAAAAATTGTTCCAGTGAAAGACTGCTAAATTACTCAAAAACTGCACGCGCATAATGGTTCCAGAATTTGGCACACACATGCACATACTATGAATCTATTGAGAGGCAATGTGATTTTATAAGTTTGACTTGCACAGTTATCGAAAATGTTCTGGCACCGAAAGCTCATCCTCACCCTACCATTTCGGACTCATGAGAGCAGCTCCTCTTCAATTCAGCCCGTGTGTTATTCTTCATCTTAAAGTCTAAAAGCCAACATTTTGATTATGTGTCTTTAACCTGCATATCTCCAGCTTGATCTCTTCCTGTCTGTCTGCAGCAGTGCACATTACCCAGTGATGTATTCTGATCTCTCCTCATAAACTGGATTTTGCTCGGGTCAGAAAACCAGACACTCTGGAGTCTGATGTCTTAATGTAGACTTATCTTTATATCCTTTGATACCCTTTGATATAAAGATATGAGGGTGAGATGTCCACCAAGGCTATATAGAATATAAAAAGCCAGCAACTAATTATGCTGGGGCGCTCAGTCACTTTCTTTTTCTTGCATGTTCTTCTGTCTGTCCGTGTGAAATCCAAGAGGAGAAATCGAAAGGAGTGGCTGTGCACACAGTTGTGTGTGTGTGTGTGTGTGGAAAGATGAATACACTGGCCATCAGAGTTGAAAAGTGACTCATAACACAAAAGAGCACATACACAGTAGCAGAGACAGTGAGAAGAGAGACGGTATAAAAAGGTTTACCACACCTCATTAGGATAATTACACTGACTCTGGCAGGGTCAAGAGTGCCTATGAATTCAGTCATAATGGACCAGAATGAGGAAGGTGACTTAAAGCATGAGACACAGATGGAAAGCTTTCTCAATGAATTACTCTTCTCTATTCAGTGTATGTACTGCTCATCATTTTTAAAGAAAAAAGTAATAGATAAATTATTCAGAGTGAAAACTAGTGTCCTAGGAAATGGAAATTATTCCAGCAAGATTTATGTAAAATCTTGGCAATACTTTATCTTTGTTTAGCTGAATCATGAAATAAAAATAAATCACATACTTTACCTCATACTGATATATTACCTCATTTAAATCAGATAGGGACAAAGCAGTTGTCACGTGTTCAACCCTTTCAAGCAACCAACAGAGCTTGAAAGGGTTTATATAATGTTTTCCAAGCAAAAGTTTCAAAGTTTCATTTAATAACTACATATTACATAAGTTGCATACTTAACCAAAACATTATGTCTTAAATCTTCAGCGACCTTTCAGTTTATTTATTTATTTTAATCTGCTTTCTTGCAAATTTAGATAAAAACAATGGTGAAGAGGTAAAAGATACCAACGTGATGCTAAAATAAAACATGAAATAAAAAACAGATTAAAGCTAACAAACTTACAAACATAAATGACAAATTAACGCAACAATGATGCGGCGAAAAGTAGCAATTTATCATTTTTGGAGGGGTCGACAGGAAACATATGTGATGTAAGGTCGATGGTTATATGAGGCAAACATAGGTAAGCGGTGATTGTGACATATACAATACCTTCAGTTGAAAGTTAAAACTTGTTTTTCAAAGGTTTGGTAACGTAAACTGATCCAGTCCATATTTTGATCACATCAGTTAGAATTGTACCAAATAGAGTCCATAAGATATTCCCTCAAAGAAATCCCGTCCACCATCATCAACAGAGTTTTGGTAACCATACGGGTTGATGGTAAGAACCTTAGAGCATGTAGCTTGGGACAGCAGGAACACAAAGGTCACAGTTTATTCCTCTAGCTTTCCATCAGGGTTTAATAGTGCCTATATTGACACTGCTAACACCTGGATTACACTGCCTGACCATTCTGTCAAACCCCATGTCTGCTGCTTGACAAGCAATTACAGCCAATAGATGTCAGAGCCTAACATCTCCAGCACAAGGTCATTGTCTGCCTTGTTTTCCGCCACCAACAGCAGGAATCGTAAGTTCAATGAGTTATTGCCACAGTGACAGATGTATTCATCTGAAACTGACAGTGTCACGTCCTCTGCCTATGATAGATTGCTGTTTAACAGTTCGCGGCTTGGTCCTTCTGGTGACATCTTTGTGACTGGCTGATAATGGATGACAGCTATCTCAAGAGTCGTGTAAATTGAAGGAATAGTTATCCTGGTAAACTGAAAATTCTTGGCACGGGTTAAACAAATGAGTGTTTGTTAATTTGAAAAAAATCCACAAAATGGCATTACTGGCAGAGCTTCACGAAGTGCATTTAGATCCAAAACACCTACTCTTTTATTAGTTTGGCTTGCCAAAATCTGGATTTGATGCTATTAATTAATAAAATACTACAGGGGAGTATGTATATTAGCAAAGAGTAGGGTATATTACGATACATTTTTTTTGACAGCTACAAGCTCCTGGGATGTTCAGCAGTGAGCAAATGGGAGTGATTTCAACCTAAAGGTATAAAAGATCCAATAAGTTAATGACTGCATCTTTCACATGTTCCCATTGTCTAATGTTCATGTCAATTCAAGTCAGGGGGCTAATCGTTTAAATGACAACACTATCCCTGTAGCTTTATTACAGGGAAACAACACGTTTAACACGTACGTCAAATGAAACCGTACACAAATCTCACTGCTGTAATACAGTATATAATAGCAAACAATGACATGTTATATGTAAGTCATGATCTTCGGGTTTGGTCAGTTTTAAAATATAATGGTGTCAAAAAAAGGCCACAGGACACAGTGTCCTCTACAGAAAGGGAATTTTAAAAAAGAAAAAGATGAGCAACAGACAGTTTTTACTTACTGCATTACTCAGCAAGGTTGTTATTTTAATTGGACTGTGGAGCCCCAGGACTTAAATTATACAACTTTTTTAAACAAGCAAAAAATAAACAAGAAAAATAGATACATTTCAACAAATTCTTTCTTGCAGCAGCTTATAGTTGCCCATTTTTAGCTTCCGTGTTCTGTTAAAGAAGGTAACTCAGAAGTGTCAGGGAAAGTTTTATATATGTGTAGTTTACTGATTTTATACAGATACCTATACTACACATTTATTTATTTATATAGCACTTTAAAAACACACCTGGTAGACCAAAGTGCTGTACAATACTAATATGCACATAGTAATAAAACCAGACATAGCAATAAAAAATAAATAAATAAAATAGGTAATAAAAATAGGTTTTTAATAAAGACTTAAAAACTGGCACTGATGTAGCCTGTCTAATATGGAGAGGAAGGTTATTCCAAAGCATCGGCGCAGCAACAGAGAACGCTCGGTCTCCTCTAAGTTTCAGCTGTGACTTTGGGACCGAAAGCAGCAACTGCTCAGCTGACCGAAGGGAACGAGTGGGGATGTGGGGCTTCAACAAGTCAGACAAATAAACAGGTGCCAGACCATTTAGAGATTTAAAAACCAATAAAAGGACTTTAAAACAGATCCTGAATTCAATTGGAAGCCAGTGTACAGAGGCTAAAATCGGAGTGATGTGATCAAATTTTCTTCTGATTCTTGATCTCTTGGTGGCGCTGTCACTTGGTGTTCGCTCGCTCTGCGGTAGAGTATCACTTCCTGTTCCTGCTCAAACACAGTGGTGTTTCTGAGTAGCTTATTTGCTTAGCAATTTAATTAACAACTTTTAAATACATTCTTCTTTCATAGTATAATCTTCACGTGCTTCATCCGAAGCACACTTTCTGTGTACTCACTACCTAATTTATAGCCAAAGTATTCACTCACTGTCTCTGTACTGTTTCGCTAGCTTAGCTTAGCTCATAGCCGATTCGTTAGCACCATGGCTACTTCACCTGTCCCTCCTGCACTTTCTTGCTCATTGTGTCAGATGTTTAGTTACTCCTCGGCCTCCTTTAGCAGTAATGATATCTGTAACAAATGTAGCATATTTGCAGCTCTGGAGGCCAGGATTACTGAATTGGAGACTCGGCTTCGCACCCTTCATTCACCCGTAGCTAGCCAGGCCCCTGTAGCTGGTGCAGCCGAAGATAGCGTAGGCCCCGCTAGCTGTTCCCCGGCAGACCCCAAGCAGCTGGGGAAAGAGGGCGGCTGGGTCACGGTGAGGAGGAAGCATAGTCCTAAACAGAAGCCCCAGGTACACCACCAACCCGTTCATGTGTCTAACCGTTTTTCCCCACTCGGTGACACACCCGCCGGGGGTCAAACTCTGGTAATTGGTGATTCTGTTCTCAGACATGTGAAGCTAGAGACACCGGCAACCATAGTCAATTGTCTTCCAGGGGCCAGAGCAGGCGACATTGAAGGAAATTTAAAACTGCTGGCTAAGGGTAAACGTAAATTCAGTAAAATCATAATTCACGTCGGCAGTAATGACACCCGGTTACGCCAATCGGAGGTCACTAAAATCAATATTGAATCGATGTGCAACTTTGCTAAAACAATGTCGGACTCTGTAGTTTTCTCTGGTCCCCTCCCCAATCAGACCAGGAGTGACATGTTTAGCCGCATGTTCTCCTTAAATTGCTGGCTGTCTGAGTGGTGTCCCAGAAACGATGTGGGCTTCATAGATAATTGGCAAACCTTCTGGAGGAAACCTGGTCTTGTTAGGAGAGACGGCATCCATCCCACTTTGGATGGAGCAGCTCTCATTTCTAGAAATATGGACAAATTTATTAAACCCCCCAAAATATGACTATCCAGAGTTGGGACCAGGAAGCAGAGTTGCAGTCTTACACGCCTCTCTGCAGCTTCTCTCCTCCTGCTACCCCCCCAAAAACCCATCTCCATAGAGACTGTGTCAGCTTCCAAAAAGACAAAAAACAAACTAAAAACCAGCAACAAACAACTTAAACATAAACAATCAAAAAGAAAGAACAATACAGTATCCACATCTGAACCAAAGAGTAAAACAGTGAAATGTGGATTATTAAATATTAGGTCTCTCTCCTCCAAGTCTCTGTTAGTACATGACTTAATAATTGATCAACAAATTGATTTACTCTGCCTTACAGAAACCTGGTTGCAGCAGGATGATTATGTTAGTTTAAATGAATCAACACCCCCGAGTCATTCTAACTACCAGAAACCTCGAAGCACAGGCCGAGGGGGCGGTGTGGCAGCAGTTTTTCACACCAGCCTATTAATTAATGAAAGACCAAGACAGACTTTTAATTCATTTGAAAGCCTGATGCTTAACATTGTCCACCCCAGCTGTGAAACTCAGAAACCAGTCTTACTTGTTATCATCTATCGTCCACCTGGGCCTTACACAGAGTTTCTGTCTGATTTCTCAGACTTTATATCTAATTTAGTTCTGAGCTCAAATAAAATAATTATTGTGGGTGATTTTAACATCCATGTAGATGCTAAAAATGACAGCCTCAACATGGCATTTAGTCTGTTATTAGACTCAATTGGCTTCTCTCAAAATGTAAAAGAACCCACCCACCACTTTAATCACACTCTAGATCTTGTTTTAACATATGGCATAGAAACTGAACATTTAACAGTGTTTCCTGAAAACCCTCTCCTGTCTGATCATTTCCTGATAACATTTACATTTACAATAATTGATTACACAGCGGTGGAGAGTAGATTTTATCAAAGTAGATGTCTTTCTGAAAGCGCTGTAACTAAGTTTAAGAATATAATCCACCCACTGTTATCATCTTCAATGCCCTGTACCAACACAGAGCAGAGCAGCTATCTGAACGCTACCCCAACAGAGGTTGATTATCTTGTTAATAATTTCACCTCCTCACTACGTACGACTCTGGATACTGTAGCTCCAGTGAAAACTAAGGTCTCTAATCAGAAGTACCTGACTCCGTGGTATAATTCTCAAACACGTAGCCTAAAGCAGATGACTCGTAATCTGGAGAGGAAATGGCGTGTCACAAATTTAGAGGATCATCATTTAGCCTGGAGAAATAGTTTGCTGCTTTATAAGAAAGCCCTCTGCAAAGCCAGAACATCTTACTATTCATCACTGATTGAAGAAAATAAGAACAACCCCAGGTTTCTCTTCAGCACTGTAGCCAGGCTGACAAAGAGTCAGAGCTCTGTTGAGCCAACCATCCCTTTAACGTTAACTAGTAATGACTTCATGAACTTCTTCACAAATAAAATTTTTATCATTAGAGAAAAAATTACCAGTAATCATCCCACAGATGTAATATTATCTACAGCTACTCTTAGTACCATTGATGTTAAATTAGACTCTTTTTCTCCAATTGATCTTTCTGAGTTAACTTCAATAATTACTTCCTCCAAACCATCAACGTGTCTTTTAGACCCCATTCCTACAAAACTGCTCAAAGAAGTCCTGCCATTGATTAATTCTTCGATCTTAAATATGATCAACCTATCTCTAATGGTCGGCTATGTACCACAGGCCTTCAAGCTGGCTGTGGTTAAACCTTTACTCAAAAAGCCATCTCTAGACCCAGCAGTCTTAGCTAATTATAGGCCAATCTCCAACCTTCCTTTCATATCAAAAATCCTTGAAAGAGTAGTTGTCAAACAGCTAACAGATCATCTGCAGAGGAATGGTTTATTTGAAGAGTTTCAGTCAGGTTTCAGAGCTCATCACAGCACAGAAACAGCTTTAGTGACGGTTACAAATGATCTTCTTATGGCCTCTGACAGTGGACTCATCTCTGTGCTTGTCCTGCTAGACCTCAGTGCAGCGTTCGATACTGTCGACCATAATATCCTATTAGAGCGATTAGAACATGCTGTAGGTATTATAGGTACTGCACTGCAGTGGTTTGTATCATATCTATCTAATAGACTCCAATTTGTGCATGTAAATGGAGAGTCCTCTTCACACACTGAGGTTAATTATGGAGTTCCACAGGGTTCAGTGCTAGGACCAATTCTGTTTACATTATACATGCTTCCCTTAGGCAGCATCATTAGAAGACATAGCATACATTTTCACTGCTATGCAGATGACACCCAGCTCTATCTGTCCATGAAGCCAGATAACACACACCAATTAGTTAAACTGCAGGAATGTCTTAAAGACATAAAGACCTGGATGGCCGCTAACTTTCTGCTTCTTAATTCAGATAAAACTGAGGTTATTGTACTCGGCCCTGAAAATCTTAGAAATATGGAATCTAACCAGATTCATACTCTGGATGGCATTACCTTGGCCTCCAGTAACGCTGTGAGGAACCTTGGAGTCATTTTTGACCAGGACATGTCCTTCAACGCACATATTAAACAAATATGTAAGACTGCTTTCTTCCATTTGCGCAACATCTCTAAAATTAGAAATATCCTGTCTCAGAGTGACGCTGAAAAACTAGTTCATGCATTTATTACTTCCAGGCTGGACTACTGTAATTCATTATTATTAGGATGTCCAAAAAACTCACTGAAAAGCCTTCAGCTAATCCAAAATGCTGCAGCAAGAGTACTGACAGGGACTAGAAGGAGAGAGCATATTTCTCCTGTTTTGGCTTCCCTTCATTGGCTTCCTGTTAAATCCAGAATTGAATTCAAAATCCTGCTCCTCACATACAAGGTCTTAAATAATCAGGCCCCATCTTATCTTAATGACCTTGTAGTACCATATCACCCTATTAGAGCACTTCGCTCTCGCTCTGCAGGCCTACTTGTTGTTCCTAGAGTATTTAAAAGTAGAATGGGAGGCAGAGCCTTCAGTTTTCAGGCCCCTCTTCTGTGGAACCAGCTTCCAGTTTGGATTCGGGAGACAGAAACTATCTCTACTTTCAAGATTAGGCTTAAAACTTTCCTTTTTGCTAAAGCATATAGTTAGGGCTGGACCAGGTGACCCTGAATCCTCCCTTAGTTATGCTGCAATAGACGTAGGCTGCCGGGGGATTCCCAAGATGCATTGAGTTTTTCCTTTCCAGTCACCTTTCTCACTCACTATGTATTAATAGACCTCTCTGCATTGAATCATATCTGTTATTAACCTCTGTCTCTCTTCCACAGCATGTCTTTTATCCTGTCTTCCTTCTCTCACCCCAACCGGTCGCAGCAGATGGCCGCCCCTCCCTGAGCCTGGTTCTGCCGGAGGTTTCTTCCTGTTAAAAGGGAGTTTTTCCTTCCCACTGTCGCCAAAGTGCTTGCTCATAGGGGGTCATATGATTGTTGGGTTTTTCTCTGTATCTATGAAGCGCCTTGAGGCGACTTTTGTTGTGATTTGGCGCTATATAAATAAAATTGAATTGAATTGAATTGAATTGAATTCTGCCAGTTAAAAATCGTGCCGCAGCATTTTGCACTAATTGCAAGCGTGACAAAGTGCCCTGCCCAACCCCTATTAAAAGAGAATTGCAATAATCTAAACGTGAGGTAATAAAGGCATGAATAACACTTTCCAAGTCACGCTTGGAAAGAAAGGGCTTAACCTTTGATAAACGTCTGAGGTGATAAAATGCTGATTTTACCACCCCGTTTACATGGTCATCAAAGGTAAGTGCAGAATCAATTTTAACTCCGAGATTTGTGATCGAACTCTTTAGTTGGGAAGTCAAAGCTGCAAGATCAACATCCGGAGTATGAGAAGAACGGCCAAATAAAATTGCTTCTGTCTTCCGATCATTAAAATTTAAAAAGTTTTTTGCCATCCATGCTTTGACATCAGTAAGGCAGTCAAGCAGAGGTCCAGTTGGGAGACTATCAGAATGACTAAAAGGTAAGTAGAGCTGGCAATCATCTGCGTATAGATGGAATGGCACTTTATGTTTCCGGAAAATCGCACCAAGAGGCAAAAGGTAGAATGAAAACAATAACGGCCCAAGAATAGATCCCTGTGGCACACCCCAAAGCAGAGGGGCCACAGAGGATGAAGCCAACCCCAACTTAACACAAAAGGTCCTATTTAAGAGATAGGACTTTAACCACAAAAGTGCCGAACCAGAAATTCCCACACAGTGCTGTAAGCGGGAGATCAGCAAATCGTGATCCACAGTGTCAAATGCAGCGGTCATGTCCAACAAGACCAGCACTGGATATTTACCACGGTCTGTCGCTATCAGGATGTCATTCATAACTTTTACGAGGGCGGTCTCCGTACTGTGGAATGGCTTAAAGCCGGACTGAAAGATTTCTGACAATTTAGAGTCATTCAAGTAGTCCATCAACTGAGTATAAACAATCCTTTCCAGAATCTTACTAAGAAAGGGAAGCTTAGAGATGGGTCTAAAATTTGATATGACTGAACTGTCTAAGCCCGGTTTCTTAAGTAAAGGATGTATGACTGCCTATACTGGGGTTGATATGAATCAAAGTTTACATAATGTTGCTCTCTGTAAAAGCTGGTGTTTCTCCTTCTGTACAGCAGAACCCACACAGCAGCAACTAGGGCTAGCTTAAATACTATTTTACATATCATTGGGCAAAAAAATAAAATAAATACATAAATAACAGTTAAAAAGTAATTAATTAGAGCAATATCAGTGATAACACTATGTGTAAGTTGACTGACACAGTGCAAAAATTAAATATTAACATATAATATATATCTGTGAAGGTTCTCAGTCATCCAGGTCATCGTAGTCAAAGGAGCTTGCAAAGAAAGCCACTTCACAAGCGCATGGCACAACACAGAAGAGCCACCTCCACAGGACAAGACTCAGCAGTCCATCTGCATCTTAAGGATAAAGGACACTCTTTCGAGGATGCCAATGTTCACATTTTGGACAGAGAGGACAGATGGTTTGAAAGAGGAGTGAAAGAAGCCATCTATGTCCACTGTGAGCGACCATCTTTGAACAGAGGCGGGGGTTTACGACACCAACTCTCTGCCATCTATAATCCAGTTTTGAGATCCCTTCCCAGACGCCTTAACGCCCACTCACATCCTGGGCCATCTGACCTCAGGAATTCGCATGATAAGGTGGGGCCAGGTTTCACAATGAACACACCCGAAACTCTGGCTGATTGGGACCCACACCCAGTTTCACACCTTGGCTCAGACGATTAGAGGATCATCAGGGGGTCCTTTTGTCCCTCTGTGGGGGGATACTCCCACTAGGTTTATATCTGGGACTCTCCACCATTTGACCTTAGAACTGAAGAAGCTTCTCGGATGAGAGGTGAAACGTCTTCAAGTAACTTAAAGAAGTCCAGACGCTTTTCTTTGCAAGCTCCTTTGACCATATAATGTATATAACACAAATATTTTCAGATTAGATTAGATCAGTCTAAGGTAATACCAACAAACCAAAAAAGACAATATTTTGGGTTTTCTGTGAGGGTCCTGTATTGTGTACCGTGTGCTGTGATGCCTCTGGTGACATGGCTCGTTATTTATTATATCTATTATAAGGGTAAACGCTGTGAGGACTGAGTGTTTCCTGACTAGCTCCCACAAAAATGTTGTTTTACTATTATCCATAGCTGTTAGCTGCTACTTTAATGATAAGACTTTAACAATAAAAGATGAGTAATGTGGCTATCGGATAAAGGTATCTAGGTCGCTCCATGTTTCCACAGGGGCTGCAGTGGATGGATCTTCATGTTTGATTTTGCAAAGATTTTATACTGGAAACACGTCCGGATACAGCCCTCCCAATTATCCCGAGATTGGGACCAGTACTGGGACTAGCTTGTGACCCCCCTGAGGCTGGGTTTGTGGCTGTGGTTAACACTGAAGTATGTAAACATTTACATTTGTCTTTGGTGAGTAGAAATCAAATGTCTAGACGAGCTGTAATATGAGACTCCAAAGAGAATACTGAATTGAATATAAGTGAGATAAAAATGAAGCCATAGTATATGTTTTTTTGACTTTTTGAAGGTAATTAAAGTCATAGAAAGGGTCAGATAAAAAAAAAAAATATTAGTGATTTTCCTTCATCAATTTTTTTCATGTTGCTAACATAAAATTACATTTCACCCAGGCAAAATGGCAATTATGACTCTACAATATTTCAATTATTAATCCCAGAGGTATGATTTTCAGTACCAAAAAATTAAACTGACTGCAATCTGCTATATTTTAGTGATGTGCTGGTGGGGCGTAACACACAAATTAACACACTTGGCCATGTGAGTTCACATAGGCAACACGCACACAAACATCCTGGAGACACATGAACATACATTTGTGTGCATAAGCTATGACGTGTGCCAAAACAGGATGATGTTTTGATTGGCTTGGGGTTGTGTTTGCTTATTCATGAGAAGAAAACCATTTATGGTTTGATGAATGCTCACAGAAGGGGCTTCTGGATAGGAGTTGACACAGCTAAATTAACTGGAGACCAGTGTAATTTTGTCACAGGCACGCACACACACCCACACACCACATGCACGCCCACACCAGTGCACACACAAGGCTTTAAACTTCACATGAAAATCCACCTTGAAACAAAACGCATATCAATTCAGAACATTAAGACTTGAATTAATAATGACACACAGAGCATTTAAAGGGATGGTTCCTCAGTGCTTAATAACGTTGTGGGCTCATAAGTGTTTTGTGTTAGATATTCCATCCCACTGAGTATAATTTGAAAGCAGGGTTTCCAGCTGTGATTCAGAAAATGCAGTTACATCCGAGTAACAACATGGGTGATGTCACCGTGTCCTGCCTGTTGTTTGCCATTATTCACTGTCAGCATCCCTATTTTAATCCACAAGCTTACCAGGGCCCAAGCCTTGACAACACAAAGAAGGAAAAAAAATACCAGGGTACCTCGGTTATTACTACTGTCGGCCTAAATAAATACTTTAGTTGCACTAAAATACACCGTTTTTGCAGTCTACACAGCTGCGAGTAAAGTGTAAAAGCAAAGCCAATTCAGTGATATACTCACTGTAATATTGTGAATGTATCGAGTTTAATATTAAATTGTTACTGAATGGAAATTGAATTTTGGATGAGAGGTCTTCGTTAAAAGACAACTACTGGTGGTTGTAATGTGCTAGCTATTTCCAGTTAAGCTCTATGGTGCAAACTGGAGTCTTGAGTGACTGGTAACATATCATTGTATGCAAATTAAGCATGGCATGCTGGACAGGGCGATAGCTCTGTGAGATGTTGAGGGACATTGAATAAGGGAGTAGACCCGAAACTCAGCCTTGATTTTCTGGTCCAGCATCAGTCTTGAGAGGACATCATCACCACTGTGCGATAGAGCTGAAAAGAGTAAGACTTGTACTGTACTAATCAAATACAGATCTAATGCATGCAATGCACATGTATATTAATGCACGTATGATGCATATTCATCTGCACGTAGTCCTCCAACTTGATCTTACTTCTCCCTAAACATTGTTCTTCTTCATCATCTTCCCCATCAGCTTTTCTGTTTCCCCGTTAATCGTATTCCTTAATTAAGTCTTCATTCCGAATGTCCAGTTTTACAAACTCCAGTAAAACTCCTCTCTCGTTCCTCAGAAACCAGACAGACAGTCGGTTAATATCCCGCTACCACTCCAATCTCCAGTACATCTCCTCTCCTCATTTCCACACCCGCATTCAATTACTACAAATCACATGCAATTTAATTATTATGGTGCAGCAGATCTACTCTTCATTAGCTAAAGAACATGAGGTCTTTGTGAAAAGAGTGGAATGAGCGGAATTTGTGTTTCCCTTCTTTGTTTTTCTTTTTTTTTTCCCAGCACAATGCAAATGAAGTAAAGGGTGAGAGCAGGGCTTAGCCAAATGAAAATGCACCAAATGAAGCATGAATGAAGTGAAATATTGCACTAGAGTAAACACAGTGAATACCAATGATCTAAAAGACAATTTAATAAGATGTAAGACCAGAAATGATGGCATGATCAATAAGCTATTTTGTGGCCTACAGTAAAAAACAACCCTGAAAGAATAGAATTTAATAGAAGCAAACCAGTTGGCGGCTAATTCTGCTACAGCTTAATTCCGTCTCTTCTTCCGCTGAACTTTTGAAATATTTATTGTTCATTTAGTTTTGACATTTTCCTCACCATTTATCCAGTGATGTCAAGGCAAATTGGATTTTATGAAACTAGATGGGACAGATGAGAGGATATTAGAAGCTACAAAGAAGGAAAGACTATTACAGTGTCTATTATCAATGACACTTTCTGTCACTTCACTTTTGAGTAGTTCTCAATTTTAGCAATCAGTGAGTTGATGAAGAAAGACTGTATAGCTGCAATGGCTATTATTGTCTTAGCAGTTCAACTTCACTTGTCCCCTCATCCTCTTTCCTCTCTTATTTCTTTCTCACTTGTAATTCCTCTAAGCTGATGGTTTATTTGATTTGTTGGACATTATCTGTCACGTTAGTATTTTTTGTTCTTTTCCCCTTTGGAACATGTTTTTGAATTCTTTGTCTATATTTTCATTCTCTCTAAGCTCTAAATGTTCCTTGTTTCCTTTTTCTCATCTTGATTTATCATGGTTTATATTAGGATGATGACATTGGATGAAAAACGAGGATCCTTTCAGACATACACACACAAGAGGCACACATCCAAACAAAGCACTTGAGACAGACGAATAATATATATGTATTTGAACAGAGACCAACTTGGATGCAGTATGAAAGGCTAATCTGTTGACAAGTGCAGTATTTCAGTGCATGTGGGTGTATTTGTTTCTTTACAAAACTGGAATGAAATAGGCTGATAAGATTTATTTCCACAGAACACAATTTCAAATGGGTTATAAAAAATGATTTTTTTCATCAGATAGTATTATTCTTTTGGGAATTACACATAAGAAATGCACTGTCAGTCTGTTTCACTGAAGGGTGACATTGTTGAGTGATGATCTCCTTTTTGGTTGAAAACATCATATATTGGCACAGTCACTGAGTATTTGGAGAGCTACTGTTATTGTTTCTTCTTAAAGCTGTATGCTTCATTTCCTTCAATGTTGCATTTTAAACTAAACCTACTCCATTAATTGGAGTAGGTTTAGTATTGAAACATGTTCAGATACAACTCTGTGAAGCTGTAGTGCTTTAAAAGTTTTATGAGTCATAATGTCTCATTTTTTGTGTGAAGCCAGTGAGCAGCCCTTAGTATCGTCTCTACTTCTGTGATGCTCCCTTGACTCCTCACTGCAGCCACTTGCAGCTGTTGCTTGTTGTCAGGTTTCTCTGCCTTTACTTTGGTCTTTAGCGACTGGAATGCAGCTCAGATGATTGAGATCTGGCAGTCAAATTGACCAGATGAGATATATTCATATTTTATATACAAAGATTTAAACTTTTTCCTTGCTATAGCTGCAGCGGTGGAATTAGAATACCAGGCTGAGACCAAGGATTCACATAGGCTTTTTTTTTTTTGTATGTAACCCTTAACGGGTGAAAATGGCATTGAAACTTTATCTTTTTCATTTCCTGATGAAGTCCACATCTGTGTGGAAACAACAACTACAGGAACAATCTTGCTACAAAAATATGATGACAAAAACAAAAGATTCTCTAGATGTAACTCTGTGCTTAACTTTTATTGGGTTTCACGGCTGATTGGGTGAGGTGGTCCCCTGGCTGTGTTTAGAGTTGTTGTCCTTTTGAATAATAAAATATTCATCAGTCACACTGTAGTTTTTTTTATATTTGTTTCCAAAATATACCAGAATATACTGCTCACAGTAAAACTGACAGACACAGGCCATAAAGGAAGTCATGTACCTCTTTTATCATCCTTTGGTGATACAAGCTATAAACCTTCAATTTGTGCTCCAAAAGTTTTAAAAGCAGTGACATGAATGCTTCTGAAATGTGGAACATATTGGTGTCTGTATTCATGCATTCTTGTTCTAATCCTTCAGAAAAAAAAGTGTAACTCTCAAAAAACAAACAAACCACAGTTTGTTGTATTTGAAAGTACAAGCAGGCACGTATTCATGTGCTATCCCGAGAAGCTTGACAGACACAAGCCGTGACCCTCATTACCATTTCCACCACTCACTGAAGTCACGTTCTCTCCTGTTTACTTTCACTATTTTCAGCACAGCTTTGCTGTTCAGAGCAGACAGGCATACGGCTGCAGGGGTTGCTTCTCACCACAGCCACAAGAATTTATGTTAGCGTGACTGGAAGATATGGAGTGCTTGAGCTTAAACAGTGTGTATGTAGCTTCAGATGGTGGTGTGCAGGAACTACGAAATATCTGTGACATGACGTTTTTGCTTTTGTGAGTGACTAAGCTGCCATATTCGTGCCTGAGTGTGCAAATATAGTCAACCATGCATGTGACAGTAGATCCTAATGACAGGTTTCTTGGAAAAGAGCAGCAGAAAAGAGAAAATAACAGGTAAAATACATATCTGCTTGCTGATGAGCCTGTTTGCCTACCTGCACATTCAAATAATGTGAGAAAATCGGCATGCTTCTGACATCAGGATAGTTATATAAAGTATGCATGACTATAATCTCGTATGTTCATATGTTAAGTACTGTATAATGTACAGTACCAATATTAAAGCATATCAACTGATAAAATATAAGAGCTGGTGAAAATTTGGAAGTGTCACCAGCAAAATAAATAGTTGGCAAATAATTATAAGCATCTCAAAATATGTAATTAAATATATACATACATAAAGAATTCCATTACTGTGTTCCCTATGCATGAAGTAGTGACACCATGGGGGATTGCACACTTAAAAGACTATGGAAGCTCTTACTTAATTTAATTAACTCAGACTTAATTTTGTGCCCCATTACTTTTGCCGTAGCCACATTATGACACTATGACTTATTAAGGGATTATATGCCTCTTAATAACCCATACAGTATGAACGAGAATAATATTCACAGCATATGTACATGTGGACAACTGGCTGGTTTAAAGCAGACCAAAAAAATCTATACATGAAATTTAAGTTTATTTGCCTTGCATGGTAGCTAACCTAGCTCATCAAAAGAGAAAACAAATATCAACTTTTTGTAACCATAAAATGAACATTTCATAAGTTTTCTCAGAACACATAAAAGGTGCTAATGTTTGGGTTATACCTAGTGCAATATTATTTTGCACATGCATAAGATGATCTCCTGCCCTAGGCAGTAACTGTGCGTTCGTTGTCTTGCCATTATCTTTCAGTACATCACTTCAAGGCCTCCCATCAATCTACATCACAATGAAACATGGTTGCACCGCAGGCCTGGGGGAAGGATAAGGGACAGATGAAAGAGAATGAAAAAGGCAGCAGAAAATTGGTTTAAGAGAAGGGGATTTTAATGGCCATCCTTTGGTATTTGAGAAATAATATCATATATGCCAGAGGACAATGACAGATTTAATGTTGTCATACAGTCAAAGCAAAGACAGCATCAATATAAAAGATAAAGAAATTATCTGTAAAACTGACATTGATGGAAACTTTTATTCTATTTTTTGTATCTAAAGATACACTATGTTGCAAGCAGGTGACTAGGCTTTCTCCTGACTAAGAGGACAGTGATTCTTTTTCAGCTTCATCCTAGTTGTTTCCCTACCTTCTACTCTCCATGCATTTACTTAGTCTGAACAATGAGTACTGAATTTCTTAAGATCAACTTCTCCTGTGACCCCTCAGTAATCTTTGTATCCTTTTTCCTGAATTTTTCTCCAGCCCCTTCACTTTCAATTGCTCCTCATTTTCGCCTCACTATTACTTTTTCATACTTTCCCTTCTGGCATCTCACACTGCTTCTTCCCCTTGAATCTCATCTAATAGCATCTACCTCAGGTCTCTCTGTGGACCTATAATGTTTGCCTCTAATTCAGCCTTCAGCAGATAAATTAGCATCTGTCAAGGCTTTGCTCTGTGCTGGGAGCTTTGGCAGAAGCTGCTCTCTTTTTTGCATAATGGCACACTCCAGAGCCCTGGCACATTCACTCATCCTGTTATTTACTCTGACTCACAGGTAATGAAGCAAGGGACTGGTGAAACTGTGTGTGAGAGAGGAACGACAAGACCACGCTTGGAGCCCGAATGGACATCTGGCCTTGTGATACTGGGAGGATGACTTGCAAACTGGGGATATACAAATGTTTACAGTAGAACTAAACAGCTGGGCTGGAGGCAGATTAGATGTACACTGCAAAAAGTTTTTTAGCTGAAGGCTAAGCCAATGACTGTGCTACAGTACTGAAATACAACAAAGATGGGATGCTGTGTAAAATCTAGATAAAAAAAAAAAGAATACAATGATTTTCAAATTTCATAACCTCACATTTGTGTTCAAACTTCATTATTTCATCAAAAATATTAGCTCATTTTGAATTTGATGTCAGCAAGACAAACTGCAACAGAGGCAGTAATGTTGGAAAAGTAATTAGTACTAAAAAGAAAAAGCTGGAGGAACACCTTGCAACTAATTAGATTAACTGGCAACGGGTCAGTATCATTGCTGGCTATAAGACTATAAGACTTTGAATTAAAATTCTGTGAATCTGAAGAAACGTCTGTACACAAGGGCCAATGACAAAAAGAAAGAAAATGCAAAACAATATTAGATGCCAGTGATCTTTGGGTCCTCAGGTTGCATTGCATTAAAAACAGGCCAGATTCTATCATTGCTAGCATTCAGGAACACTTCCAGAAGTCATTATCTATGAACACAGTTCACTGTGTCCACAAATGCAGGTTAAGTCCCTATTGTGCAAAGAAGGAGTACAAGTGAAGCATTTTTGCCCTTATCTGGGCCAAAGCTCATTTAAAAAGGTACTTTGGTTAGACAAATAGAAATTTGAAATTCATTTTGGAAAACATGGAAGATGCATCCTAAGGACTAAAGAGGAGAAGGCTTGTTATTGAATCAAAAGTCTGCATCTCTGATGGTATGATACATGCAATATACATTCAGATGGCAAAGACCTTGGGAAAACAACGCTTAACAAGACAAAAAAAATTTCAGTTGACCTTAAAAACCAGCTCCAACTCTCCAGTCACCATACTGATAAAGATCACACAGTAGATAATAAAACCTTAAAATAAATAAATCTTTTTTGCTGGCTTATATCTTGTAAGTAACACATAGCTTTTTTGCATTGAAAAGCACATTTTTTGCTGGATTTGCTTTTTGCAAGTGTAAACTTGATCACAGACGGAATATTAAAACACTACACTTTTTTTCCTCAAGACATTCAAATCAGAAAACAAAGGGCACTGTTTAAATTTTCAGGAAACATGTCTAACAGCAGCTTGTTACTCTCAAAAGCTGCATTAAATAATTAAAGACTTTTATTACAATTTTATGCATCACTGACAGAACTCAAATCTTTTTCCACCTCATTCTGACAAACATTGTATATATATAATACAATATATTAAGTTTCCTGAAATGCCATTTGTTCCTGTATGTGCTATAGTATTTAGATACTAATTCTTGTAAAAATCATATGGCAGCTTAGCTATATAGTCCAAACAATGTGTTGAGTCCTTCTAAGGTGTACACAAAATCACAAAAGAATAGTTTATTGAATCAGATGTACAATTTGATAAACTGAATTAAAATCAAAATTGAAATGATATCTCTAAATGGTAGAATGAACCGCAAACTTAGTGAGTGTAGTTAGGAAACAGAAGAGACTAAAAACCATATTAAAAAAAACACACAGTGCCCAATGAATGGAAGAAACTAGGCCAACTGACAGAGGCGCTAATAGGTGTGTGTTCAAGTCGACTAAGACAAGCCTTATCTCTGTTCGGTGTTGACAGTGTTGTGTAATCGGTAGTATGCTGTTGCATCTGCATGCTCTGTCTCTGTCTCTCATGCACCCAAATACTCACAAATCAACACATGCGTATACTAAAGCTCAGGCTCTGATTGGTCTCTCTTACAGCTTAATCTGACAGTCCTGTCAGCTTCAGTGAGCTTCTGTTTGCAGCTGTGGCTCTGTCGTCTCCCCTTAATTGCATTACCTTTCATTTACTTAAAACACTGTATTGTACTCTTCAGATAGTGATACAAAGACGACTTGCACTTTAGGAAGACTCAAAATGTTTGTCAGTTTGTGTTGTTCTGACAAACATTACTGGCCACTTAAAGGACTGAGTGAGACGAGTTGCCCCATTGTAGAAAGACATTCACACTATATTCACATCCATGTAAAGACACAAAATATGAATCGCAACACCATGCATGTAAAAAACACATTAAAATCACACTAGCATGGCTAATTTATGATTTATTACTACTACTGTGCTGGAATGACGTTCTTTTGTAATATTGATGACAGTGACTAGACAATGCTCGTTGTGTTCTTTGTGTTTAAATATGAAGATCAATAAACAAATTATTTGTGTATGGTATATTTAATATGATTATGTATACATACATGTTTCTAAAGGGCAAGTGACAACTTGTCTAGCATGCTGGAATCCGATTCATTTCTCATTAAAGACCAGAGCTTCAGCCGTAATGTGCAAACACGAGCTGCTGGAAAGCTGAACAATCTCCAGTTTATGGTAACGGGACACAGAAATGTGAGAACACTGGCTTATAGAGTTTAATGGAATTGGAGTCAAGCAGAGTTAATACTGCCTCCGGAGACAATAACTAACTATAGCCACAACATGGCAATATTTTAAATGCTAGATGCAAACAGGAAGAAGCTTTATGACAGAGAACTGTTTGCAACGAAAAGAGATCCTGACCAGGTTTTAACTGATGAGTATTTTAAGACTTCAATGGACACATACTGCTTCTGCTGCTTTCTCTGATGGAACAACACTGATGTCTAGGAATGCCAATAAAATCAATTTGAACTTGAACTGTGACAAAAAGCACAAAAAGACAAAGTTAGAGCAAGACCATTTCATGTTTTCTTTATTTTTGACACTGGTGGCTTTTAAATTAGTCAAAGTAAGCCTTAGCCTTTTGAAATGTACTACCCCAATTCTGAAAAAGCTGGAACCAGATAGAGGCAGACGAAGTTACCTTAAAATAACAAGAACCCTTAGGTGACTGTTGGGACTGTATAAATCAAACTGAATTGAACTGTTCTCTCTGTTTTGTTTTGTTTTTTAAAAGAATGCTGGCAAATTTAAGTCAATTTTAGCATGATTTACATAAAACAACATAACAACTTTGCTTATTTTATTTTAAAGACACTGCTTTGTGAAACTAGAAAAAGTATAAACCTTTAGCACTTAAGAAAGTGCTCAAACAAAAACTACTGTCAATGTATTAGCGTCAAAAAGAGACTACTTATTCTTTTCACACCCAGGCTGTGTCCAACAAATGACAATGTGTTTACACACAGTACTGCTTTATCTCTGATAATGTCTTGTCACTGACAGCAGTGACACTGATTGGTCCAAAGGATACTATGTATTGATCTGCTCAGTTGTAGACAGTGAACATTTAGCTCCAGTACAGGCCGTGGCACTTTTTGCGAGCATTTATTTCTTTATTAAGCAGATGAAACACAAAATATATGGGCATGAGGAATCCCATGATAGCTGGACATCTCAGTTTAATATTAAAAGCATCTAACAAGACAGCAGAAAAATGTACTTTGTGCGAATACTACACAACAGTAATTACAATGTAACAGGAACCTTTCTTCTGTATGAACAAGGTAGTTAGAGGGAGTCATGTATAAATTAAAGGGGGAAAAAACTACAGACAACATGAACAAGGGGTTGGTTACACTTAAATGGATCAATACTTTACAGTGGCAAAACAAGCCCAAGGGATTAAAGAGAAAGATGAACTAACTGCTCTACATCCGGGTGCATTTAAATGTAAATGCAAAAAACATGTAATTGCTGTGAACATTTATTCTAGATCTGAATGTAACATGGATTTTATTTGCACAAAGCTGTGCTGTGGGGCTGGAGGCAATTTTCTGCATTGATTTGTTAAATTGTCTGAGCTCAGCACAGCATCTTCCATGTTGCACAAGAAGAGATCAAGAGCCAAATTTTCTCCCCGTGTAATCATCCATGCATTTGCAGTGGGCAATTCTGCACAGGACGTTCCACTTAAAACTTCTAATTTGTATGCCTTGTGAGCTAATAACTGTCTGGATAGTCTGTTTATATCTATGTACACTCTCCGAGGAGTAGGTGTGCCAGTTCCTTCCATAACTTTTTGGCAGGGCAGCTACATTAACAGAAGATTATACGGCACAGATATGGCACTCAAAGAATACTAAATAGAAATGTGTGGGAAACACCACAATGTCAAAGATGTTGTATGTCCTGTCCCAAAAATCAACCCAACAGTGAAATACATAGTCAAGGTTTGTTCCTGCAGACAGGTTTAAACTGTGCTGTAGATGGCAAACATGCTTTTTTACTATTTTCATAATTAATATAATGTATTTTAAATTTATTGGCCTCATGACATAAATTGGTATGGTATTTTGTCTCATCTATTGGAATAAGAATCAGCAATCTGGATTAGGTAAATAAAGAAGGCTGATGTGAAGTAGCACCTGTGACAAAGAAAGCTTTTATTACCCTTATCTTGTGGAAAAGAAAAAAACAACTCGTTAAGCAGCTTTTATCAGGTTTAACTAGTGATTCATACATGGTGTTTTTATGTCCGGATAACATGTCAAAGAAAAGTTACAACGGACAAAATGCTATATCTCTCTGTCAATGCTGGAATTGCTGAAATTATTTCAAGCTAATTCTGTTGTGCTCCACGGTACACAAACAACAGGTGAGTTTCATTATAAGTGAAAACTCTATATGTAGCCTTTGATTTATTATTTGCCTCTGTGACTGCGATTCTACTTGCGCTTGAAATGAAGCTTAAACATGTGCTTTCACTTGTAAATCCCAGGAAAGCAGCTGTACGCAGCCGCATCGATTGTAAGGTGAGCATTTCTGACAGAAAAAAAATGGATGCACTTGTTCAAGCTGTTCTCATTCAAACGTGATGCATTTCTCAGCAGACAAATCTAGTGAATGTTACATGACATGAAACAAAGAATGAGAGATTTGGGAAAACCTTTTAGAAATTGCTTTTACTGTTGTGCTCTGACACATCTTTTATTTACTGAGAAACGGATGGGGCCTATCATTCGAGCTGACAGGTAATGCCATTTAAACTTTTCCGGAGAGAGAAAGAGCCCAAGGCTTGGCAGTATAACACATGCGCCATCAGATCAACTCAATAAGCTTCTAAACAGAAGCTGTCAGCAGAAAGCATGCATGTTTAGGTAAAACACTGAAGTGTTGTGTGTTACCATTAAGTGAATGGCAAACAATAACTAAAATGTTTAACTTTATGCATACTGTCTGTCAAAAAACCTGCATCATAATCAGGGGCACATGTTAGCCTCTAAAAAAAAGTACTTGTGCAATTTTTCTTTGCCAAAAATTCAAATATTCCACGTTATGCCTAATTGCATAACGGCAGCCAGAAAACTGGGTAGGTTCAGTTGCTTATCTTTAAAAAAATACAGTAATAATGCACAACTTGAGTGTAAACCTTAAAAGAGAAGAATTAAACATCACGTCTTTCTGTCGGCCTGAAAAGAAACAGGTACACCTCTGCACAAAAAAGTTAACCTGATGAACGCCGATGTTGATGAAACATAAATCAGGGATCTTTTTCTGAGTCTGTGTGCATGACAAGACTGGCAGCAAACGTCAGCAGCTTGGTGACATTATGTGACACAGTCCTGACAGATGTGTAATGCAGCATCTAATATCAACCCTGCTGAGGTCATTATTGCTGTCACATGATTATACACAGAAGAAAAGAGAAATGCAGAAAGCTTGTCTGCAATTTTAAATGACTGTATGATGAGTCAGTCAGGATTTATGCGTTTTTCTCTTTAGTATAAATGCATCTTATTTTAGCTTTCAGGCATATATTTATATATAAAAGCATCTTCTTGCCTCCTCTTTTGGACTTTCACCAATGATTCTCCATTTATTTTAGCACAGCTTTACAGCTCAGCTCAGACACAGTTAATCTGTCTCACTGCAGCAGACAGTGCCTGCACACACTGGCACAGTTATACAGGCGCACAAACACACACATAAGGTGAGGTTGACCTGTTTGGTCTGGTATGAAATTCAGAGTGCCTATTCACTTTTCTCTCCTGGCTTTATCTTATAGGATTAAATGAATAAAGTACATACAGGAGCAAAAATAAATACACAACAAATTTATTAAATACATCTCATACAAAGTAATATGGAGTGAATTAGTACGCACATGCACTGGAAACATAATTTATTCATTTACATTTAGAGCTAAGAAACAGATGGAAATTTATTTAAAGTGATGGTTTGTCTATTGTGCTTTTTAACAACAACGATAAAACTACAATATGTAAGTTAGACTTGGTCAGCTGTTTATTCATGTAATAATAAACAGCTGACCAAGTGAACAGTGAGTTATGTGGCAACATATCAGTGCAATTAGGCATGTAGACATGATCAAGATGACCCACCCAAACCAAGTCAAAACCGAACATTGTGGGAAAGAAAAGTAATAAAAGTGATGTTGAGTGTGGCATTGTTGTTTGTGCTAGATGGGCTGCTCGGAGTATTTGAGTTGATCTACTAGGATTTGTCAGCACAACCATTTTTAGGGTTTGCAGAGAATAATCAAAAAAGAAAAAATATCAGTGAGTGGCAGTTCTCTGGGCAAAATGCTTTGTTGATGCTGGAAGTCAGAGGAGAATGTTCAGACTGCTTTGAGCTGATAGGAAAACAACCATAACTGAAGGGAAAGCACTCTTAACATCCGGCAGAAGAGCATCTTTCAATGTACAACATGTCAAACATGAAAGGAGACTTGTTATAGCAGCAGAAGAGCACACTGGATGCCATTTAATCCAATAATTAGGTAAAGCATCAGATGGAATGGGAACCTCACAACATGAATGAGTAGCAATGATAAATGTGCAGCAAGTCTTTAAGCACCTTTATGAATCTACCGTATGCCACAAAGAATTAAGGTCGTTCTGAAAACAAATGGTGGCTGAACCCAGTACTAGAAGGGTGTAACTAATAAAGAGGCTGATGAATGTTGAATGCTTCATGGGTCAGTGAAAGTGGTTTAAGAAACAAGCAACGAAACTACATGAACATAAACAAACCACAGTATACATACTGTCTATGCTGAGTTTGAAATTACATTATGTCGAATTTAAAAAATGAATGCTGTATTCTTACACTGACAATACATGCGGCAAACTATGTGCCAGCACAAATAACTAAAAACACAACAGGAGTTCTAGAAAGAAAAGGATAGAGAGACAAAGATGAAACAAAGCTACACTGTGAATGCAGCAAATGATGCAAATCAAACAGGCATATGGCACACAGTAAAACAAACAAGCAGAGCCAAGCAGAGCCAAGCAGAGTTAACCGTTATTAGACCTACCTCTTTCATCTTTTGCTTTCTCCTCATCTGCCTATCTATACTGCATCTTTGCTAACCCCTAAGAGATGTGTCACTTCCTCCTTCCAGCTATTCCTGAAATAGCACCAGTGCCCTCATAGGCGTTGAAATGCCACATAAGCAATGTATCCAACAAGGCACTTTAGCTACAGTACAGTATACGTGATTTACTGTGCCACAATTCTAAAATCAGAGTTGGCAACATAATTTATTTATGGCCACTTATGCATGCATTTCTCACAGTAGTTTAGTTTTGCTTTCCATCTAATTTCACCAGGACATTTTTATTTTTCTGTATTTTTGTAAATACAATTGTAGTATGGCATGTAATCCCATTTTAGAGCAAACTCTGGAGGAACAACTGGATGTATGGGCATAGCTTTGTAGAAAGGACAATATTTAGGGAGTTTATTAAAGTTCTTATTTGGGTTTATATTTGAAACATGTTGCATTTTATGCTGTCTGATATTATGGAAAAAAATATTCTTATTATCTTATAGATATGTTGCTTATACATTTGGAAAGTAAAAAAACTTCCCATTTCCCATTTAACACAGTGTTTCAAGTGACAACTTGAATGTTATCACTTGATGATCTTGGCAGTACTACTGCATGTTTTAATTTGTCTACAAACAGCAAGAATGAAAAATCTCAGTCTTTCCCAACATTAAAGCCTTAACTTTAGTTGCCACTGAATGCACGAGTCTAGAATAGTAATGATTTGTTCATTCTGTTACTGGCATCTGCCGTTGCACATATATTACTGTTTCCAGCATGTCAGGAGAAATTGATTTCAACATGTACAATGACAACAGAGGAGGCTGGGGGTACTGTACATGATGTAAATGTTGCAGGGCTTGTGTTCTGACTGGCTATGCATTCACATTTTTTCTAGCAGATTTGAGAAGCTCTGCAAAGAAAGATGTAAATTTTAATTTACTACCATTATTGAAAAAGCAGGCAAAGGAACATGCAGAAGTGAGCTAAAGAAACAAAAAAAGTGACATCTGGCTATTATTCAGTCTCAGACTGGATGCTTAATATAGTCACGTCTGACGGCAAAATATGACATGAGGTGAGAAAAGTGAAATGGAAAAAATGGGTGGCTTGAGGTAAGAGTAATCTCAAGTCATGCTTGGTATGCTTTCATAGCTTTATCAGCCAAGACCAGTGAAGACACCAGACAAACACAGCTGCCTTTTTGTCAACACAGACATAATACAATCAGTAGCTTTCCCAAACTGTCAGGCGACAGGGCCTGTTGCTTTGCACCATCGCTGTGTATCTGCGGAAAGAAAGCATGAGCACACTTGAGTATGACACTATCAGGACCTGGGGAAAATAACCAGCTTATGGCAGAGGAAATGATGAGCTAGCGGCCTGTAGACAAAGCTTGATGCATCCTGGGTAATTGAAGCAGCATATTGCTGCAGAGTAACCTTCCCTGGGACATAACCATAATATAATGTGCTTTGGAGAAATTTCTCATTTATAGCAGGGTAATAGCACTTAGATCAGAACAATGGCCCTCTTTACTTGGAAATTGGATAAGGGTTTCCATTAATATGTATTGGTGTTAGGAATGGGCTAAAAAAGAACTACCACTGTGAATGACCTGAAGTTTGTAGAAAGGGGAAACAAAGTTGGTAAGGACAGTTATGAATGCAGATGGTATTTAGATTCTAAATAGCGCTGCCCAATTACCAACATACTGTACTTAAAGGTCGAACTGAAAAGATGTATTTGACTATTACTTTACATTAATATCTTGGCATGTTTCCCATAAATATTGGGAAAAACAATTTTGCACTTCCAGCCTCTGTGGCACAGACTTAAGGAATAAACAACTTTTCTTAGCTTTTTTTTATTTTTTATTTTTATTGACATTTTAGAATCACTATACAATACCATCAACTTCAGCTATCTTTCAGTACATACATTTTTTTCTTTTTTTCTATATTTAAACAACTAAAATATCCATACAATACGAATGAAAAAAGAAGAAGAAAAGAAAAAGAAGCAAAACAGGAAACAACAAACAACATAAATAAAAAATACATAAGGAAAAAGAAAAAGGAAAGAAAAATAAATAAATAAATATAGGGAGTGTGTTTTTATTTCCATTAATGTAACTAATATTTCCTCTAGTCTTCTAGTAGTTAACAAAGTCAAAATCTAAAGCAAAAGCAAAAACTGGCCTGCGTTTTCTAATGTAGTCCATCCATTTCTTCCATCGTGATACAAACAGGTCCCTCTTGTAGTTCACATCTGCTGTCATTTTCTCCATTCTGTAAATGTCCAATGTGATGTTCATCCACATGTTCATAGTTGGGCTCTCTGAAGAAAGCCATTTTTTTGTGATGGCTTTTTTGCCTGCTGCCAGTAAAATATTAAAAAAGTATTTATCGTTCTTTGTCCATCCTTCTGGCATAAGTCCAAATAATAGAGTTTTACTTTCCAAAGGTAAATATCTTCCAAATGTCTCTTGTATTGCTGCATGTATTCCCTTCCAATAAGTTTTAATAACATGACAGTCCCAGAAAATATGATAGTGATTTGCATTTGTATTTCCACAATTTCTCCAGCAAGCGGGAGGGTTACCTTCATAGTGAGATTTTTGGTGAGGTGTAATAAAATATCTTATCAGGCATTTCCACCCAAATTCCCTCCAGCTCTGTGAGCTGCTACATTTCCATTGATATGCCCATATTGTTGTCCATTCTTCCTCCTTTATCTCTATTCCTCCCTCCATTTCCCATTTTGTTTTGATATACAAGGTTGAGTGTAATTTCATATTTGTTAATCCTTTATAGAGGTCACCTATAATACCTCTATTTTTATTTGAACTATATGCCCTTTTAAATACGTCTAATTCAGCCTTAGCTTTTATCGTTTTATTGACAAAATGCCTCATCTGTAGATATCTATAAAAATCCTGTGTTTCTAATGAATATTTATCTTTCATTTTATCAAAACTAATTAGTCTCCCTTCCTCCATTACCATACATAAAGCTGTTAATCCTTTATATGTCCAATCTGTGAATGACCTGAAGTTTGTAGAAAGGGGAAACAAAGTTGGTAAGGACAGTTATGAATGCAGATGGTATTTAGATTCTAAATAGCGCTGCCCAATTACCAACATACTGTACTTAAAGGTCGAACTGAAAAGATGTATTTGACTATTACTTTACATTAATATCTTGGCATGTTTCCCATAAATATTGGGAAAAACAATTTTGCACTTCCAGCCTCTGTGGCACAGACTTAAGGAATAAACAACTTTTCTTAGCTTTTATAGATGATGGTTAAAAAAATCAGTTCAATGCTCAAGTACACCAAAATCTCCAATGGCTGTCATTAATTAGTTTTTAAGTTATAATTTATGTATTTGTATGTATTTGATATAAATAAATGATGAGTTTGAATTTAATGGACAAAGGCAATGGTAAAGGAAAGTTGTCTATTTTTGGACTTTAGGGTAGCGCTTTACAATAATGTCACACTATTAAGCATTATTAATAATTAGTAACATAGTGCCTAATTCATCATTTATATAACATTACTCCTTCTTAGTATGCCATTTATAAATACAAATATATCATTATGACTGTGATTATGATTATTATTACTAGCAGTGATGTAGTAGCAGTGATAGCCGTACATGGTGTAACAGTAACAGATGAATAAATGTATCTGTATGACAAATGACAAACTAAGGAGGACGAATGATATATAAATGACGAATTAAGCACTTACTAATGCTTAAAAGTATAACATTATTTTAAAGTGTTACTACAATTAACATATTATTAAATATATTATATTATCATCATTATTATTATTACCTTAAACATTTATTCACTTCCAGATCATTTTATTTTTCAGGACTTTGTACCTACATGGATGGTGTTACCGAGACAGATTCACAAACCCTAAACCCACACACTCCCACAGTCCATTCAAACACCACAGGCTATGTGTGCACTGATAAAGTGTACTCCCCAAGTGACTCCTCCGCTGCACCTAGCACCAGCGACATGCGAAAGATTGTCATGCCAGATTTGTTCGGCATGAAGCGATGAGAAGGAAACATAACTGCAGGGAGCGTATGATAGAGATGAACATCCAGTGTGGGAAAAAAAATTACACGAGGGGGGGGGGGTGATATGCTTGACTGGTACCTACTGTACTGTATGCTGATTTACTGAAATATATGTATACATTAAATAATACACTTCATAATCATCAAAGTGTATATGCATGCACGTTGCAGTTGCTTTTAGTGTAAATTTGACACTACAATTCTTGTAGGGCACAAATAAAAATATTTTCTGAGCATGTGTCACACTAGCATGAGTCCTTATAGCTGATGGCATGGAAACTTTGAGACGAACATCACAAAACTCAATTTAATGCGATTCAAGCAACCATTAGTCTCGGCCGCTGCTTGGGTCTAAGCACAGCATCATTTCCAAACAGAGCCTTCTGCTCTCGTCAATAACTGTTCTATTCCATACAGCCTATAATTTCTGGTATTTGAATGATAACAGTTTCAAACAGGCAGATGGTAAAGCCACAAAATGTAAAACCAAGGCAGAAAATCTACCGTTATATTATCTGTTCCCTTAGGGTCTCATCTAAACAGTGTGGAAACATTGTATCCAAAAACATACTCAGGGTAAAGAGACTGTCATGGGTCCTTTTTGTAATGTACTGTATGAACAAACTCCACAGGGAGGGACTATGATAAAGCTAAATGTTCCCCGTGTCTAGTGATTGCAACCAAGCATGAGTTTACGTACCCTTTTCACCCTGTTTTTCCTTCTCGTTCTCTTTGGTGAGCAATGTAACCTTGAAAGATCGAATTCTTTTGCCATATCAGAGACTCAAGCACGTGCAGTATCTATTCTTCTGACACCTCCCTCATCCTCCGCATTTTCACTATTGAGCCCCCTACCTCTCCATATCCGGCTCGCAGCTCTTGATGAGTCATTGAGGAGAAATGGGGATTTGAGCGAAAACCCTGTACTCTGAACATCCAGTGGAAGCCGATAATCCACAGAAGCTAGAGGTGGCAACGAAATGCAGCTAATACCCAAACAATAGCTATCAGCGTAGCTCCCACTAAGGTGACAAAGCCTTACATAAATTTGTCTGTTATTGTGTATAAACAGCAAACTGAAATCTCTGTAAAAATGACTATGCCACAGTGTGATATGAAATCCTATAAATTTGATTTATATAAAGAAAAGCCCCTTGTATACTTCTGATGGAATGTAGTCATCACATCATGGTTGACTATTAAAATGAGATGACAGCACCTGACTCAGACATCCCAAACACTGAAAGAAAAGAGGCTTATACACAATGACAGTTAAAGTGGAATATATGAATACTGAGGCAAAAGAAACGACTTAACAATTGCTGTGAGCTCTGAAGGACATTAGTTTTTTCCACATTCTAGTCTTTTTTAGCACACACTGTCACCTGCGTATGATGCGGTTCCCATCATGACCTTTGAAAGAAACAAACCTCTTGCCCTTGATGAAGTAAAGTAATTCTTTTCAGACATGTGTATGTGTGTGTTTGACATAGGAATGTCTGCAGAACTGATACTTACAATACCAACAAAAATTCTGAAACAAAGCGGTACTCATTTTCATTTATTACCATAGACACCCTATCAACCAAGATTGCAATTTTTCCAGTACTGACAGAAGCCACAGTCACCTACAAGCAGAAGCTAAACATGCCAGGAAAAACAACAACCTACATGTAGAAGAGGATGACTATTGTATCTGCAGTAAGACTTCTGGAAGGACTTTGCTCTGTTATCCTGAAATACCTGTTACAATTTTATTTGAGACACCTGGCAATACCATTGATCAACAGTATTGAGACAGACTAACTATTCTCTAAATCTTTTGCTTTTAACATACTGTTTTTCCTGGTAACAACACCTGTAACCAGCCTCTGTTGACCCTGTTCCTTCTGTGTACCAGTATACCATATACTGGAAAAATTAATAAAGACACCACCACAGCAAAACAGGACGTGCAGCACCGTTATTAAATCAGCTGCGTTCCAAAGGCTAAAATGTTTGCAACTGCTAATGTTATATAAACACTTAAAGCTAACATAATGGAAGTAACGCTACATGTGATAGTTAGTAGGCAACTCAGCAACCATCCAGCAACCATCTGTGTCCTGTTGCCATGTCAACAAAATATCATTTTAAATAATCTGCCACCACTGTCTTTGTGACTTGTGAATAAAGAAACTTATGTTGAAGATTAATTTATAAAAAAAATTTAACATTTATAAAATAATAAAAAAGAAAATTAATTATTATTATTACTATTATTATTGCCATTGTTGTTATAATTATTTAAGAGATTAGATTAAGTATTTTGCATTTGTGCATTTAAAAACATAATAAGGTACAACTTTATTTAAACTTAGTACAGTGATAAGGGTCACCACCAAAACCTTTTCTTCTCCAATGACTATTCCTGGCACAGGACAGAAGAGGTCATTAAGACGTTCACAAATTAACCGCTTTAAAGATTTTTTAAAAATTTCTTTACATTTTATTTTGCTTCTGAAACCCACATTTTTTAAAGAACTCTTTTGGATTTTTAAAAAACGAAACATTTTGATGGTTCAGTCTTTTAAGGGTGGTGAAAGGTTTCTTTTCATTTATCGCAGAGTTGAAGTGACTGACTGACTATTCATGTTTTGACAAATGTGAAAAAAGGTTTTTGATTGTTTGAGTGCCTTTTGCACAGGTGAGTCTGTGTTATGAAAAACGCCTTAACTGTTTTGTTCATAAAGAGTGGTGAGAGTGACTTTTCTGCTGCGAGAATTGAGCCCATCGATTGAGGAAAAATTATAAAGACAACTAAAACAGACTTCATTTTGTGGCCAGTTTCTCTTTCTCTCTCTGAAATTTTAAACCTATAACTTGTATCTCAGCTGTATTATTGTCAAGCTGTAAAATTGCTTTATTATTATCAAGTACTAAAGTAAAATAGAAAAGCATCTAAATAAAAAACAAAGCTAATTATGTTTCTATGGGCTACTGCTGCTGATTATAGCTCTACAAAATAGCACTTAAGCGAATGATAGCATTTGCTTCACAAAATGAACCTTCGGTTTTGGAATGCTCAAAAAGCAATATTATGCTAATCGTAAAATTTTTACTTTTCTATTCCAAAAATATTTCTCCTCCTTAACTGTGTGCAGTGGCCACTTTAACATTAATATGGAGGAAAAAACAAGAAGCATAGAAGCATTTGGCCTACGAATATCCTGTTCTGTGATCTTACAGGACGAGCATTCATTTTCTACAGCTAAATAAATTTTCTATGGAGAGATGTCCTTTTAGATGACAACTCAATCATCTGTTGACAGTTTACTGGGGATTTGTGCTTCAGTTGGGAGATCTGTGCCATAGCTGCATCGTTACCACAAATTTCTTTGAAACCCTACTCCATAATCTGACATGAGAAATGTAACTACAGGTCGACGCAGCTATTGTGATGGGAGTGCTTAGTACTGCCGATTCCTCCTGCACATTGCAGCTACTTTGTTGTCACAGTTTTGGAATTTGTCATTGAGAGAATGACGATCATTGTCTCAGTGTGGAATAAGGAATAATAATCACAGCATCAATATAAGGAGCAAATTCCTGGAGGAAGATTGCCAAAACCGGAATGGATGTGAGGAAAAGCACAAAGAAGTGGCAAAGTTTGAGGGACAAATACACAATAATTAACACCAAATGCACCAGCACAACCATGAACCCAGGCAACGCTATCAGGCTCTACAGGTATCTTTCTAGCCTTTACAAAGATTCCCTGCAGAAGTCTACACCAAGCCTTATAAGCAGGGCTGCACATAAGTGGTCCGCAGGTGCGCATTCGCTGTCGAAATAAAATACGCGCACCAGATAAGAAGTTGGAACATGCGTTTGCGTACATAAGATGTTCTGGAGGAGGACAGACATTTGCTCAGAACTCTTAAAGATGTCGAAGCTTTGTAAGCAATTGCTTTGGTGTTCCTCCACCGCAAAAGAAGATAATTTTTCATTTGGTCACATTGCAGGTTGGCACATGTACGAACTGGGAGAAGAGTGCAACTCTGTGTGTGTGTGTGTGTGTGTGTGTGTGTGTGTGTACATGTGTCTACTGCTCTGCAGGTGGTGAGTAGAGGCTTAATGAAAGGGCCAGTTGTTTTAAGGGGGTTGATTTCACAGAGAGCAGATGGATTGGGCTCTCAGTCTCTCTGGTTTCAATTTTGTCCCACACTGCTACTGTCGCCCCATTTAACAGCCAATTTCCTGCCGGCTCATCACAAACACACACAAATACACATAAAGCGGAAAATCAGCAAAAACAGTGTGAGGTAGCAGACCACAGAGACACACAAAAAGGCAGAAGTGAAGGTGAAACAGTAAGGCATACACACAAACAAATGTTGCCGGGCAAAGTGGATAACAGAGATAGGGACATTTTTTGTGCATAGACAAACAAAAAGACATTTAAAGTACACAGTGGGTACAAACAAATACATTTAACCATGCCATCAAACACAGAAAATGTTAACTGCTATGGGTAAGTGCAGCTGGACACCAAGTTTTTAATGAGCTTGGTCCAGATGTCTTTGCAGGCTGCAGTGCATGAGCGGTTGAGTAATCAAGTACATTTTGCTAAGAAACACTGACACAAACGCATTAATCCCAATTTATCACACAAACAAAGTAATCCCAATTTATCACAAGCAAAGTAATCCCAAATGACCCCTTTCCCTCTGTCCCATTATCTCTCTCACACACTGTGCTCCTGAGCTTTAATACGCTTCAGTTTCTCTGCATTCATTTAAACTCACTATTTTCTGTTTCCATTTTCACTGCTTCATCTTTCTCTCTGACAGACTGCACACTCACACACACCAACACCTGAGTGATTCACACTTAAAGGAACACTCTTGCTTCGTCTTTAACTTGCTCTCACACCCACGCAAACTGACACACGGCAAGCTTTGACTACTGCACAGCATACACACATGCTACACACATGTGGAAATGTCCTCAGAACACAGCGTTTCTTATTTTAACTCTAGCAGTAGTGGGAAGTAGCTGGCCTCCAGAAAATGAACTCTGACTTTCTATCTTCACACCTTGGACAGCAGGAGATTACAATGGCACTCTCTTTTTCTGCCTTGCCAGGGGTGGTCAACCTACGCTCCTGTTCATGTGATATTGCTGGCAGGCTTATTTAAGACATTTCATTGTTGAGTTTTGGCTTTGCTGGACAACAGCTTGGTGTCTACGCAGTGTAAGTGAAGCAGCCAAAGTGATGTGTGGAGTCAAATTTAAGGATTTAACTCGTAACAGTAATAATAATAATAGCTTAGATTTATATAGCGCATTTCAAGAAATCCAAGGTTACTTTAGACCAATTTTTTTTAAAGAGTCAAAAGCCAAAGGCTTTAGTGAGTAGGTGACATTTCAAATGCTTTTTGAGTGTGTTGCAGAACTCAGGGAGGAACATGTTGCAGAGAGTGGGAGCAACAGTGCTGGAGGCTCTGTCCCAAAGGACCACAGCCTGGTGTGAGGGAATGGAGAGAAGGACTTTAACATGTGAACACAGAGTCTGAGATGGGGTTTAGGGGAACAGAAGGTCCAATAGATTTTGTGGAGCATGGACATGGCATAAATGAGGATTTCAGCTGCTGTGACTGGGAGTCAAGGCCAAAGTCTGGAGATGTTTTTCAGATGGTCGAAGGTGGATTTAGAGACAGATTTGACATGTGATGAGAATTAGAGAGTGGAGTCCAGAACAACATCCAGGTTGCAAATATCTGGAGATGGTGAAATGAAGAATATATTCACATTAAGGCAAAGATCGGCCACTTTCAGGACGATGGCTTAGAAACAACAACAGACAGTTCGATTTTATTGTTGTTCAACTTGACAAAGTTGGTTGACATTCAGATTTTGATGTTTCCCAGAACATGATAAGGATCAGAGGAAGGTGCTGACTGGAGTGTTTAATGCTGAGATTTAACTGTGTATCATCAGCATAGTAGTGGAACCTCAGTTCAAAATAGTGGATGGTGGCGGTAAATGATGAAAAGAAGAGGTCACAGCACAGATTCTTGGGAGACATTGCCTGACTGTACTAGAGAAGGAACATCCAGGTGACATGATCTCTCCTGTCAGCAAGATATGACTGAAATCAGGAGAGCGCTACATCTGTGAGGTGAACATAGTTGGACAGAGTCAAGGAGGATGGAATAAGAGACTGCCAAAAGCTGCTGAAAAGTCCAGGAGAATGAGGATGCTGATGTGGGTCTGCAGCAAAGAGGATGTGATTTGTAATCTTGACGAGAGCAGTCTTAGTGCTGTGTGTCAGGTTCCAAGGGTTCAAAGAGTTTGTGGAGTTGGGAAGCAGCTTCTCTTTCCAGGATTTTACTCATGAACGGAAGGTTTGACTTTGGTTATCAGGGTTCAAGTAAGGTTTTTTAACAATGGAGCAAACAGCAGCTATTTGAGAGCTGAGGGTACCAGTCTAATTTCTAAAGACTTGTTGATATCTTGGCCAAGGTTTTTGGCATAGTGTCCAGGAGACAGGTGGAGTCCTTAGCTCTACAAACCAGCTCAGTAACATGAAAAACATCCAGTGGAGAGAAGGATGAAAGGCAGCACTGCCTTTCCTTACAGTTTGTGTGCATTTAGATCCAGTGTTGGGTTTTACCATATGCATGTGTGCAAACATGGATCCATGTATATACTGTATTGGCATATAACCTGTAAAGCAAAATGTCCCATGGATACATTAAAATGATGTTAATTCTATTCTATTGTTTCTGCCACTGTACATATTATATATGTGTTTTAATGGGATTAAGATTCATTTCAAGTGTACTGTTGTATGCAAAAGTGTGGAGACACCAAGGTTCTTCTTCTGGTTTTTGAAATAAAGATCTTAATCCAACCACTGCAGCTTTCGATGAATTCTGAGTCTTTAAAGTAAAAAAGCAGCAGCTTTCCCACTAAAGGTCACACTGGTGTAATGTTTCACAATTTCACTGGTTGTACAGTGGTATTTGAATTTCTCCTCATGATTTCTATGCAGTGTACCAATTTTAAAACATGAAACATTTTAATTCAGAGGAAGAGCTTTTACACACATATACTTGCAAGCGGGCTCTCATTGTCACACACAAAACATGTCATTACCTTCTGTGCGGATGGTAAAGGGGGAGTCCCCCAGTCTCTTTGCTGAGAACTGCCCCCCCAGAGAGGTCATTAGAAAACACAGGCTGAAGAAGCCTATTCCCACCACGAATATCCTGCAACACAGTGGGAGGAGAGGGGAAAGGATAAAAGGGGAGTTAAGACAGGAAAAGCATATTTATCAAGATGGGCAGGTAAATTGATATTGTGGGAAAGTAGTTGGAATATAGTATTATAATAGTAATATAATAATAGAAAGAGAAATAAGAGAGGGAAGAGAGAGGGAATAAGAGAGATTTTTAAGCCACACAATGGAAAAGTGATGAAAGGTGTAAAGCATGAAAAGAAAAAGTAGGATTGCACACAGATGAAAATGCCAACAATTACAGAAGACACGTTTTAGTTGAATAAAATGATTGACAGCAAAAAAAGGAGGGAGGGGAAAATAGAAAGATGAGAGGATGGGAGAAAATGTGGAGAAGAGACATGAACAGAGTCAAAAAAAAGCAGGAAGAAATTCCAGAAGGCAGAGCACAAACAGAGCAGTGATCGCACATAGAAGAGAAGCCAAAGGGCACTTGAAACAAACTAGTGTTGTGACATTACTGCTTGGCACACATCTAGAACAACTGCCAAAAAGAAAAAAAAAGCAAGTGATTATTAATGCAATGTGAAAGGTGTGCACAGGGAGAGAGGGCAAAAAGGCATCAAGAAGGAAGAATGGCGCCAAAAGCATTACGTTGCTAAAAACGGGTAAGAAAGTGTAATGCTAACTAAAGTCTTTGAAACAAAAAGTGGCATCAGCCAGCCCTCTGTCATAAAATGTTGTTTTGTGGCAAATATCAGATGTTTAAAATGTCACCATAAAACAGAGGGGAAAAGAAAATGAGGGTCTGTGTCGGTTCTGCCTGGTTAGACGACCATGAGAGAATGCAATCGCTGGCTTAAAAGAGTTTAAATATCAGGTCTTTGGTGTCTGTATAATACTTGTCCTGGTTAAGTTACTCTCTTCAGTGTATATGGATCAGAGGTTATCTCATTATGCTGAGAGTCTTTGGGGGAAGAAGCGAGGAAAGGCCGTCAGTGATTTTGATTCACTGGAAAAAATAACAGTCAGCCTCTGTGCCTAACAAGTCGAGCCCTACTTTTAAAATGTTTGTTGCTCTACTGATAACCTCCACAAATGGGACCCCCCCCTTAAAAACTGGGTTAAGTGACAATAAACAGCAGTAAAATAAACAGCAGTTAATTCAGCAACTTAAGCCATATTTCTAAATCATGTATATTTTTGGGGGTAAATTCTTTAACCATACAAATTATACCCATCTTAAACAGCATGATTTTGTAATATCACTATGGCAATTCACACAAATAAAATTTTTGGACAGAACTTAAAGTGGTAGAAGAAAACAAATATATGAATAATTTATATTTGCTTTTCCTCCAGAGCCAGGCATGAGTTGTTTACATGAATGCCTGGCCCACTATAAAATCTGACAGCACTTCCTGAAATGGTAAGCAGCTCCTGTCACACAAGTTTCTGAATTAAACCTCTTAATATTGAGGAAACAATTTACTATCAACACTGAGGAGGAACGGCCACTTAAAAGAACATTTGCTGAGCTGATCTAATCAAAAGGGATAGAGATGATGTCGAATAATTTGTTAAGTGTACAGCTTGGCGGTTTGGCAAGCCACTGGAGCGACTCTGACTTCAAGATAGAGCCAGTGTGTCCTGTCCTGAGTCACAGAAAATGCAATCAGGTATAATCCAGCAAAGCTTCTCTTCTTTGAGAAACTTTTTTTTTCATCCTTCTTGAACACAAGAACACACTAAAACTGAAAAAGTCATATTGATCATAGCTTGAGTTTAATGGGTTGCACCAAATACAAGCTGCTATACGGTTGAATTCAATTATTTACAGCGCAGGACACACACAGTAATTTGTGCACAAGTACATTTTGACGTGAGCCTTCCCAATCCTCATTCTCAGCGTTATTTTCTGGCGCCAAAAGCAGGTTATTCAACAACACTTTAAACTGATTATCACCGTGCCCGTCAAGATTACAGCGAGTGGCTTGAATAAATAAAGTGTCAGCATGTTAACAGACTTTTTGTGTGTGTAGAATTTCTTTATTGATTTACAGAACATAATCACAGTTACTATTTCAAAGTCTCAGTATCTAACCATTGCTGCACGCTCTCATTTGTTCTGCTTTATCATTTAGCTGTTTGTCTCTCCCAGGAAACTGCAATATTAAGAAATACTAAACCCTCCCACCCCACCCCATCTGTTCCATGCATATTATGGAATGTATTAGAACAGCTTGATCACTGTCAGAGGAACAGACTGCAACACTTCAGTATGCGATGTGACTTTAAACCCATACAGTCATTGCGATCAAGAGATTATTTGACATCGCTGTGAGGCCGTGATCCGAAGATACTTACACCTGCATGGATTATGCACTTACTCTACAAACATCTGCTCAGAAAACCAGTGAGGAAAGCAGAAAAGTCAACCCGATCTGGTACAGGCCTTTACTGAAGATGGCCTGTTATTTGGAAATCATTGTTTTTGTCAGTGCAGGTGGGGCAGTGACAGTTTGGAAAAGATAAAGGGGTTACTCACAGAAAGATTTTTTTTTTATAGCTAAACACAAAGGTTGTTTTTTTTTAAATCCACTTTATCTTTTCTTTATAATTTATCCTAGATGCAGGAATATTATGTGTGTGTGAGTGTGCAGAGGATGAGGCAAAGGCAGCGATGTTTGTAAGAAACAGGCTAATGGAAAGGGAAAAAGAGATTTTCAGCTCACGCGGGAGTGCAGAGGCTGGTCTAATGCTGTCCTAGGGCAAACGTTTCCTCTCTTATCGTTTAGCCGTTTTTCCGAAGTGGCGTTAGGTGGGTGATATGAGAGGATTATGCCCCGGTCCTGCCTGACAAGGCTTTAATTAACAGGCTTAAAGTGAATGTTCTGCTCCTTATAATTGGATCAGAGGGAGAGATGTGCTATCAGTTAACTGGCTTCCTCACAAATATACTTATCAGATTTTGCCTCTAGGTAGATGATTTTGAAGGGAGAGAATTTCTACCAGGCATGGTAGGGAGTAGGTGTTAGTTGTGGTGTTTTCCAAGAAACTTTTCCTGGCACCTAAATGAGCCTAAATTCTCATAATGACTCTTAATTTGTGGAGTTAATACACAGAAACGTAACCATATAGAAATTCACTGGAGGTTATGTTTCCACATGTATCATTTTGGCACTTTTTTTGGCTTGAGCCTGCGGGTATCACTTAAGGTTAATGTACCGCAACTATTGTGGTTTTTCAGGGATCTGTGCATTGAGCCTGGGAACCTTCATCTCACCAACCTGCTTTTTTTTTTCTCAATTAAGGGAAAAACATAATGGAATACAAGGTCTAAAATCTGGCTTCATTTCAAATGTGATACTACACAAATCTGCAACAAGCGCTCATTGTCTGTGCTGTCGAGGTTAGTGTGGCTTTATCACAAAGCTGCTTAGCTGAATGTGTTTCTGAGTTAATGCTTGAGCTACCGAGTAGATGGCAGGTGAAGTAATTCCATGCAACATGAGTGTAACCATCACCCTACCCCCATCCTACTACCCCCACTCCCCCCCTTTTTTTTTAAAAGATTGCACAGCTTTGCTCCCTTACCCTACAACATACATGTAACACTTTCCTTGAGAGACAGATTACCTTAAGGATTTCAAATCTGCCACTATCACAGAAAATTTAATAGGAAGGGCTGACAGAGATCTGCTCTGTTAAGTATAAACTCTTTTATTCATATGTAAGGAATCCTCTCCAATGCAACAGAGCCACACAGGTGTAGATCAGCGATCCACACAATATGAAACTACAGCAAGTTAGAGCACGGTTTGCAAATAGTGCAGACTTAGAGCCGCTCTATCAACATTTACAGTCACGTATTGCGTCTTTATCCATATGGATTTAGGTGGAATTGATAGGAGGAACATCTGGTGTGTGGGTGTTTTGATGAGTGACAACACATGTATGCACTCCTTCCCTGCCCTCCATGTGCACATTGCCGAATTACTGTATTTTTCAGGGCTTTGCAACTCTGTGCAGGCAGAAGTTGAGTCAGTCAGAAAACCAAAACAAGAAAAAAATAAAACTGCATGCTAAACATAAACGCAGTGAGGGGGGATGCACACGATGCTGGAGGCTATAAGAAAACTGTGTCAGCTCTTTGTTCTCACCTGAACGGTTTGAACGTTACTAGACATCTTCTGACCATTATTTTAGCGTCGGTGCTGCCAGCAATCATTTTCCAAAACCAGCGAGTCCTGCCATCGTTGTTAACCTCCCGACCTGGAACTTGAGGGGACCGACCATTTTTAAGTGCGTCCCATACAGCGGTCCACAGCGTCAGTCAACACGCCTTTTCTACAGATAGAAAAATAAACAGCTGAGCTTCTTCACCTATCCAGAAGAAAAAGTCTAAAGTTTCATTCAGCGAGCTTCTTTATCCGGGAGTGAAAATGTCATTAAAGCGTTATATTCCGTCTCCAGGCGAGCACTGTGAAGGAGAAGTCGCCGCGGGTTGCGCCGAAGCTCTGGAGTCCTTCACCAAAAAAGAAAAAAAAAAAGAAAAAACGCACAAAAAATGGCGTTTGATAAAACATGTGAGGGAAGATGTTTGTTTGTCGGCCGGAATATTCGCTCGCTCTCTTGGTTTTAAAAGAGGAGAGACAGCTTCGTAGTCGATTTAACTTCACAGCGCACCCAGCGCGAGTGTGGCCAACCAGCCAGCCGGTCTTACCGTTCAGTTCTCACGAGGCGAGCTGGCTCAGGTGAAGTGCTGAACGTCCGGCTAATCTTTTCAAAATAATAGCCCCGCCAACGAGCAACCGATTCTAACAGTGGGGACAAACACTAAAAGAAGAAGAAAAATCCAGGCGCGAATGCCAAACATCCAAATTGCAAATTACTTACAATCACAGTCCTTCACAAACAGACACTAATGTTGCCTAATTATATTCTGAAAGGGTCTATAAACACAACGAAACTATTAACTAGAAGTATAAATGTAAGTAAATATAGAAGAAAAGAAGAATTTATTTATTTATTTATTTCCCTTTAGATTTAAAGGGACTAACGTGAGGTCTTTTTTTTCCTTCTCTGAAATTTTCGCTCCTTTAACACGCCTTATTCATTTGGCTGTACAATACATGCCGGAGAATTTGGGCTGTGTCCCAGATGAAGTTGTTTTTTTCTGACAATCTCATTAGCCAATTTTCGGTCGAGCATATAAGTTGAAAAGCTCTTTAACATACACACGTACTTCTTTTATTTGGGAGGTAATTCATTTTATTTCCTGTATCATTGTAGCTACCGGTGACTGACTTGATGCTGGTCCCTCGACACTGGAGCGATGGACAGGTCTGGATGGTCGAGACCCTGGTCGCACTCACCTCTGCATGGCGCCATCCCACAACTCTCCCATGAGGAGCACTGAAACATCGCTCCGTGCTTCACTGTCTTTTTCCTTCAGTTTGTGCAAAGTATGTACAGTTAACTGTTGCACACCTTTCTCCCACGCAGCTAATCAAAGCCCCTGTTGTGACTCAGTCCCACAGGTGGATTTGAAAGGGTCATCAGTATTTCTCTACCCATGGGTGAAATGAGCGATGGCAGCTGTTTTGACACATGATTTAATGCCCGTGATTACAGCGGGTTATAATTACAATGTAGGCTGGGTTAAATTTCTTTAAGCACACTTTTTGCACATTAAGCTTTAGATTGCGCATTTGAGGATTTGCTCTGGTAATTGTTTCAGCACCATGGAGAGCGCTGAATGTGCTCAGGATGCATCGGTGGCATCCAGCGGCAGGTAGCGGTACTGCAGCAGGAGCAGACGCAGCATCAGTAGCACCAGGTGGTAGTAATCTAATGTTATGCTTTACATTACCCATTACCACATTTACACGGTGTGCTGGAATTCAGTACAATAACAAATAAAACAACACCCTCCACCCCAATGTAGTAAAGCGGGTAACACCCACTCAACACACACCTTATAGCACTGTGCAGAATTAGCTTCAACAAATAGGGAGAGACGAGACACTGGCTATCTTGAGGCTACATTATTTGTTCACCTCAATGATTTGCAGTCAGCTCTAGCCACATGCACAAAGTATGCAGCCTTTGTGGCCGGTGGAGCAGAAACAGAGTCAGAAGATGGGGTGCGGTGGGGGGGATCTGCAGTGGACCAGTCTGAGGATGACAGTGAAATCTCAAACTCCCTTCATGGATCACTTGCGCTTGTACATAAGGATTTGACTGACAGCCCACCACCCACACAGGCTGTCCCTCTCTGTGGGTTGTGGGAATAGTGCTGCTCTATCAACAGGAATCCACTGGGCAAACATGGAATTCTTGCACCTTTTGTTTGTGTGTCTGTGGGTGTGGATACATTCATTTTATTCTGCACAAATGCATAATACAGACACACACACAATTAGGCACAATCATGCACATGCACACACTACAGTAGAAATCACTGATGTTTAAAAAGCAGTCTGCGAGACTCAGAAAAATACCCAAAGGCATGGCACACCGCCTCAATTCAGACTCTTACAAACCAAATGTAGACATTATCACTGGCCCACTTTTAAGGAATCATTCGGAAAATGTTGCATCATCAGTGAGATAGATGCATTTAAAATGGCAAACTCTACCCCCTGCAGCGGTAAACAGAATTGTTTCAGTGGAAGAACAAAAGAGGTATTAGGTCAAATTCTATATTAGTAGAAATGTCACAGACTCTTTCACAGCTATAATAGTGCATTTTTTGGTAGTACCCTCATATTTTCCACCACTTGGTTAAAGAGGAGCTATTTTTCAGCTTCTTTTTTTCTTGGACTCTACTAGGGTAGCTTTGCATGGTTAAAAAAGTACCCCCAAATGTTCTGGTACTTAGCCTTGACACAGCTACTGTCATTTAGTTCTACTGCTAGTTCTAGTACTTCCCAAACTTGAATATAAATGTGCCACCTTTTACAGGAGCAAAGATTACAGCAGTGGAAATATTACACTGAATACCTGCACACCCTGGGATATAACAGTAGACTTAATTCTTCAGTACCAAGCTGTATCAAACAGTGTCTAAATACTCATGTCCCTGGTAATAGGTGAGGTGATGTGAGGGAATTACCCTAACTCCTTTTTCATATGAAAACTTCGGCTCTGTGGAAATACCACAGTTAAAGTAGCAAAATGTTATCCTGCTGATTCTAAGTGTCTGTATATTATCTCCCTGGGCAATCATTTGTTATACACAAAGCTAGCAAGTGATAGAAGAATTACAAAGAGCAGCTCGGCTACATTATAATCATGCCCATGGTCTTAACTAAAGCTGCAGTCACAATTCATGCTGTCCAGTTTTCCCTACCAGAAAAGTATTTCAGTGATATGTTTACAGCTTGTGGGTCTGACTTCTCCACATCTCTCTTTATAAAGTAGCTTTCTCTTAGCATTAGGTTGGTTGAACATCTAGCTTCACATAGGTCCTGTTCACAAGAGTCCCCTGGGAAGTGGTCTGAACAAACAAACATGCTGTCTTTTGGCTGTTCATGGTCTGAAAAAACCATTTATTTTTACATAACACAGATTTAAGAGTTATAAAACTTGTCAGAAACCTGGTGTTTAGAGCAGTCTAAAGTCTGAACCTTGGGCTCACAGGGATTACTTGTACGTACGCTTACCTCATTATTTCAAATGTAATGTTTAAAATTAGCGTCACCTTCCAAAGGTGTATGCAGTGAGACCCATAAGTTTTTGAAAGTGACACAAATCTGATACATTCTTACATTCTGGTCAGAGTATTGATTGATTCACTGACACCAAAAGACCTGAAACACAGGAGAAGTCATGAATAACAGAAGTATTCCTGTGGTTAAGAAAAACAACTTCACAACATCTATCCAATTCAACAACAGGAGGAGGTAGGCACGCCATTGTCAAAGTCTACAATGAATTTAAGCATAGAGTGTTTACAGCAAGTTACAACCAGCATGTTGGGAAGAAAACAGTATGGAGAAGGAAAGGAGCTCCTAATGATATGAAACATAACGCATCAGAGGCAGCATTATGAGATGGACAGGCCACTTTTGTTTACTGATGATGTGACTGCTAATAGAAGTATCAGGATGAACTCTGAAGTGTTTGAATCTCTACTACGATCAAACAAAGAAGCAGAAACTGAAGGTAGCAGCAGCAAAGGCCTGAAAGAGCATCGCAAGGAAAGAAACAGTATTTGGTGATGGTCATGGATTCTAGACTTCATTAACTGCAATGCATTTTCATTCATGTGTTAAAAACAACCCTTGTATGTAAAATAATGTTAGTTTGTTAGCTTAAAGCCTGCACTGCAGTTAAGCCTTGATTATACACATTGAATTGTGGTGGTGTCATAAAGAAAAATTACAAAAAAGTGTTCATGTAAAAAAGAAAAGAAAAAGAAAATCAGAATATTGATTTAAATATATGACACAGAAAATATTAAACATTTAATAGCTGCACTTTAACTCCCTCCAGTAGTACTTATCACTAGTATTAATGAGTTTTCTACCTTGAAACAGAACATCGTCTGACACAGATAAAACCAGGTGCAGATGTAAAGCTACAGTAGCTGCAGAAGAAGCTGGCAATTAGTAATGAAAACAGAAGAAAGTCCTGATGTTTAGTGAGTTTATTATCCCATGTTTTCTACACAGTCTTGGTACTGTGGACTTTCTTTCTGTATTTCCTTTTTCTTGTTTATGGTTTATGAATTAGACCCAGCTCACTGACGACATTGGGGATTTAAAAACACCCTTAACTATACTTAGTCTGCTCCAGTGCATTAGCACAGCGTACTCTAGTTAAATCACTGCAAAAGTCACCTAATAAAAATTGTAACAAATGAGAAATAATGTAAAAAAAAAAAAGAGTGTGTAATTAAAGTAGAAACACATGTGTGAGAATGCATAGAAATCTGTACAGTGCTTCATAGCATAAGCTGAATATAAATAATAACCTTTGCAGAATTTAAAGGGAGTTGCAGGACCCTAACACACAAACACACTCAAAAACAGGAACAGAGTGCATGAAATAAAGATGAAGAGAGAGCATTTGTTACATATGGTATGCTTAACACATTTTCTTGTGAGAGGGATGACTAAACTGGAAGGGGAACACTTTCCATCTATCAGCAGACAGGGACAAAGAGAGGAGAGCATACAGGGGCATTTGTTTCAGCTGTTTCACACGAACATCTTTCATCTTCCCCACAAAGTTGTTATCAGATTTCTGCCTCAACCAACTCTCTTAGCAAGGGGGAGCAACGACTTTGAGAATAACACTGTAAACCTCTCAGACACAAGCTCCCATTGTCTGTGTTTGTTACCGGTCACTATACACAGCATACACAAAAATGTTAAAAATAATAATAATCTAAAAAGATCATTTCAGCACATCAGAGTTGAGGGATTAACATTTTAGTCAGACTGGATTTTAATATATTGTCTTGTTTAAGGGAATATATGATGTAGATAACATATTTTTTCTAAACATTACCTATTTCAAATCTAAAACCACCACCAACAATTGAACAAAGGATCCAATAAGATGCTTTAATAGATGCTGGCTGATATAGCAGAGCTGTAAAATTTTGTTTACTGGTCTTCTTCAGAACATGATTAGACTACCTTGTTGTCTACTCACCACTATACTAGGTATGAGTTTTCAACTAGTCCTTAAAACAAAGAGCAACTCAACGCATTTAGGCATGTAGAGGCATCTGAGACCACCTGTTGGAGATCAAACTGAGCATCAGAATATGAAAGACAGTGAAAGAGAGGTGATTTAATTAATTTGAATTTGGCATGGTGTTTCAGAAACTGCTAAACTACTGGGATTTTCCCTCACAACCGTCTCTAGGGTTTACAGAGCATCATCCAAAGAAGAGAAAATATCCAGTGAGTGGGAGTCAGAGGAGAATGTCCAGACTGTTTTTAGTTGATAGGAAGGCAAAAGTAACCCAAATAACCACCAACAACCAAATTATGCAGATGAGTATCTCTGAATGCAGAACACATCATGCCATGTAGGAGGTGGGCTACAGCAGCAGAAGGGCACACCCAGCGTCCTTCCTATCAACAACAAACAGGAAACTGAGGCTATAATTCAACAGGGACTAAAGAGAATACAACAACAGAAGACCGGAAAAATGTTGCCTGGTCCAATGACTCTAAATTTCTATTGCAACATTTAGATGGTAGAGCCAGAGTTTGGTGTATTAATGGTGTAAACCACATAGATCTATCCTGTCCTAACTGAGCCTTCCTGAATATTATTGCTGACCATGTCTATGCATTTATGACTGGAGTGACAGCTGTTTCCAGTAGGATAACACAGAAAAGCACAAACTGGTTTCCCAAACATTACAAAGAATCTAGTGTACTCAAGAAGCCTCAGATCTCAATCCAGCAAGCACCTTTGGGATATGGGGAAACAAGACATTTGTGTTATGGATCAAAAAATTTTAAGGAATGTTTCCAGGAGCTTTTTAAATCTGTGCCACATGGAAGAAAGGCAGTTTTGAAAGGAAATGGTGTCCAAGGAGGTATTAGCATGGTGTACCTAATGTATATAGCAGCATCATGCTCGTACGGTATTTTTCAAATCAGAGAGGAATGTCTGCAGTGGTAGATTGGTACTGATAATCGTGTCATGTGTGATAGTTCAGAGATTCCACAGTTAATGGGATTATCCTAAGCATGACTTTCACAACTTGTCTTATCTAAATCTGAATAAATCATACAAAACAAATCAGAGAATCTGACGAGCAGATAAATGAGCAAAACAATCTGATGGATGATTATAAAATTAATTAACACTCAACAGTCTTATGTATGACAATGTGGCACCAAATCTCAATTACTCTATTAGAGTTGTTAGCAAATATATGCTTTTGTTTTTGTAAATATGAGATTTCCCACAGAAAGTTCTGTGGATGTTTTATTTTATTTTGGAGTTAATACAAAGCTCTGTGTCAAATTATGTAAATACTGAAAATATGTATGATTTTCACGCTAGTCGTAATGACAAATGAATTAGGAAATAATCTCCAAATGGCGGTGTAAGTGAAATTATATTACAAACTGTTATCCCGCTTTGCGAGCTAATCGAGAAGCTGTTTATCAGGACAGCTGCATTAAATTGATTTTCGGTTTCTGGAGCCAACAAAGGTCAAAGCTACTTCCTCATTTCTAAATGCATCATGCTGGAACAAAGTGTAAGACCAGTCAGCTCGAAAAAATGTGATTTTAACCAAGTGATTTATGCAGGTCATTATAAAGGCAAGTTGGTGTCTCAAGACAAGTTGAGATGAGGACAACAGACTCAGATCAGGCTCTAAACTCTGATCACGTAGACAAATCACGTATCAGTGTCAAGCACCATGCCTGCAAGTCTAATTTCTTTTTCTATGGTGGTGAGGAGAAACAACAAGAAGTAATACTGTTGGCAAAAAAAGTAGGTAGTGAAGGAGTGAAGGCAACATCTAAACAAAATAATACCTCAAGAAGTGAAATACTTTTATCAGAACAATGCCTGCAAATAGCTCAAAGAGTAACTTTGCTAAATCTTATGCAGTATGTGGGTACTTCTGACCACAATCGACTAAACGAGGTCAACATAAGTGGTTGTATCTGCAATAAAAGGCAGACTCCTGCAGTGGTCATCAGCTGCTGCATGGCCTTAAAGAAATAGGGGAACCAGTGCAACAGCACATGTCTGAATTCTTAGAGTATTTTTTGTTGCTATACATTTTAATATATTTTACATAGATTTACAGACACGTTTATCCTGTGTTGATCCAACTGCAACTGAATTTCATTCCATCTAGACTTGCTGTGTACTGAATGCCTGTCTGTCTTAGAGATCTTATATCTTAGTTGCAGACAGTATAGAACCAAATTTCTATAACCTCATCATTTAAAAATTATATATATGAGATTTTTGTGTTTTATTATCTGTCATAATGTGTGTGTGGCATTTGGGTAGAGTTTTACTGTGGTGTGTGATGTGTGGAATTGCTGTATGACTTGGTTGGCCATTGGTGAATATGGAAGCACCCATCTGGCATGGTAAAAGGAAAATGAGGTTAATCAGCAGCAAAGCATAAAAGGCTACCAGTTGGCTAATTAGTGATTGCTGCTAGTGGAGGCCACAATGCTCAGTAAACAATGCTCAGTAAATCAATTAGAAAAAGTTGGTCTGCACCGTACTCTGCTTCTGCCTTTAATGATTGCAGTGCAGCCGCTCAGTGGTCATTCATCATACTCCGTATCGCGTCTGGCCTCAAAAACTGGATTGTGGCCATAATGCAAAAATCTACACTTCAAAATTCAGCTTCATTTATTAACGGGTGATGTCACGATGGCTAAGTTCTTTATATACAGCCTATACACCCACAGATAATCAGGCTACGAGTGTCTTTGAGCTCATAGTTTGAATTAACTTTCTTTTCTCGTGCTCTTTAGCTCCAACTTGAAGCCCTAAAGCTAAAAAAAACTTTACTTCAGCACCAAACAGCAAACAAGTGGTTTCTCCATCATGATGATAGTTACACATTCAGCAACTGTTTCCCTCAGAAATTAGGAAAGGCATGTGGCTGCATACCATTAACCGACACACACTGCTCCACTGCTTTCTAAAGGAGTCTGTCCTCTTGTATAAAAAGAGAGAGAAGGTCACTGTGAACGCACTCACTGATTAGTGAGGACTTTAATCATTTTTGGCTGTTACCATCTCGGTGTTTTGTGCCAAACATATTTGCTTTGCCAAGAGGAGCTCTATAAACTCTATAGGCTTCTCTTTTTAGCTAATATCTTTTTTATTATATTTATATATGCATAGTGTAACAATGTTAGAGCTGACAGGCAGAAGAAAAGAGAAGAAAGAAGAATAGAGGTCTCTCCACAGACCCCCACACTTCATGATAACAGTTTGAGCTATGTCCATCTTCAATGACACTCTCTGCACATAACCAACACCCAGTACATATTTCTGAGATAAAAACATATTTTGTCAAAATCTCATGATTTGTAATCTTCAGAATAACAATGATTTGTGTGCATTTATAGTCTTTTTAGGCTATTCTGAAATTAAACCCCATTACTGAAGGTTTAAAACATGAATATAAAGCTAAAGTTCAATTACAAAAAACCAAAAAACTTTTCATCCAAAACTTAAGTTGCTCAGGACATTTTTCACCCCTCACAGATTTCTTACCTGTTGCTTAATCAATACAGAAGACATAGTACAGGCTTGAGATTCTGTTCTTACATTTTGCAGCAGAAATCCTTGACTTTTTAGTAAGACAGCCCAGCGAGCTACTCTCCACTAAACTTTAAAATTACTCTTGAATAATACACAATTGCAACAGAATTGATTTGTTTCAACTCCACGGGAGATACGGGAACAGCAGCAGAACAAAGACAAGAGCGGAGCAAAGCCGGGCACTGAAAAAACACCCATTCACTTATTTAGACACTTTTTTTTAAAGTTGCATTTCTGCTGCCGCTTCCAAAACAAAGACAGGCTAATTGGAGTGTGGACCCACAACAAAACAAACAAAAAACAATTGATTATCTCGTAGCAGTAATTGCATACAGAACTTAGACTTAAAAACTAATCGATAAATCATCTCATTCACCTATAGCGTTGTCATTTGTTTCTTTGTCCCCAACTTTTTTACACCAATTAAAAGCAGCTTCACTCTGAATAGAATAGAGGGAAACTGCTGAAAAGGCTGATAAAGACAAAACAGTTCAGAGAAATCTATGGAGGAATAGGGAATGGACATACAGAGAGAACATAACAATAAGGGAGATTGATTTATCTGTAATGAATGATGGAAATGGCTTAGTGCAGTGATTGACTGTAGGCCGTTTTGTGAGAGGGTGAAAAGCGATGGAGCATTGTGATGCTGACTGACAGCGCAGGTCGACACAAGAGACACAATTTGCATTTTCATTACATCTGAGATTGACTTCTTTCTCCTGTGTAGTTTGACACTGACACACACGCGCGCGCGCACACACACATATACAAAAACAGACACAAATGCAAATAAATTTACACACGTGGTCAACAGGCAGCGATCACGAAGCCGTCCCCTCAGTGCAGAGGCTGACCCTTTTGCTGTCGCTGTGAGATAACATGGGATTTGAAAACAGGAGCAACTTCTATGAAAACAGACCTAATGGAGCCAAAATATTTTTAAAAATTTAACCTAATTTCATCCACTTTTAGAAAGTGATATGTTGCATCAGCCATTATCTGATGTTCTCAGGGGAGTCTGAGAAAATTGAAGAGCACTTGTGTTCAAGGAGGTATTGTTGTAAGTGATTTTGAGTCTACTTTCAGCTTTAAATGCACATGATTAACAGTTCATATTGGCACTTTCTGCGCTGAGAGAGCACTTAAATAAAAAAATACTGTTTACATGTGGCATCAGTGGAAGGCTCATAAAGTAAAACCAGCATAGACATGTGCATGAAATATTTAGTGTAAACACTGATTTTAAATGTTATTGAAGTGGTACACATGGCTTCACTTAACATGACAGACTAATAGCGGACCACTCACTTACTTACTGAGTCATCTATTATATCTATTAACTTCAGCTACATACAGTACGCACAAATATATGCACATACAGTTTTAAATACCAACACTGTTGTTGAGCAGGCTGATCTCAGACAGAAAGGAGAAGTCATCAGACTGTAGCATTAATGCTAAAGGGCAAAGGGCTGCAGGGGGCACTGAGGGTCCTAATACTGTCAGTGTGACTGACAGGCTTCCAGTATCGTTCGGAGACAGCAACGCGAGGAAGGAATACACAAAAATGACAACGAGATCCCAAAAGCATCTTCCAGGAGACAGAAAAAAAGCAGATTCTTGCATTGTGATCCTGAAAGAAATGTTGTTCTGACTCACAAAACACTGTGCTGCTTACATTCAGAGCATACATATTTTGCCCTTGCAGAAGTAATTACTGTTTTTTCTGTTAGTTTGGTTCTAGATATAGATGTTATACAAGCACACATGTTTTCATTCTGCTCTGTCCACTTGTAATTATCTTTTTACTTCAGAAACTGATGAGTTCTGAACTGTCATCTTCTCACAAAACCTTTTAAGGTTTACAGAAAATGGTTTGGAAAAAGAGAAAAATATCCAGAGAGTGACAGGAGAAAATTCCATGCTGATGCCAGAGATCAGAGGCGAATGGGCCGACTGTTTCAAGCTGATAAGAAGGCAACGCTAACACAAAAAAACATCTTTAGCTGTCGAGGTGTAAAGAAGAACATCTGTAAATGGAGAGCATATCAAACGTTACAGCTGATGGGTTAAAGCAGCAGAAGACCACACCAGGTGCTACTCATGAAAACAGGAAAGTGAGGTGATAATTCATAGACTCACCCTGGTCAGATAAGCCCTGATTACTGCTGTGACATTAAGATGATAAGGTCATAATTTGATGTAAACAAACATGAAAGAAAGGAAAGAATGGTGCTGGTGTGATGGTGAGGAGATTTTTTTGGTACCCTTTGGTATGTTTTTGGTATGCTGGAAGTATGTTTTGTAAATGCCACAGCTGACCGTGTCCATCACTTTATGACCACAGTGTGCCTATTTTCTGATGCCTGCTTCCAGCAGGATATCACATCATGTTGCAAAACCTAAATCATCTCAAACTGGTTTCTTGAATGAGTTCACTGATCTAAATTCAACAAAGCATCTTTGGGATATGGTGAAATGGGAAAATTGCATCTTGGATGTGCAGCCAAAAACTCTACGGCATGTCTGATGCTGTCATGTCAATATAGACCGAAATTGATGAGGAACGTTTCCAGCACCTCACTGAATCTATGCCACAGTGAATTAAGGCTGCTCTGAAAGCAGAGAAGGGCCCAATCCAATATTAGCAAGGTATATCTAATAAAGTGGGCGGTGAGAACCATTCATGCTTATGCTTAACTTTCGTCTGGAGCAATGTTAAAGATAACAAAGCAGGAAATTTAATTTAAAATGAACTCATGTGAAACACTAGTTTAAATTGAAATGTACCTAAAATAAGCACCTTGATTAACATGTGCAGGCAAGGTCTCCAGAATTAGTCTTTATCAGTTTGGTCAGATATGACAACAAAACAAGTAGTACTGGTGCAAGTGTCCACACTGTGAGTTACTTACCTTCACACTGTGCTGTGTCTGCATTATAATGTTTATTCTAAACTTATGATATTTGCCCATATAAAACAATCCAAACTAAACTGTTTAAGTGAACATGTTTAAACACTAGAAATGAAAAAGGAAGCAATGAAACTCAAACTGAAAGTAAATTTGTCACAACTAACAACAAGGGCTCAAAAAACACAACTGAAGCAAAATCAGAGGGATGAGATTAGAGAGGCAAGTTTGAAATGGTTTGAACATGTTGAGAGGAGGGGTAGTGGATATACTGGTGTTGAATATGGAGCCATCAGACAGGAGGAAAAGACAAAGACCACATAGAAGATTCATGGATGCAGACGTGTTTGTGTGACGGAGGAAGATGCTGGAGAACAGACTCATGTAAGTGCACACACTACTGGAACAGGTCATAGATTACTGCACGAGAGGAGGAAAAGGATTAGTTGAAATCCACGTGACTAAGAGAGATTGATTCTGAGGATAAGTGAATTTAAGGTTTGACTTTGTATTTGGTTTTGTCTTGCCCTTGACAGTGGGGGGAGTGTGCAGGTGGGCATGGAGTCCAAGGAGTGAGGATGAAGTAGAGGGGAGAGAGGGCAAACAGGTGAGTAGAAGCAGCATTTCTCCAGGTAAAAGGTGAGTGTTTTCAGGGAAGCAGGTGAGTGTGACAGGGAAAAAAAGCTTGTGATCTTTTGGGCTATGGGAAAAAGAGGAGTTTTCTTCAGCCTTTGTTCACCAGACATTTCACTGGGAAACGAATTATAGAGCAAGATTACTAACTCAGCACACATAAGAAAAACACAGTAAACAACAAAATGAAGCTAACAACACTGACTCTACTCCAAGGGCAGAGCAGCAAGAAAAACCCCGGCCCACTACTCCATCAGAGAGCATTGAGACAGAAGGAGATAAGAGGGGCAAATAAAGTGTAGTCCACAAGGGACGATGACAACACTTGGGTTGAAATGGAGAAAGGCATATTTACAGTAGCCTGAGATTCCTACTGAATTTGGATCATGAGGAATAAACTTCATCCATCCATCCATCCATTCACTTCCGCTCATCCTGTTCAGGGTCGCGGGGGGAGCTGGAGCCTATCCCAGCTGTCATACGGCGAGAGGCGGGGTACACCCAGGACAGGTCGCCAGTCTGTCACAGGGCTAACACATAGAGACAGACTACCATTTGCTCTCACATTCACACCTATGAACAATTTAGATTAATCAATTAACTTATCCCCACTAACAGGGGCAGCACGGTGGTTAGCACAGCTAGAAGGTCTTGAGTTCAACTCCACCATCAGACCGGGGTCTTTCTGTGTGGAGTTTGCATGTTCTCCCCGGGTACACATCCAAGCCCCACATTGTGCAAGCTCCAAAGCCACTCTGCTGCATGTCCTTATTGCAACAGTTATAAGTTACCTGTTATAATCTATAATCCAGCATCACATCTCTCTATGATTTGCTGCCACGTGGAAGCAAATGAACAGCTAGGAGTCCCAGGATTACTTTTTCAGCTATCAACCATCTTTTATTTGCCATATGCAGAACAAATCAGTTTCGCCATGTACATGCCCCCATGTTCTCAAATCTTCTTTCGCTTCAGTGTCTCATAGGTTTTTCCAAACAAGGCCACAGTACTGTACCTAGATGTCACACAAGTTTCTTCTTTAAATTCAGCTGCATTCTCCTACTTCACTCACATTAAAGCACCAACAAAGGTGCATTATAGATCGTTTTCATCCACTATTGTGTCTAAAGCCAATAAGGTCTCTGCCTTTAGGTGGCAAATGAAGACGAGTGATTGATTTTACCCACCTTCCACCTATACAGCAATAAAAAGACAGTCCAGGGCAAAAGTAACAGAGGCCTATAAAAGTTTATCTGGTGCTGTGGGGATATAAGAGTATCACAGAGTGTGGTGAAGATATAGCAAGCACAGAGGAGCTGTAAGCTTGGTAACTATTCAATCTTGAAGGCAAATAAAGATAATTTTATATATTATTATTATTATTATTATTATTATTATTATTATTATTATTTCCCCAGTTTCTGTGATTTTTTAGTGGTTAACTTAAATAGAATTGATGACTTGGGAGGTGCACAAGAAAAGGTCGTCACCTCATGTATGGTAAATAGGAAGCTCTCATACCATTTTTCACAGCAATTGAACCTCCTGCTGTACTTTTACCAGCTTTACAAAACAATATATGCCCAATATCAAAGTGTCAACATGGACAGAGATAGTGTTGTAAACAGGACAAATGGTGCAAGAGCTAGGGGTAGGCAGAGATGTTTCAAACCCTGCCATGGCTGGTAAGAGGTATGAGAACTGGAGTGATTAAAGCAATGAATCACTAGTGTGGAGGTCTCAGCTGCTGATGGTGTCATCTCACACACAAGCAGGCATTTTAGGGCACCCATAACAGCCAACTGAAATTCTTTACTCAAAGTACACCAAGTCTGTATCTGTGTGAGGCAGAGACAGAAAGATGCTCTGGTTTAGACACATTATTTTCTCTCTGTTGCGTTTCACTTTATAAATGTGTCCAATTTCATTCTCATTCTTCACAAGCCGAAACAAGGCTCATAAATCTAGAAACGAGATGTGTACAGAGAGTCACAATCACTTTGTAACGCTGTATGCTGCTCTGTAATGAGTTCAGGTGTTATTTGCAGGTAGTTGTTGGAGTGGAGAAAGGCACTGCTGGATCTCAGCTGAAAACAATAACACTAAATTAAGATTACAGTATGTGATTGTTCTAAATTAAAGACTACAACAAAAAAGAAGATAGTGTCACTATCTTTTTAATGTAATTTTAAGGCATGCAAGTGCGACTTCATTTGTGCTGCATCACCAGGAGTCATGAAAAGCAAATACTTTGGAGAAAACTAGTCCATTTCACTGTAATTGGGGAGGTGCTGTTAATAGGTCACCAGTCTATTAAGGTGAAGTATATCACAGGGAAAACTTTTTTTTTTTTCTATGTAAAAATATCTTTGTGAACCAACAAACGCTGATGCAATAACAACGGCGTTACACTGCCTCAGTCCCAGATGCAAAAGTAGAGCAATAAAGCAAGACTGAAAAAAAGAAAACGGCTAGAATCATACAAGAACTGTCAAAACAAAGGTGGATATAAAACACAAAACTAAAAATAAATCTCACTTTACAAAACCTTGGATAGAGGACATAGAAAAAAGGTTAAAGAACCAGAAGGTAGAAGCGAAGGCAATACAACTGTGTGTGTCCCCTTTGGCCACACTGATAGAGCCTTAGCCAATCCATCCTCGTCTTTCATTTCACGGTTCTGTTTGCATCATTTATCCTGTTTGGGCAAGGCGTCAGTGCCAATACTTGGCAATATGAAATGTGATTGACGATGACACCCACAGTCTGCCACGATAACTCTCTTCTCTAAAACAACAGGATAAATGCCTGCTTTTGTACAGCATGAACATAGAACAGCTGTTCTGTGACACTGGGAAACTAACTGGAAGGATAAAAAAGTAGAACAATTCCTTGAGTATTTAAATAAAACCACCAACACGTGCTATTCTTTTGTCTAGCAATTAATAGTCCATATGCAAGTTGCTTATTTGCCTTGACATTACTTTTAAATTTAATTTGGATGCGAGGTATTCTTTGCCAGATTGAATGAGGCAGATTGTAAATCGATGGTGCTAAATGATCCTGAGGATGGACACCTACAGCAAAGCCTTAGACTCCATGATCCCAATCCTATTAAGAGATGCAGTGTAGGTGTTTCTGCACTTTAAAATGTGTCTTCTAAATGAGTAAGCAAACACAAGAGAGGAAATTATTACCTTAAAACAGCAACTGTGATGAAATCCAAATGGCAGTCAAATATCATTTCATGTTTTTGGCTCTGAATGGCCAGCCCCGGGCATCAGTCAGTTGGCAGGATTTTGGATTATCATGATGACAAGTCAAGAGGGAGAGAGGATCAGAGAGTGAAACAAAGCCAAGTCTAATTTGTTTTTAGCATCTCATCTTAGTATTTACGATGCTCAAAGCAATGATTTAACTACTCCATAAAGTGATTATATAAAAAAAAAAATAAAAGTTTATGCTGGTTGGTAACTTAATTTGTGTCCCTTTTTTGGCAAATAGTGTAACGAAGAAGGCAGATAGACGGGAAAGAACTGATGCATGGGAGGAAACCAAAGAAGCTTGAAATGATTTACATTCCTCCTTGGTAATCAGTATTGCCATATGATTAACGTACTTATGTTGGAAGTGCCTATATGTGTTTGCATATGTCTGTTTATACATCTGTGTCAGTGAAACTATTCTGATTGGTATAAAAAAAATTGGGTGGCAGGGATACAACTTGTTTAGTCTCTCACATGTACACGGCTTTCCTTAGTCATTGACCACACATATGCAGTTTAAAATGATTACATGTCAGAGTGTAGCAACTGAAATCGAAGTCTTTGAGCAATGACTCCTTTGCTACCTCTTGAGAAATTAGACCAAATTGGACTAACCCTGGCCATTTGTATTAGGGTTGAAAAAAAATGTGATGTAGCCTGTAAGGAAGGTACAGCCTTATTTAAGAAGTAGGATTAGAAAATGCTCATACAATAATGAAATAAAAACATGATTTAGCCCATAAAAATCAAAAACCCCAGTCTCTCCTTCATGGTATTGTTTTGTATGTGTGGACAGCTTCCAGCTCGGCTGCTATTTTTAGATTGCTTCTTGCCAGTGCATTTTCTTCCACTCGTGCCTTCGTCATACGTGCTGAAGTACAAGTCTCCTGTGTCAAAAGACAGACATTTGAAAATGTACTTTTCCATTTGTGTGAGAATTTGCAGAGAGGTAAACATGGTGGGTGCAAGGTTCTGGGATGATGGCCATTTCAGTTGACTGTTCTCCCCCAGAGGTCTCTGGGATTTAGTGTGCAACTCCATGTTGACGTCCTTCCCTTTGGTATGATTTCACATAAGGGCACAAGCTAGTGAATGTGAAAAAAAAAAGAAAGTCCCAGCCACTCAGTGCTATCCTGATGTCTTTGGGTCTGGATTCTTCTGCTGAAGATGACTGAATACTGCCTGGTTATAGCAATAAATCCAACTGCAATCAACAGCAATGATCTTCAACGTGAAAGATTGATCAGTTTAGCAGAAAAGCAGTTTTTTCTCTCCACCTCTGTGCAAATTCTGACATCACAGACATTTGATACCAAGTTGTTGTAACTTTAAGGTACTGATTGAAAAAAATAAAGGGTTCAGAGATACGTGAGAAGACTAACTGCATTTCCACTCATATATGGTATTTTAATTGAACCAAAAAAAAAAAAAAAATAGAACTTAGAGTTCCTCTTAGAACTTAAAACCTAATTTCCCTTTTTTGTTATGCATGTTTTTGTCGTTTTTGTCATTATGGTAGTCATATGTCTTGTGACACTCAAAAGAGTTTGACATATTTTCCTTAGCTGGAATCAGATACATGTGGACAGCTAAATCCTGTTTTACCCTTTTGATTAGCGCTGGATGTTTCCTAAAGCAATGACTGTTACATATCAAAAGTATAATATCAAAATAAATATCAAAAAATGAACTCTTATTTACAAAAGTATTCAGATTCTGAAGCTAGTTTTTTAAAGAAGCGCCTACAGCAACATGTGCACTGTCTTGACTCTGTAAGTTTCCACAACCTTAGCATACCTGGACTTCTGCCAGCAGATCCTGGTCCTGCACCCAGGTTTCTCTAAATATCTTCTGTGGAGTAAAGTCAGGTTGATTGGCGCTAAAATGGACTTTAACTGAATCAAAAAAAAAAAAGTCAATGTACCCATTAAAAAGTGAAAGGAAAAAAAGAATAACTTTTTTGAGGTGAATACAGGGGTTTGAGTTCATCAATTCTAGAAGATAATGAAGGTAATTTACTCAATACTCTACACATCAATTGACTGGATTGGATTTTATTTATATCGTTTACCAGCATCTAGAGTAATATGTAATTTTAATGTATAAGTAATGTAATGGTTATAAATGGGAAATATAGCTTCTACATTTCTATTTTCACAATGCTTTCTGTTTTCGCTGTTCATTATTGTTTGGCAGTCAGTGGTGGTTGGCTGTAAGCTGTAGCTTTTGTTTGCTGGAAGACAGAAATAAATGGTTTCTATTTTGAGACACCTGCTGTGTCTAGACAACCTAAATATGGCAACACTTGATCTGGCACAGTGTTACCGGTGCCCTTAACGTCCAAAAGTCCTATCCAGCACTGAAAAGTTGTACTTGACCAACGGTAGAAGTTTTGTTAGGTCAACAATATGAGTCGACGTGATAAAAAGAGATTCTTTTTTATCAGCTTTTACAAATCTCACGTACCTAAAATAAATGAATAAATAGAAGAAAGAAAATAAAGTGTCCACTCTGCCTGCCTGAGCCTAAAGGTGGTAGCATTGTGCAAAGCTTCCCTTGTACTCACAGACACAAACAAGAGTGGAAAATACCACCTGCTGCCTTACAATGCCTATGCCTTTGCTTGACCCACAGTTATCGACAGTTTGAAGATAGCAGATGGTGCTGTTGCTTTGTTTGTATTGTTCCTGTAAATACTGGTGGCAGAGGTCACACATTTTCCTTTTCTAGTCCAAATTCCCATTCTGACATTGTATTTTTTTTCTCCAAACTGTAGCTCGTGATTACAAGATTGCCTTTGAATTTCCTACCAATGACTTTTGGAATAGAGTAGCTATATGATTGTGAGGTAAATGCCTCTTCTTTAGCATGTGCTTTACTGACACAAATAAACTAAAACTGTGCCTGTGATCTATGTGAACCAAAAAAAGCTTTGAAAAGAAAGTCATCTGCAGTGTATTGTCAGAACACATCACATCCCACATCTGTAGAAATAATATATTTACCACTTTAAGCCAGTAAGCAGAATAACAGGTGGAAAAGACTGAAACTGTCCACTTGCAGGATGCTGCTTTGCCCTTGTTCAACTGGTTTTCTCTACCTCTTAGTTTAAACTCCCATTAACCATTCACATTTAATGGCTCTGGTATATCAGACAATTTAAAGTCCCTCTCTAGCAGAACGGACGGTGCAGCCGAGCGTGACAGAGAGCTAATTGAAGTCCGCTGACACCATTAGCAAACTGCCATCAGGCTGATAAACAGTCGTATAACAAGAGGCTGATGGCTTAGGAAGAGGGACAGAGAGACAGCAGATGATGAACAACACAACGTTGTCTTTCTCACAGGTTGGAGCTTGGAGCATGTGTCTCTTAACAAGCAAAACCATAAACGTTGGATGCAAACGTAGGTAGCGCAGAAAATAGGCAAAGACAGAGATGTTCACACAGAAAACTGTAAGGTGAATATACATAGATAGATGGATGAATCGATATTATAACATAAAACACTGAAAGCAGTCCCTGCACGTTCCAGTGCTACGAACTGTCTTATCAAAAAAGGACACTGGATATAGTGACCTAGTAGTTGCTGTCACACACTGGCCTTTATCTCTGCAGCTCATGCTAATGCACCATGACTGTTCCTTTTCTGAAAGGGCTAACAAGCAAACAATTGCTGGAAATGCAGTTAATAAAAAAGCCTCAAATGCAAACTATTGTATCTTCTTTTTGTATGTTTTTAGACATTTGCATAATGCAAAAAATGCATATTCTTAAAGAAATTATTATCATTATTATCATTATTTTAGAACTAGATATCAGTACAATTTCTGGTTGATACCCACAGCAAAAAATCAAACCTGCAAAATGCAGCCTGGGCAGTGTTAACAATATGAAACAATTACAGACCCCCACCTCCCCACAGGGCTGGCTCAAGCAGCAGCGCAGAAGGTGCTTGAAAATGCCAGTAACATGCCGATCTGAGCCATCGTCTCTCCCACTGTGCTCTGGATTTGATTTAACTGCGACTGTCTTTATTTCCCCTGGGCTACACTGCTATCACAGTGAAGCACGGAGGTGAGACATCTTGCTGAATGGAAATGCTCCCATAGAGGTGCAGTATGTGAGAGACTAGCCCTTGGGACCAATACTGGCTAATGGCTATCTGATTGACTGGGCAAAGAGAGGAAGCCTGTTGAGAAAGTGAGAATGGGGAGTGCAGAAAGGTGACGTCTCATCTGTTTGTCTTTTCGAGCACTCAAGTAATATGAAGACGGTGCTTATGCATGCTTATTGGTCTTGTGCGGGGCGTCTGTTCAGCGCCCCTTCAATATCTTTTTGCCTGTGGCACGAATAAAGGTTGCTTACAGCATACTAAGAGATGTGGTCAGATAATAGAGGAGGTAATTACTCCAGCACACAGTAGCCACTGATTAAGAATTGCATTACTGATCAGCTAGATGCAGAAGCGCAACGTGCCGGTGAAGGATGCAAAACTGGAGAAGAAAGAAAACTACTACATACTGTTATGCTTCCAGCCAGGCTAAGACATGAGGCACACGGGTGAGTTGACCATGTGTTATGCACACATATGAACAAACACTGCAGCCAAGCAGCTTTCAATAGCTGGGAATGCTCATCATAACTGCTCAGTGTTGAGAGAACTCTGTGGGCTGCTTCTTATTCTCAGCACCTGAGGGCAGTATGACTAGAAAGTTAAAACAAAAAAGTAACAAAAAAAAAAATATTTAATTGACATTGGTTACACCTGATTTAATTTGTTCTGTGTGGCATTTTAACAAGTATACATAATTTCAAATCTTTCCCTTTACTTACAACGCTGCCCTGGGCAGGAAGCTGTTGCACTGAATACATAATTCAGTTTAGAGCAAAGTTTAACTTGTTTTAGTACAGACAGAAACTCTGAGAGTTCCCTCTACAGACCCATATTATTAATAGAGCTTTAAAAATGAAACACAGACCAATCTATAAATGCTAAAGTATGACATGGACTTGAGTTCATATTTACTGTATGTCATTATGTTGAATAATTAAGCATCTTTTAACTGCAGCATAAATGGTAGAACCTGTGGATATTATTGTGAAACTGGCTCCATGTTGTTCCATCATAGATTATTTTTATAAATAATACAGTATATCAAGCAGTTAACAGCAAATACACACAAACACAAGGCACCCACACATGGCACAGATATTAACAATTTGCAACAAACAGTATCTTGACCTGTAAACCTTCATCCCCAGGAGCAATCGATACATCATATTGATTTCCTCTCAGAGAGCAACTTGTCAGACATTAGGCTTTGCTTAAGTACTCCAGTTCCTCTGACTGTGCCCATGCTAGAGCTTCCCCGTGCCATAGCAAGCAATTGGAATATGACACTAAACGCCAAACAACCAAAAATCCTTATTTACACATATACATAAGGAACCCAATTTTCACCCCAGTCTTTTCCAAGGCAGAATACCCTACACATTGTTAAATAAATTGCACATTCAACAGGGAAACAAGGTGGTAACTCCAGCTGTTAAATGCCAGCAGGACTCCACAGAGCATAGGTAATTATGGACCCAGATCTGCTGCAGTTTGTGCACATACATTTGTGTCTGTGTGTGTGTGTCAGTTTGTATGGGGCAGGGCTTTGTTTATACAGGTATAAATGTGGTGGCTTTAGCTTTTCATTAAAGCAGAAAGCCTTGCAGACTGGTGCTTCAGTGTTTGTCCCCAGAGGGTGCCTTTTTCAGTAAGCTCAAGGCGATCAATTTCCAACCTGGGAAGAGAGAGACAGATGTGAACGGGTATACTGAGGGATCGCCAGGTGGAAGAAGGAAAGGAGGGAGAGAGTGACGCACAGAAAACAGGATTGATAACATTAAACCTAGCTAGGAAAGGAATCCCTTCATTTCAGCCACAAGGTCTCTTGTGGGCAACAGGCAAAAGTGGAACAAAGTCAGAGGAGCTGGAGGAAAGATGAGAGGAGAATACTGAAACTGGTCTCCTCCTGTCCTTGCATCAGTAAAAGTATCACAGTGTGTGTAACAAGCAGAGTGTAAACTATTCACACTCCTAAACTGTTCGAGGAAGTTTGCAGAAAGAAACCCCTGGTAGTGAAAAACCTGTTTTTTAACCTGTTGTGCAATGTATGGGTCATTCATAAGTCTGTTAAGGATAATGGCGATGTAAGCACTACTGTCCCCAAGCAGCAAACACAAATTAAGCTATTATGAAGTACCAAAAACTGCACTTGAGGCTGGCCCCAAAATGTGAATCAGCTCACAAAGACCCCGGTGTTAAAGTCACAGCTGCACACCTGTGATTTAGCAAACCACCCTGCAGTTCAAATATTTCACATTTCAAACTAGGAAGTGATGGCTGTCAGAATCAGAAATACTTTCTTAATCCCAAAGGAAATCCATCTTTTTATACAGTCTTTTGTTGTTGATTTATTTATTTATTTGTCGGTTCTGGACCTGCCCCACATGGTGTTGAGGATGTGCATAGATATTTTTCATGTTTTATGTCAGACTTTCACCCATGAAAATGCAACAATTAATTTGTCACAAAAAACAACTCACAATATTCATATTTTTTACTCTTTACTCATAATTCAACTTAATTGTCATTGCACATGTCACAAGTACAAGGCAACGAAATGCAGTTTGCATCCATCCAGAAAGTGCTTAGCAATAATATAGATATATTACAAAATATATATTAGCAATAAAATAGATATATAGATATATTACAAAAATGGGTCTATTATAGGTATGAGGGTTAAAAAATATGGGTCTATTATGGGTATGTTACAATGTACACGGTACAAAGGTATGTTATGAATATGCTATAAGTATGTACAGGCTGTAGTGAGTGTACAAGCTATGTGCAGGATATGAACAGGACATAAATATGAAACTATACAGAAATATGAACTATAAGTTATAAATCAGGGGTCCTCAATCCCAGTCCACGAGGGCCAGTGTCCCTGCAGGTTTTAGATGTGTCCTTGATCCATCACAGCTGATTTAAATGGATAAATTACCTTCTCAACATGTCTTGAAGTTCTCCAGAGGCCTGGTAATGAACTAATCATGTGATTCAGGTGTGTTAGGGTGAGATCTAAAACCTGCAGGGACGCTGGCCCTCGTGGACTGGGATTGGGGATCCCTGTTATAAACAGTTGTAAACAGCTGTAGAATTGTAATTATTATTGTACAGAATTATACAGTAGTGCAGTTTAGATCAGTGAGATGTGTGGCCAATTCCTACAGAGGTTATATAAAGTGCTAGTTGTTGTGATGGTGGTGTTATGGCCCGTCTAGGCGCGGCCAGACCACAACATAAAGGGTGATCCATCCCCGTCCAACCCCAAGCAGCACGTCACACACTTGATACTTTGTGACAGTGATTTATTTACAGTTAAACAAAGGAAGGGAGCATATCATAACTTCAGGGTGAACCCAAGGCCAAAACAACAAACAAAAGGTAGCCTATCTCAGGAACAAACACAACTTACCTACTCAAAAGAACTAAACCAAACGACAATCACTTTCCTCCCTGCCTAACAAAAACAGGAGAAAACTGATCAAACGAAAAGGCGGTCCACCCCTACATGCTCTTACATTAACTAACATAGTGACACAGTGAACGGTCTGCCGGTTGGGTTGGGCCGAGGATGAATGACATGGCAGTCCCTGGCGGTCTCTTCTTATCCGCTGCCTCCCGGTCCTCAGCCAATCGGTGCGAGCCATCCACCCTGGATGCACCAACCACGGAGGAGCACCTGCACACTCAAATTTACATATGATTACGATCACAGTCGTAACAGTGGTTCAGTCCATGTTATTATTGTGTGTATGAGGGTACAGTTACAAAATACAGCTCACATTCAAGTTTATCCACCCTTTATTACTGTAAGGTGTTTAGGTTAGTCATCTATCCTATGTATGGGGCAATCTAACATAGATTACAGTGTATGCACCCCTCTCGTGTTATAAAAATTACAAAGCCAACACACAGTCCACTAAACTAAATCAGCAACTCACATTATTTTACACAAAGTTCTTTCAAAAAGCAAAGGGAACGTTGCTCTCAAAAACTCGCAAAATCCCACATCAACCATTGCCGAGTGTTAATCTGTGCTCAGTGTTCCTAAGCGTTCAGCATAGATACAAACAATAATGTTATTGACAGAAGCCTAATAAAAGCTCATTACATCCCCAGACATACAGTAACAGCAACACAGTGAGGACAAGAAAATGGTGCTAGATTGCTGATGTGATTGCAGGCCTAATGGAAAGTCTCAAAAACTTTCAGCATTCAGAGGAAGGTTAAATCATGGTGACTGGTGTTTCTTCTAATTCTATACACCTTAATATGTGCCCATATATTAGTCTGTTTTCTCATTATAACTTTCATATTGACAAAAAATATTTATCAAGAAACACGTTATTTTATTTTAAAAAAATGTATTGAGTCCAGTTTTTGGTTTATGTTCAGTGATTTCAAGGTTAAATAAAAAGATCAGTGATCAAGTTGTCTCACTATTTATCTATTTCATCTATTATTTAATGCATTAAAGAGGCTTACACCTTTTTAAACTCTGGGATCTTGAAATATTTGCTGAGTTGGATGAAGAAATGAATGCGGCACTCAATCATTCCTCTCCTTTTCATTGTTTAGAGGGATTGCTTTCACTGTAATGATTTCTGTGGATGAGTGGATTATTTAAAAAAATAGGTTTATAAGAGAGAAGTAAAAGCATATGACAATGTTGATAGTGAGAATGAATGCCATTTGTGCTGATTTCATCAGCTCAGAGCCTAACACCACCTACTGTGAGGTTGTTAAAAAATGCATGGTACATGGTTGTAATGTAATGACTGATGAAACTCCACTTAAATGTTTAAATAGCATCTTTAACATCTCAGTGTTAGTCAGTGTTTCAGCACCAAACTTACCAGACTTATATTTACCACAGCAGTGAATATACTGAATACACATGCTGACAATCTCCTGCTGTTTTACTGCTTCATTAGGTTTCTTGTATCTTTTTCTAACTAGCAACCTAGGCACAGCCTTCAGCTGCAATACAACAGCTGCTTTTATCATACTGTGCATGAGAACTTCTGTCTGGTCTCATGGAATAAGAACCAGGCTGATGAATTTGAATCGCCTAGGTTAGGGTTAGGCATTCTGTGACAAAGCAGCGATAATTTGCTTTGTCGAAGACCAGAGGTTTACCCACGATTCAGGTGCACAAACATGTGGATAAAGTTGATCATCTGTTAATGCAACATTGGTCCAATAGATTCCATAGTGATTTCAAGCGACTTAAAGCCAACAAGAGTTAATTCTGCTTCCAGAGTCAACAACCAACTGCGCCCACAAGAGTAATTTAAAGGATTATGCAAACATCAGCGAGAGAATCCTATGGGACACAAGGCAGTGTGCCATGAAAAGTATTTCTATATATACATATATATATATGAAAAGTATTTCTATATATACATATATATATATGAAAAGTATTTCTATATATACATATATATATATGAAAAGTATTTCTATATATACATATATATATATATATATGTATATATAGAAATACTTTTCATGGCACACTGCCTTGTGTCCCATAGGATTCTCTCGCTGATGTTTGCATAATCCTTTAAATTACTCTTGTGGGCGCAGTTGGTTGTGGGCGCAATTTAAACAGTGATGGCAGTTGGCTATACACTTTCTTGTTAGGACATAACAATAGCATAAGTGGCAAGTTTAGTAAAAGCTGTACAGAGATGAAAATGACAAGCAATAGATATTCAAGAAACAGCACAGCCGGAATTTATTACTACGCCTGAGTAGATAAGTAAGTTTCAAAGAGACAATTGTTCTCACAAAAGGAAATTACTCAGCAAAAGTCAGCTCTGTGACACTATATTAACAGTGGAAGTGATGAAGTGGTATAAGTGTCCCCCTCTTGCCCCTCTTGGAGGAGGTGCATGGGAAATTAAACATTGCTCAGCAACTATCAGACAGAAAGGGCAAAAGGTAAGAGGAACAATTGTTTTGTGATTAGCAAGTTAGCATTAGCGTGCCAGAAATAGAAATTTGATTATGATGCAGTAATATTTTTAAGAATACTTTAAGTCAACCACAAACTAATTTCAAAGTCTGACAGCAACAGAGGTGCAGCTTAACATTCACACATTGTGGAAGAGCAAGGTAAATAGTTTTGACTTTCCTTTGGAGGACTAAAGTTTTACAAGTCAGCAGCAAGTATTAGCAATTTGAAAACAACAAAATCTTTCCAAAACCAGGAAGAATTGCAAGTAACAATGCCATTTTTTTTCTAATGCGTTGTTACGTTTCAAACAATAAGGCAGGTTTCTTTTTTTTTTTTAAGAAATCAAAGGCTGAATAAACATTTGTCATAAAATATATTAGACACTTTCATCACAGACCAAAGCCTTATGAGAGAACTTTTTAAACTAGATTAAAATGACATTTGTGATGGGTTTGTTTTGCCCGAATAGCTGTGGAGCGACTCCCTTGACACCAAAGTAATATACTGGACTTCTCCTAAATTGACTGCCTCGGCATGGTACGCTTTCCGGCTTCATATAAGAGTAATCTTTACTTTGTATTTGCTCCAGGCTAACTTCAGTCTTCTCAAGCAGTTAATCAACAAACAAACTTCAACAAAAGGAAGGTCCTGGAAATCCTCTCTGGCAAAGTGACAATATTTCTACAAAGAATACCTACTGCGGCGAGCGTATAAAGAGGAAGCGGCTTTAGAAACCTGGGATGTAGCATTCAAATTGACATTGTTTTCATCTCGCCTCAAATGTAAGTCTGTTGTTCCCCTTAAAAGCAAGTAACATGACAGCAGCTGTGTTTAAAGAAAATATTTGTTAGAGAATGTTTCAGGTTATTTAAAAAAAACAACCAAAAACTTCTTTTTCAGTCATTTTTAAACATACTCTCAAAAAATGTACTGTATAATCTGTATAATCGGAAAAAACATTTATATTTGTGGGGCTTTTTCTTTCTTTCAAATATATTCCTTTATGTTTATGATGAAGCAAAACTCCCTTTTAAACTGCGTTTCATTTTCATTCATTTAATTCCAACACTAGTCGCATGAACATGTGTTCCTTTTAGTGTTGGGGCAACTTTTTAATATGCACGATCATGGGATTCATTGTTAATATAAATGTGTTAACTGTAGCCAATTATAATGTAATATATGGCTACGAGAGCTACAGAAACTCTGGCAGGTATGCCTCTTCGTTGTCTCTGTTAATATGAAACATGCACACACTACTGTGAACTACTTATGCTGTTTCCCAGAGGAAAGGGGTCAATAACCTATTATCTGAACATCTTTACTGTTTGCATTATGCTCCCTACTTCTCATAATCCTCCTTTGTCTGAGATGATGTGTTTTACTTTCTGGTATTTCCTAAGACAGCCCTGCAGCCATTCCTTGCATTGCCTTTGCAATTTAACGTGAATGATTTGACCAGCTAGCCGTTGGCAATCTGTCTTCTCAAACTTGTATTGATTTTGACTGTCACTTAGAGCTACATTCAAGACAAACAGTGTTCTGACATCAGCAGACAACCCCCGCTGCTACAGCTGTCACATGAAAATGTAAAAGTCAGCAGGGAGCATTACCGCTAGATGAACTGCCAAACGTTAACATTTACTCTTAAACACGCTTGCTGTTTGAGGTATGTGCTAATACGAAGTACTGATATTACTCATCACTTTTTAGCATTTTGTCAAACTGGGGGAAAAGCCCCGTCTGCTGTAAGATGTGAGGCTTCATTCTGTCATGTAAGAATTATGACAGAACTGTCCACACCTCTCTTTCCACAGGCAGACTCCTAGAACAATGGAAGTTGGCAGTTTTAAATATAGCATTGCACAGACACATGCCTGCACGTATGTGTGCAGGATGGAAAGGTCACAAAGTAGCACTTCTGGTCTTATGCCTACAGTATTTTTTTCCTCTTGTGGCTGTATGTATCCTTGAAGCTTCCACATTCCCATTCTTCCAACAACCGGTCCTCAGGTAAAAATACACAAACAAGCCCACCACTTAACTCTTAAAATCCATGGGGATTGTCATCACAAAAGCACAGTGTTGATGTTTGTTTTCATTGTGACCTATAAGGCAAAGATAATCTATGGCATGTCCTTAGCACATTCTTCCAACACAAGAATGAGTCTCAGTCACAGGGTCAGAGAAGTGTGGGAGCATTGATAGAGACCACTTTCATCAGCAGTCAAACTGCTCATTTTATGCACTACACCTAATGGACAGGGGTATCATTTATGAAGGGTAATGCCTTTAAAGGGGACATCAATGGAGACTAATGATCTGACCGGCACTCTGTTAGAAGCAATTCTTTGTTCGATGACATTTATAGTCATGCTTTTATGAGGTGCTGAATGTGATGAATTGTAAGCCTAAAAATGTTATGTTGATGGTCTAATAATGTCAGGTACTTTATTTTTACTGATCCATTTACAATGAAGATGATGTAACCTCCAGGTGAATACTAATACAATGTAACAAACTGCTGTGAAAATCTTTTGCAAGTATTGTGCTGTTCTTTGTGAATTTAGGTTAACAGCCTACTGCAAATGGTGAGATGTTTCAAGAAAAGAGAAATAGAAATTCTAACTCACTACAATAATCACAGCATTTTAGTTAGACATGAGTCACACTGTGATGCTTTAATCTATCCTTAAATCACCGAAAATTATGTTGGATGAAATCCATCAACTTCAACATAATGAAAGAGGCATTGTTGATAAAATGTTTTTGCAACCTGAGGATGTGGTGGACTGTAAATGTTTCCATGTTGATATTAAAATGGTAAATGGGCTGTATTTGTATAGCGCTTTACTAGTCCCTAAGGACCCCAAAGCGCTTTACACATCCAGTCATCCACCCATTCACACACACATTCACACACTGGTGATGGAAAGCTACTATTAAACTATTTATGCGGAATTTAAACAAATTCTTGTAGCTGTCCAGTGAGAGTTCCTACGGAGCCCCGCAAGGGACATGGGAGAAAAAAAAATTAAGACGGACTTTTGCGAGATCTCGCAAAACAAACTTGGGATCCCGCAAAACTTTTAGCCGCATTCTTCGAAGGCCGCCAGCTCGAAGCCGACCGGGAGGTCGAGGCACGATGTGCCGGGAGAGCGGTGTTCCTCCCAGCTGTAGTAGGTCTCGACCTCCCGTTAGCTTCGACATGGTGGGTGTCAGATCTCCGAAAACGTCGCAGCACTTTTGCAAATATGTGATGTCTTGTAAACCGAGCACATATTTGACGTTTACACAACTACATTCACGCCTCAAAATATCTTAAAAGTTTATTTTGTGACCCAGAAAGAGTAATATTACAACTAAGTAGCTGTCACCATTGTTGGAATTCAACTTTTGCGAGATCCCGAGTCTGTTTTGCGAGATCTCGCAAAAGTTCATCGTAATTTTTTTCTCCCATGTCCTTTGCGGGGCTCCGTAAGTTCCAGTGTTTGGGTTGGCCTAGTATATTATAGTCATAGTATAGTCATCAGTTAAATCATTAATTTTCAAGGTGTTTGTTATAATACTGATTACATTCATACAACAATGCAGTGAAAGGAGTGGGTAAAATGTGTAAAACCTTTTTTTTCCTTCAACATGTAGAGATAGACAAGAACACTTGTAAGCATATGCTGGCATATTCTAAGAATTCTTCTAAGGAAACAGATGAAGAGTTGTTGCTTGATACACTGAAGAACATCCAGCATGCATCTGAGAAACAGCTGCAGCTGAAGTCATCTGTACTTACCCAAGGAAATAATCTTTCTGGGGGTAATCTTGATAATCTTGAGGATGTTTGATCTCACCCCTTATGCCACCTATATGCGTTACTTTCTCTTCATGCTAGAGCTGTTCTTTCTCGGCGTCCTCCTGTGTGTAGAACTGCACATCCTCATTGATCTGTCTGTGCCACTAAACAATTAGAGATTAGATTACAGGGCTATTCAATGACAACATTAAATTGTACTGTGTTGTACTCCCCACCACCTCCCTTATGGTATTCAATGGATCTACTTTCCCGTTGAAAAGCCTGAACACTATATCATGTAATGTCAACTCAACATTACATGATCTCAAAGTTATAGATTGTAGTTAATCTATAACTGTAAATTTTTCATAGTGAAAAAGGGGTGGGCCATTTATATGGATACACTGTAATAACATGGGAATGGTTGGTGATATTAAAGTCCTGTTTGTGGCACATTAGTATATGTGAGGGGGCAAACTCCTCAAGATGGGTGGTGACCATGGTGGCCATTTAGAAGTCGGCCATCTTGGATACAACTTTTGTTTTTTCAATAGGAAGAGGGCCATGTGACACATCAAACTTATTGGTAATGTCACAAGAAAAACAACGGTGTGCTTGGCTTCAGCGTAACTTTATCCATCTTGTATCCAAGATGTCTTCATGTTTTTATTGTTTTAGTTGGCATAGCTTGTGGAGATTGGATCTCTTGTGACATACAAGCATCTTGAGTTCATCTCAGTCCTGTTCTCTTTCAGTGCTCATACATACAGTATTATTCAAATGTGATACTTTTCTTGCCTCAGTACTTTTTGTTCCTTTTCTCAGACACGCAGGTGTACAAGCACTTCCTCATACCCACATGTTTACTGTAGACACACCCGTTCTCATCGCTGCTGGATTTAGGTCCCGGCAGTATGGTGTAAACAAAAGCATAAATCACCTTTGCTTCTCCTTAATGGCTTGACTTAAATTCATGGTTCTCCCCTGCACTAAATCACAGCGGCGAGTGCCCAGGGAGGCTAGAAGGCTAATACACACCGTCCATGAATACCATCAGCATCGAGGCCAGTTTGATACATCTAAACATAGTCAATTTAGAGATGGATAGGCCTAAGTTGGGCAGCCACTGGGGAGACGAGAACACTTGAAAGGCTGCCGAGCATGTGATAATTGCGCAGAGTTTGGACAAAAAAAAATAAAATAAAAATTGTATTACCATGGGACAATCTCTCCTCTCCTCCTCTCTCCTGGTTATCAAACACATAGTCTATCACACATAACAATAGAAGATGAGGAAATGCATTTCCTTCCTTCCATATTGAAGGTCTTTACACAATACAAGTGTGTATATGGAGCTCATATTGAATTTAACCTGGGTCATTTATACTGGTAAACATTAATGCTCCTGATCTATTTGTTATTTTCCTCTTAGACCCTGAGTTATAAAATAAAGTATTACTGTAGCTTTACAGTTGTTTTTGTTATATTTTTTAGCCATGCTACAGGCGTGATGTCAATGTCATACAGCATTGACATTGTAAAACTATGAATGAACTTTAATCTGTATAGAAATGACAGCCAAGCTTATTATAAACACATTATGCTGAAATATTCACCAAGACTTACTGATTTCGTACACATATTTCTCATTTGACAAAATAAAACCCTCGGATGAGTAACATTTACTTTACTATTGGAGCTGCTAAAGATAAAAAAAATTGATTGTCCAACAGAATCACTTGAGTGCCCGATGGTTCCTCTGTGTGGCCTATCCTTTGTTTGTAATTATTTTGCTGTGTTCTTGGTAATTATTTTGCTGTGTGCGCACTCACACTAGCCAATCTAAGGTGAAGTACTAAAGCTTAATTAAAGGTGCTGTAATGCAAGCACCAGCTTGGAGACATCTGTATGGTCTTATTTTTAAATGAACAATAATTTCTCCATCCGACACGGATGGGCCATAAGGGGATGGAATGCATAGACATTCCCTTGTGCTTTGGCTATAATTACCATAATCATCTCCGTTTTATAATTCAGACTCATACTTTAAATCTCTGCAAGTGAAAGCACTCTGTCTATAGGCACTTCAGCGTGAAGTGGTTGTCTGAGTGTTGTTAATCACACAGTGGGTCATCTTTTTCACTGAGGCAGTTTGAACCACATTTAATCTTCCTATCATAAAACACCTTTAGAGGCTAGAATCTCATCTGGGAGTTGAGCCAAAATAAATGATTTTTGCAACCAGTATTACTGCAAGAACACATCAGCAACTGCAAAGTGCAATCAAACAGAGCGAGCTAATCCTTTGCGTTAGCAAACATTGGCATCAAGTTTGAGCATTTCATAAGAAGGTACGCCAGCTACCATGTATGCACTGAGCCAGATTAGCTTCCCAGTTCTCCTAAAAAAAACCCTCTGATCTTGTCAACGCTTGCTTCAAAGTGATAAACTCTCCCTCACACACAAATTTGTCCTGTGTCAAAGCCGCTGACAACCCCATCAGGGTTACAGGAGGCAAGCGATGCATGACCCCAAATACTGGATTTCATCCATTTTCAGTCCAAACAAAAGATAACAAGGATTCCTGACAGGGCTGGCCCTTTGCAGATTAGAGAGAATTATAGTTTGGAGAATTCTGTGATAATGCAGGACAGAATGATAGTCATCAAAAACAACTGCCTGAATATGATGCTAAACATATGCGCACATACACATCAAACACAAGGGACAAACATAAATACAGTTTCAGATATTATACTCTTTGATGGAGAAATTTTTTAGTACCACATATTTAATGTTAAACTATATGGAACTCTTGTAAATATATTAAGGTTATACAGTTCAAATTGACTGCTAATATTTGAGTTAGAAATTTGGTTATGTTGAGCTGGTGACAGGGATAAATCATGGATTTCCTGTCTCCCCCTCTTCAAGTACTTTTTTTCCTCCAGACATATAGTCTTCAAAGCTACCAAATGTTTTATTCACCTTTCTTCATGGATTCAGACAATATCAGCATTCTTGTTTGATCAAATAATTACACATTTTTAGCACTTCTTGTGCAAGTGAGCCCAATTCAAAGATCATTAGAGATGACTGAGAATGAAACGGCACAACTGCAAACAAGAAAATGATTTAAAACTAATGGAAACAGATTTTTAAACAACAGTATAGGACTGCAGCCCTCTCCTGCACTGTACATATCATGTCTTTTGTGAATGTGACAACATTTTTGTCCCAAAAAGAGTTGTTCTCTTGTCTCAAAGAGAACAACTCAAAGTCCTATTCCTGCCAGCTGAAGTAGGCAGCTGCATATAATCAAGATTATTCAGTTGCATCCTTTGGAAGCCTGTAACAGCCTGTAGAATATGCTGAAATTGATGTATAATGAGGCCACAGATGGCAAAGCACAATGCTCCTTAATGTTTCAATGTTCACATAGTCGCAGCAGCTTTTTCTAAACGTGTGAATATCATCTCTGCCACAGCTTAGGTTTGCATCAGTCATTATAACGGATGGCAACTTACAACTGCAGGATTCAATCCTTTTTAAATATTTAAGACAAAATGACCTTTGAACCTACAGAATGAATCAACTGCAGGGCTTAAAAGCGTCAAGAAATTTTTCATTTCTTTGTGGGTTTTCCCATTGAGATGTGCTGTAAGGTTGTTTCATGTTAAAGTGATGTGTCAAAATATAGGATTGCAGTGCTCATGTAGACTTTTTCCTGTCTACATTTTCTTTCGGGTCTGTCACTTGATAACTGCCAGGAATAAAAGCTTGGGAATAATTAATCATAATTTCAAGTCTTCCTTCTGTCACACCTTTAGGATGTGGACTGAAAATAAACTCCTGGATCCAGATAAGTGATGGATGGATAAAACCAACAGCAATGTTGGGAAAAAAAAAAAACACAAAGAGAATGTGCTGGAAACACAATTTCTATTATAAAATTGGATGTCATTTCCTTTACTCCATGTTATCTTTGCTTTTGTTAACTGCTTAAAAAAAAATCTAGCATTCATTTCTTGCAGTCTGCATACACTGTAGGTCTTTTGCTACAGTGTTAGCATTTTAATGTTAGGCGCTTAGAGAGATAGCTATGGAAGCTTGTTTATGCCTCTATTTTTTTTTTCTTTTTTTGCCATCTATATCTTGAACTTTAAAATATGTATCTCAAAATTTTGAACTAATCCAAAAAATTTAGAGTTAGGCATCTTCAAAATTCTAGTTTACAAGCTGAAATTTTGCAAAAAATAACCCTAAATTTCAAGACTCTGCCAGTCAGGAAGCTCTGTCATCAGCTACCAGTGCTACACCAGTGCCAGACTTGAATGAGCAACTGGCTCAGTTTACTATACATTGGTAGCTCACTGAGGCTATCATTATCCGATTTTGAATGTGACTGTGTCTGCGCCATCTGCTTCTGGGTATTATGAAAATGATGTTATTTACAGAGCTACCTGATTGGCAGCGCAAACTTAGAATTTCAACTCACTACCTCAATATTGCGAGAAAATAACTCAAAATTCTGAGAAAATACCTCGAAATTATGACTTACTAAATCAAATTTTCAAGTTATGGATGGGAATTTTCATCTCTTTTTGGCAGAAACAAGCTTCCATCGAGATCCAATGTGTTTGCAGTGATGAAGAGCTGTTTCTGGGCAGTTGTGGCTCAGGAGGTAGAGCAGATTTTAAGTTGCTAAGTAATAATAAATATCTTTAAATACATGATTGCCATTAAATCTGTTAAACAAACACAATCTTACAAAAAAAAAGAAATCTGTCCAAAGCAAGCTACAGGTCAAGGCCCTTGAATTCCCACAAACTCAGCTCCAGTTCATACTGTCATATATATATAGACTCATACCCTTTGACTTATATATTAACATACTGTGAAAATTTTTTGCAAACAACTATTTAACTACCTCTTCAAGCAGACATTGTTGTAACTGTCAGCTGGTGGTCTGAGCACAGACTGGGTCAGGTTGTTTGTTCAGATGAGCACATAAATGTTATCCATGATTGTGTGCGATGGAAATGTACTTAGGGTTTAAGGGTTCAAACGGGGGGCAGATAGAGGAGTTAAGAAAGAATAGCTGGCAAGCAATCTTGTGTTAAGGTAAGGTAGAGGATAACAGTCTTTTCTTTGAGTTGTTCTGAGTGATTGTCAGCATCCAAGTGTCTGTGCTTGTTGATGTACGGACGTGGCCGTCAGAATGACAGTCTCAGATGTTATGAAGAGCATCCTTTTTTCTGTTAGTAATAAATTTAGATTGAATGGCGTTTGATTCTATTTGCTGCTGATTCATTTTTTTTAGACTGCATCTCTGTATAAATTGTCTCGTAATGGTACAGTGCATCCAGAAAGTATTCACACTTCACTTGTTCCACATTTTGTCATTCTACAACCCTGTTTCAAAATGGATTTGATTCAATTTCAGCTCAAAATTCTACACACAAGAATGACAAAAAGAAAAAGTTTTGCTGACATTCTTCCAAATTAAAACAAACAAACAAAACAAAACAATATAATGTGTATAAATATTCAACAATACTTTTGTCAATACTCAGTTTGTTGAAGCACCCGACATCCTCTGGTCTTTTTGATTATGCTACAACCTTGGCACACGTATTTCTCTGGGGGTGTCTTCCATTCATCTTCGCAGAACCTTTAAAGCTCCATCAGGTTGGATGCGGCGCGTCGATGCAGCCATTTTCAGATCTCTAAAAAGATGTTTAATTGGGTTCAAGTCTGGGCTCTGGCTGGGCCACTTCATGACATTCACAGAGTGGTCCTTACGTCATTCCTTTGTCATTCTGGCTGCGTGCTTAGGGTTGTTGTCTCGTTGGAAGATTAACCTTCACCCCAGTCTGAGGTCCTCTGCAGGAGCATATTACCCTCAAGCATGTCTCAGCACATTGTTGCATTCATCTTTGCCTCAGCCCTGAGTTGCTGCTGAAAAACATCCCCACAGCATACTGCTGCTACCACTATGCTTCACTGTAGATGGTATTGGCCAGGTGACATGGCACTTGGCATTCAGGCGAAAAGGTTCAATCTTTGTATCATCAGACGAGGGAATTCTGTTTTTCATGTTCAGAGAATCACTTTGATTTATGTATGATGGAGGCCCTGTGCACTGTGCTCACTGGGACCTTCAGTGATGCAGTGCAATTCCTTAGACTTCGTGACTTTAGCTCTGACATGCACTTTTGTACTGTTCTCTCTCTGTGCTGAACATAGATAAACAACCAGCCAAACTCCTTTTGAAAGCGCCAGGAAAGTGAGCATGTTTGCTCCTTTAATAAAGATACACAGCCATAACAGTGAATTGACATCAATGAACAGGAGCGAGACTAGAAAGACACAAAAACAACTCTTAATAGACTATCCTACAATCTACAGGTAAGTATAGTTAGGCACTAACACAGTATAGTACAAAATAAGTATCCTATAGATATACAGTCTGATATTGATACAATAACCTAACAACAGGCGAGCATTCACTTGTAGCATTAGCTTACAGGTTATGTCATAAAACTACTATATTCGTAAAGAGTGAGAAAAAATGTCACAAAACACTATTATTACTTACTAGATATACAAAGAACTGATAGAACCTACAGCTATTGCTTTCTGAAGGACTCATCTCAAGGATTATTTTGAATTTCATATAAATTACCTCAAAGGTGCAGCCATGCTTTTCCCACTGTTCTCTACACTTCCTCTTTCCTAACTATCCAAATTTAAAAATAAAAGCTCTAGACATTTCTGACAATAAACAATAGAAATACAATTTCCATGGCTACATATTTATCCAATTAACATATAAAACATAATCAGGGCAGAACTTGAGTAAAGCAATGTGAATACTTTCTGAATGTACTCCATCTGCTCACAGGTGTACAGTGAAAAAAGGGTTTAGTCCATCAATAACATCATCGTAAGAGAAGGAGAACTGAAGAGGTAGTTAGCTGCAAAGAGAATACTCCTTTCGTTACCAATGGGTCTTATCATATATTGTTCCTTAATTTAGTCAAATTAATGTAGTTTTACCAGTGCCAACCTATAAAACCAATACAAACAAAACAACCACATCTCAAAAGTGTTCTTTAGAGGACATTTTTGAAAGAATGTGTTATGTTTTCAGTGATGCAACTCTAAACACAATTGAGTTTCTTCCTTTTTTGCTGTAAGCTGTGTAAATGGTATATTTGATGAATGTATATGACATACTCAGTGGTTCTCATATGCCTCGGTGATGAAGGTTATACACTACTTTTGAACCTGGTAAAATCTGACCAAGGGCATGTTTCATTTGGAACCCAACATGTCTGTATAATAGATATTTACATAGGTAATGGGAACTGCTGGAGAGCAAATCAGTTCTGATTGTCTAAGATTCACATGTATTCACATTCATTCTAGAAGCCATGATGAAGGTTTCAGGAGCATTATATAACAAAAGCTCACCTTTTATTTGTAATGTACCCACAGGCTTTTAACACAGTATTATATTCTCATACAGCAAACTGAAAAATGCTAAAGTGCTAAAACAGACAAAAAAAAAAAAAGGAAAACTAAACTCACAGAGCCATGAGGGATGAGGGACAACACAACACAGGACAGAAGGAGAAGCAGACCTAAATACACAGAAGGGTAACGAGGGAGGTGGGAGCACACGGGGAACACAGCTGACACAAATTAGACCTGATGAGATGGGGAGGAAAGAAAAACTGAAAACACTAACCCAGGACACGGACTGTCAAAGTAAAACAGGAAACACAGTGAGATGGAGACTACGATTGGGCATGGAACACGCAGACGTGAAACACACAATCAACTGGGGAGACAGGGTGGAACACAATAAGAGGGACATGGGAACGGGCAAGGGGAATAAAACACAGACACCACTAAGAGGGCACGGGAGAGCGAGAGGGGAACACAAGGACGAGGGAAAGAGAAAAAGGCTTCCTCAACAGCCACAGGCTAGAGTTTACCACATAGATGCATTCATTTGTTTTTTTTTGTTTGTTTTTTTATATCACTCCAGCGTTTATATTGTTGCTAGAAAACTCAACAGGAAGCAGAGCAAGTTTACACTCCATCATAGAAGCTCGTAACTCGAGCTGGAATTCCCCATCAGCTCCACTCCTAAATACTGACATGCTGATTAGAAGGAAACAAATGGAAATTAAATGCAACACCACTACTCTCTAAATATATTAAATTCTAAATTACATTATGTTCTATGCTGAAGGCTTACGTTAAATTTACAGTCAGAAAAACAAGGTCAGATAGCTGGTACACCTTGGCATTTTAACGTTCCAAGGTTAACATTGGAGGTGTAGACTTGATTACACCATAAAATGAGATAAAGTCAGTTACATATCAACTCATTTTGAAAACCTGCCAAGTACTGAAAGGAAAGTCCCGAACCACATTGGACACGAGTCCCTTCAAACGTTGTTCCCCTAAAAACACACTACAGTGAAAGACTAGATTTTTGTTTTCTGCAGAGATGCCCTGAGGTTGTCCTGTGAGTTCAGGAAAATTGGCTCAATTTGATTTGAAGTGGGACTTGCTACCTGCACGAAATCACTCTAGCAAAGAAAGCTGCTTTACGTCTTTGCTTGAGAAACAAATTTTTCACTACTCTAAGGATTTCTCTTGTTCTCCTAGACTCCTCTCATTTACAGCTCTCATTGCAGGATCACAGAATTGATTGCATTCACCACTTTTTGGAAATCACACAACTAATGGTTGTATCCACAATAATTGTTGGAATGAGCAGTTGCTAAAAAAGTACAAAATTAAAGGTAATGTGAACATTAAGAATTGTTGCTTAGAATATTCAGCGTATGTATTTAATAGTCTTTTAAAATCTTCTTTTCCCGTCATTGTAACTGGTTAATGTTTAACTGCAGAGACAAAAGAAATAAAGACAAAGTACAAGTGAGCTGAAGGTGTGTTAGTAAGACTGAGGAAAACAACAAGAATGTGTTCATAAACCTGGTAGCTGATAAGAAGTGACAGTTTTTAGAGATATCACATACGACACAGTAGGTAATGAATACTGTGCTGTACTTCATTTTTAAGTGAAGGGGAATTTTTAAACAGCATTCTGTGGTTAGAGGCTATTGCTTCACAAAGTGCTCATAAAGCTGTCAAATATCTGGTAATTGTAAACAAGGTAGTCGACAAACCAGCAAAAAGCAGACCTCAATATTAAAGAAAAATAACTTCATTTTGAGTAGGTGTAAAATGTTCACACCAGGAATTTAGCATTAAAGGAATTTAAAAGAAGAAAATAATCAGCCTACTTATTGTTGACGGGGGAAATAGCAGTTTAATTCTTATTCTGCAGTTTTAATCATTGAGTTGTTATGAATCTTCTCAGCTAATAAACTAATAGTCTACTGCTCAGGAATTCTCTGCTGGGTCGCTCTTGTTTTGCTGTTCACTGTCTGTGTCCCTTCTTCTGCTTTCGCTCTGTGAGCTGAGGCTTCTCAGCATCTGGATTGCATGTAGAATTAATTTATTACTGTAAAATATTTGCTTTCTAGTAAACAGCATACACAGGTCTTTTGTTTATGTTGGTATCGCACTTATCCTCTCATCAGTCTTGGCTCAACTACTAAAAGAAGAAGAAGATTCCCAGCAAGGAATTGCTGTATTTGCTGTTCAAATGCAACAGAAGTATTTGTTGTTTTTACTTCAGGGACGTCCTGCAGGTCATAGCATCAATGTATCTAATCCATGCAGAGCATGCAGTATCAAAGCTGTAGAAAGAGAATAGATATTAATAATTTTTGAACAGATTATGTCACCTACGGATGTTCAAATTCAAGTTGATTAAGATTGGTTTACAGTATGACCAGAACACTGGAGTAAAACTTAGGTGCCACACTGACAATCTTTTATGTTGAGGCTTATCAGTTAGGTCGTGTTGAACAAAGGTGTAACTCAACAAGAAATTCACATTCTTTATGGTGCCACCTAGAAATGTTTGTGTGATCATGTTTGAACAGCCAAGTAACTATTCAGTGGTTCCAAGTTAAGCAACAATCAGCTTAGTGAGTGATATCTCATTCAGGAAAACCCATAAAACTACAGCATGCTTAGCTTTGAAGTTTGTTTTTTATAAATGATAAATTGGTGGCCACTTTGTCTTGGGTCAGTCTCAATACAATAGATTTATAATGAATGTCCAAATGTCTTTAACCTGGTTCAAAAGTGAACTTAATCTCTGTCACGGCTGGCGAGGCAGGCCGTGTGGAGGTAAAGTGAGGACCCAAGTGCAGGCAGAGGTTGGTATGAGGACTGCGTTTATTTAAGGTGGAGATGGCGAGGGCAGGAACTAAGGAATAACTAAACTGGGGAAAACCTGAAAACAAAACTCATGGAGTGACACGCAAAGGAGCACAGAAAGGACGACGGAGGAAACACAGGGAGACTCAGGGAGACACAGAGGTCAACTATATGAGAGGAAATTACTAAATACACAGGGAACTAAACAGAATACATGAAACCTAAACTACAACACTGGACACTAAATTAAGATACAAAGAGAACCTTAAACATCAAACATAATACAAAAAAACACAAGGAACTCAAAACGCTGGGTCGAGAGATCCAGGATCCTGACAGGCTCAAACATAAAGCTCATGACATGCTTCAGTTCAGTCATAAATAATATCAGAGAAAATCTTTTTTTAACTGGAAATATGTAGCACAATCAAACACACACCACACTTTTTTTTTACTGCTCTCATTGTGAGGTCAGTGAGTTGATTGTTAAGTAGTATAGCAGATAAGCCTGCCATCCAGCACCTGTTGACACAGCAACATACTGTTTCTTTATTTGAATCTACAAAACCACACCACCAGTAACACAGTGTGGTAACTATAAAATAGAACGCTTGCAAGACAAGTCTACAAGAACCACAAGACCAGTGGCAACAGGTCTTATGGAGTGATGACTCAACTTTTTGGTTCCAATTGTCTTCAAAAAGTACAAAAGTGACTCTATACAGCACATCTGTAAAACATGGTGGAGACCCTGTCGTGGTGTTTCATTTAAGCCAATGGTGTTGGGCATCTTGTCAAAATTGATGGAATTATAAAAACAGAAAAGTAAAAACAGATTTTAATCCACCATGCAGTACCATCGAACCACACACGCAATGGAAGTCTACCATGTGTTTTTGCACCTTTCAAATGATCACTGCACCTATTTCCAATTTCCTAGCGTAATATCTAGAAATGAGGACTGTAACGTAATAAACAATAAAACTGTTTGGGATGGAAGTGGTCTCTCTTTAGTTTGAAATATTAAGGGCACCACGAGAGATACAAAATGACCCCAAAGTTGAAATCTGGTCTAGCGCTTAGTGTGTTAGTGGAGCTTTGGAGGTTTCAGCAGCTAACAGGGATTAGATATAGAGAAATTACTGATACAAGTTGAACCAGCATTTTTAAGGCTTTAATGCAATGGGATATCAGAAAGTCACGTAATCTCATGTAATCCTGTTTAAAGTAACTTTAAACAAGAAGCATTTAAACCTTCTGACTAATTCTTTTTGGTGTGATTTTGTGAGTAAAATTGGCATATGCACTAAATGCCATAATTCCCAGTTTTCTATGGAGTCTATTCTGATATTATTTTAGCATTTCTGGTTTCACCTCACTGCAGCCAAATCTACCTGATGAATCACTTTTGGAACAAATGCTGAATTGGACTCAAAGGCTGTATTTTTCTGAGAGCAGGAACTGTCAAACCTAATTTGATGCCAGAGACCAGATGCTAAACAACTTGAGTGGTTTTGCAGCTTTTCTGTAAGTCGTGCCAAAACCACAGATAAAACTAGGCATTATGTGTAATCTGGTCTAGACAGCAATTAAGTACAGGATAAAACTCAACATTACTAAGCTGCAGTGTTGCCGGCATTCAGGGAAGTGGAGGTCTGAGGTCACTTTTGCTTTTGCTTTTTTTTTTTTGGTGGAATGTGAGACTCAATGATTTTAAGTGTATCGTTCTGTGTTCATGTATTGCATGTGTGTGGATGTGCATACAAAAAGCCTAAAGCCAGATTACATAGAGGCTAAAATATGAACCTGCTGCTAGGGGGACAAATTCCCACTGGCCCCAAAGCCTCAGACCTCAGATATAGGTGAGTATATGTAATTCCATATTATTTTATATTATTAGTCATCATTCCTATTTTTAATATCTTTATATTACAAAGTAACAATGACACTTTATTGTTGAATATTTGGAGGAAATCATAAATATCAGATCATGTCATTTTTACAGATTATAGAAAAGAAAAAATCATCTTAAAAGCAAATTTGCACTCTGTTAAAATTAGTAAATAAGTCAAATTAAATGCCATAAAAACAATAGAAAAACAAGTTAAGATACAGAAAAGTGTATGTCATAAACAAGAAATCAAAAAGATCACCAACTTAGCCAATGTGATTTCCTCGGGCAAATCATTCCAGAGCCTTGGGGCCAAATGTTTTAATCTCTTATTTTTCAGCGGGGCTCCTTGAACAGATAAAACATCTCTGTCCAAGGTTCTCAAGGCACATACTGGAGCATGCATTACTGAGAAGTCAGAGATGTAGCTGTGAGCAAGGGCAGGAAGGGTCTCAACGAAATCAATAAAATCTGAAACATACTGGGAGCCTGTGTAAAGAAGCTAAAACCAGAGTGGTATGATCACACCTCTTAGTTCTGGGTAAAAGCCCACTAGCTTTTGTAGGTCAAAAAGTTGTAATCCAGGGTCAATAACAACACGTCAAATGGTACGTGTGTTTTTCAGCAAGGTCAGGGTTTTGAAATATTTCTAAAATGGAAAGAAAATAGTCTCCAAAATTTTCTTTGGCTTAATATTATTATTTATAATAATCTGTATTGCTATAGAGTCAGCACCAGTGCTGTCAGTCCTGTTCAATGGGTATTCATGCAGTACAGTATCATTTAAGCTATAGTAATGCAGGTTCCAACTACCCAGTTGCTCATAACATGCTTCAGTTCAGTCATGGCAGCTCAGTTACTCCTTTCACTTGCTTTCACTTTGTACTTGACCAAGTAATAAACAGATTATGATTGAATAGGTGAGCCTGTGGTTCCTTCTACCAAACTCCTCTGGGTACCTCATCGCTCTTTGTCTCTTCAGTGATGCTTTCAATTGATTTCAACATCTTTATTAATATAAGCTAAACTGAACAAGCACTGCATTTTTAATATGCTCAAATCTTACAATATTACATGTTTACAATTATTTGGTAACCATAAATAACATGTTAAACAACAATTTGGGTGCTTTCAGGGATTTTCAGGGAATTTAGGTAAGGTAGTTTATGTTTGTGTGTTTCTCTTTCATTTTGTCAGTGTTAACTGATTAAGACAGCTGATATCTCAAGCGATGAATAAGAAGCGATATCACAAGACTGACAGCTGCCAAACTGAGTTGTCCTCATATTTGCCATTAGCCTGCAGCCTTCCTGTTATGCCTTGCTCTCTGGCTGTGAACACCTGCTGAACTTGAATTGGTAAAATTTAAACCACTAGATAGTATGTTTGCAGGTAATGAGTGTTTGCTTATGACCTGCAAAACAAAGACTTAACCTTTATGTATGCACAACTTGGTGCTCACATAGTCATGGATATAGAGTAAGTAGCAAAAATGTGCATCCGTGACAACTGAATCTTGAAACATTACCACAGCAGACAACCTAAGGACTATATTAAAGTGGCTTAAACAGTAACCAGTTAATGGGCATCTAGATAAATCCTAAGAGAATAAATGTTTTCTTTTTGTAGAAACAAATCTAATGAAGTCATTGTGTTGTACATGTGCATTCAGAGGGTGATGAAACAAGCCGACCAGTGCTGACTATCACTAGGCTCACCTGTTATTGCACAATTGCTTCATAAACTTTATTAGATTATAGCCGGTGTGTATTGTGCTCATAAATATCCATCAAAGATGTTACTTTTTCTCGTAAATTTAGAATTTAGAATTTAAAGCATAGATAGAACAATAAAGAAAAATAACACAAATACAGCAGCCAGTGAAGAGTTCCAGGTACTTCATGCAAACTACATTCATTTTGCTCATGACCTGCAACACAGCTAATGCATACTGTAAAGAGTTTTCCTTCCGTTCCTTGCTCTTGCTTTCTTTCTCCGTCAAACATGGAAGAAGATTTGCAAAGTTGGACCACTTATACCTGACTGCAGCACTTAGCTGTGCACAGTATAAGTAGGAACAAAGAGGAGCTCCACAAATAGAAAGCAACAAAAAAAACAACTATAAAGTATAATAACAATTAAAGATTTTCTCATCTTGCAGCCAGACTGTATATTCTTTTTGGGCAACAGATCTCTGCCTGGGTTCATTCACATGTGCATGTACTGTGCATTTGCAGCAATAACTGTCACTAGACCTTTTTATTTCTTCTCAAAAATATACATTAAAAAAAAGTAGGTACAATCCTACAATTTAAATTCCAACAAAAGTAAGTGGTGCATACAGAATGGTAGTAAGACCCACTCACTCAACACTAATGTTCACACTCAGTGATGCTCTTTGTCACCCTTTGTTACCCTGTGACTGTAACACACTGGATTCTGTAGAACTGTAGATTTTTAATGGGTAATCTGACATCTGTGCAAAGGCAATATTTTTATAACTAACTATGGATATTTCTAAAATTGTGGCATCTACTTTCACACTGACTCGAGGCTGAACTTTTGGTAAAAGGTCAGTGTGACCTCATAAGTCTTTCTTGCTACAACACAAGCATCGTTATCTTGGATTTTACAAAAAACTAATTTAAACTAATTTCAAGATTCACAAGATTTCCGAAATGGTGAAGCAAAAAAACTTCTTTCCTGGGACAAACATATATACTCACCAGCTGCTTTATTTTATACACTTTGCTAATACTAGCTTGGTCCCCCTTTGCTTTCAGAGCTACTTTAATTCTTTATGACATCAATTCAACAAGGTGCTAGAAACATTCCTCAGGCATCTTGCTACATATTGACAAGATAGCTTCACACAGTTGATGCAATTTTTTTCTCTACATGCATGATGAGAATCTTCCATTCCACCACATCTGGTGGAGGCCGTTTGAGTACACTGACCTCATTGTCATTGCCAGGAGTTTCAAAATGATTGGAGATTCCTGGCAAACTATCCTGTTGTGAGCAGCCATCATAAAACAGGTTCACTGTCACCATAAAGGGATTAACATGGTCAGCAACAGTACTCAGGTAGGCTGAGTCCAAAATTGTGACAAAAAAATATTCTCACACCATTCGACCAGTAGCAAGCTGAACCATTGATACAAGGCATGATGGATCCACACTTTCATGCTGTTCATGCCGAATAACACTTGCGGACCAAGCAACATTTTTCAAATCATCTGTTGTCGAGTTGTAGCCTCCGTTTTTTGTTCTTAGCTGACAGGAATGATTTAGTTTCAAGGTTCAACTTGTTGGGTATTAAGAGATGCTCATGTCTTGTATGTAACAAGAGGTTATTTTGGTTACTTTTGCCTCCCCTTAAGGTTCATAAGCGTTTTATCTAGAGAACTGGATACTTTCTCTTTTTTGGACACCATTCTCTAAAAATCCCAGAGGTGGTTATGTGGGAAAATCCCATTAGGTCAGCTGACCAATTTGTCTGGGACCAACAACCAGCAAGTTGTCTGAGTTGCTGTGATGTGATTGGTAGATCAGATATCTGTCAAATATCAGATATTTGTTTTGACATGTAGTTGCAAAGGTGTACCTAATGAAGCAATTGTATAAAAGGCATCTTGATTTTTGTGTATTAATTAAATTTTTTAGCTGGGTTACACAACTGTGAGCAGTATTTCTCCCTTTTTTTTTTTTTTTTTGCTCTTAGCAAATTGGTAGGAAAAGTGAGCACAGTGTCAAAATGAAGATTGATTATTAAGCGGAGAGATCCAAACTAAAATTTATACCACAAAAGCTTTAAGTTCGTCCATAATGAAACCATATCTATGAAATCTCGTTATCATGCACACTTCCTGGACATTGACGCAGCCTTTTAGGAGATACTACACGAAATTGTGCAAAACACCAAATATATATTTGTGATAATAAATCTTGCAAGAGGCAGAATTTATTAGCTCAAATGATGATAAACCTTTTGATAATAAATCTTTCATAAACCTCTTGAGTTGTTGTTTTTTTACTCGCACAGTAGGCTTTCATTCATTTACTCCTTCTGTTTTCTTTATTCAGCAAAACAAGAAATATAGTACACATGAGTAGTGGTTTTGGTCTTTTTCTGCTGAATACAAGTTGTGTATTGTTATTAAAGCTGGAAAACAGTATTTGCCACTGATGTGCAAAATCACTTATTTACCATCTCTGTGCCCGGTTAAGGTAAGTGACCAGCCGATGTCAGTAACTTGTCACTTTCCCATGATGATATAACAGCTTTAAATAACATGACTCATTACTTTACAGTGACACACAATGAAGTCCTTAACAGAGTGAAAGTGGCTCTTCACACCATAATAGCTTACAATAAAGCATTTCCCCTGGGGTTGGATGAACAGAATTAAACAGGGATAATGACCCCATGGGAAAAAATCTATATCAGAGATGAATGCAGCAAAATGAAGCTACAGAAGATTGCTGAAGCACATCAAAGAAAGTCAGACAATTCTCTGATTGTGGTGGCTTTTACTGCTTTATGAATAGGTCTTCACTCTCATTTTGTCTGTTCTTTTCACTACTGACACACTCACACACACTCACACACACACAGAGAAATACGACACTTCCTTTCCAGTCTCACTGTTGTTTAGATTTCAACACCACGCCTTTCACAGGGATACGGCTTCAGCCTTCCTGGTAATTCCACTTAAAAGTAATGATTAACTTCATATCTTCTGAAGTCTGAGGCGGCATATGCAGAATTTATTGACGAGCCAAAAGGACTGTGGGACCACAAGCTCTGAATAAGAGCTCAGGAGAAGCAGCAGTTCTCGAGAGGTCAGTTAGGTGAACAACAAGACTTAACAGACATCTGGTTAATGACCGAAGGATGGTCAGCCTTCCATCCTGTCTGCAGGAAAACACCTAGTGTGCATTTACCGAGAGCTAATTAGGTTTGATGGTTCTCTATGTTACAGAGAAATGTGAAAGATTTGACAATGGGATTCACAGCATTGCACACGCTCTGGCTTCTGACTGCATTTGCTTTTACAACACAAGGTATGTGAAATTACTAAACTATACTAAATTACTATAAATTAGTATTTGCTGAGTAGAGTTTGGATCATATTAACTTATCTGAACTATAAATCAAAATCTAAGTTAGTGTAAAAGGGTGAATTTTCTAATAAAGATGTAATAATGGTGTGATGGCGTTACCTCCTCCAACTTTAAGACACAAAAAAACAAAACATGAAACATTTCTTTGTCTATATCTTTATCTGCAGAGTTGGTGAAACTAAGAGTTAGTCCCAAGATTACCGCAGAGTGTGGCGAGCAAGTTACCCTCAACTGCAACACATCCTCGGTTCATCATGGAATATCAATCAAACTTATGCAGTGGTTCCAAGAGGAAACACTTTTGTGTTCTGTGGACAGTAAAGGGATCATTACTGAACTCCACAGAGCATCTCTGAGTAACTTTACCTGTGAATATGAAGATGGACGGCTGTCACTAATCTTCAAAAAGATGCTCCCTCCAGAGAGCGGAAAAAAATACACGTGTAAGCAACGCTCCAACAGAGGAGCACTCAATGAATCTACTAAAGTGGAGTTACAAGGTCAGAGTTCTGCAGTTTAATTTTCCTATTAAAGAAAATTATAATATTGCAGAGTAATATTTTTAAACTTCAGTTTTATTACAAAACACATTTTTACTTTGCTTTTGCATTGCAGTCCGTTTTTTTGCCTCTGCTTCCACATTTACCAGAACACATATCAGACCAAATACAAAGAAAATGCATTTAAACACAAATGTTAATAATTAAGCAAATGTTAAGCAAATGTTTCCTTGTGATTCATCTGACAGCAAAAATTGGCGTAGGATTTGAATAGTTTCACGCGCTAAATGAGATTATTGAATGATGCGATGTACGTCGAGTGCATTTTAAAACTTTTCTCGTGGTTTTCCCTGCAGAGTGTGGTGGGATCGCGGAGGGTAAATTAACGACCACGGGACCTGTGTGCACCTTCAAGCAACTCTACCCAGACGGAAATGTCCACTGGTTCCAAGGCTCCCGCAACCTCTCAGATGGATCTCTGAAACAGTACACCGGAAAAAGCGTGGACGAACAAGGCTGGCTTACTATCCACAGTTACCTGGAGCGGAACAGTTCACACGGGCCTTACAACTGCTCCTTGAAGAGCACCGTGTCTGACAGATACATCGCAAGTATGTTGATACAGAATCCTGAATCCCAGAAGAGCACTAGAGCAACACACTCCAACGGCAACAGAGTTACAGCCCGGGAAAGTACCAGGACAATTTTTTGCCTTTTAATCTTACTTCCAGTTATATTTAAATAATGGAATTCCCACATCACAGAGTGTCACCAGACATGGGGGATGTGGGGAGGCATGAATCAATGATTAACACTGATTAGAAGCAACAAGGTACTGGGACTTATGGATTTTTTGTCAAAACCAGGGCGTCAAGGATCAGATTAAGTGAGTGATCTTGCGTAATCCAAAGGCTTATCTTTCTTTCTTTTTGGCTGACATGAACAAGAAAATTACACACCACAGTGAGGTGATAAGAAGACAGCCAGTAATCATAACAGTATAAAATGTGTTGTTGTTTGGCTTCAATAGAGGCTAGGAGAGAAATGCACAGTGGTTTCACGGATCTTTTTAAGAACACAAGGAGATGTATAAATGGAAACACTCTCAGAGAAAATGCACTTTCTTATAATTGCTAAAGTGACTAAAAAGTCTGTACTGGTTCAGTTTAATCAGCAGCTATAAACCTTTCCATGGATGTTTTTTTCTTAAGCATGTCCAGCACTGTCATCTGTGTAAAAGTTCTCTATGAATGAAGACCATAAAAGGCTCTTTGTTAGATTTATTTCAGAAATACAGAACTGTCATGTAGCAAACCCCCTCTTCTTTCAGTCAAGAAATAAATCTGTCTAGAGTTTGTGGACAGATGCTGCCCTCTGGTGATATGTGCTGCTAACTAGAAGTAGCTGCTTTAGGAACCATTTGGGAGCAATATGTTTTCATTCAATGGGATGATTTACCACACTTTGCACCAGCCTGGTAAACATAGGCAATTTAGTTCAGAATCATTAATTCCAGGTGAGAGCTGATCGATAGAAAGTAAATCAAATATCAAAATAGTTACATGACAGGAAAGCACAGGAGAAAATGTTGTGGTAATTTCACTTGCTGTCAGACTTAAACAATGGAAATGGAAAAAAAAAAAATACACAACATGAACTGTAATCAGACACGGGGGTGAAGCAATGAAGTTTTGAGATTCATGGGGTTTGTTTGTTTGTTTGTTTGTTTGTTGTTGTTTTGTTTTTTTTTTGGGGGGGGGGTGCCAAAAACACCAGTCTCAGTTTCAAATGACTGTTGACAGTGGAAAACAAAGAAGCTGATAGTTGCTGATTGCATACATTTCCATTATTATGGTTTGATAGTCAGGGATTCATACAAGTGGAAACAATGTCAAAGGAAGTGAACATGGCAAGAAAAGCAAAACATTCAAGTCCATCTGGTTCAGTTTCATCTTGAACTACAAACCTTCAAAACACACTTTCTTTTCAGCAGTGTGTTTACATTTTAAACAGAGTGATGAAAATATCTTTTGAAGTGTGTGTGAGGTCCGTCTCTGGAGCACTGCTTTATGTGTGTAGCTGTTCAGTCCCATGAAAATAAAACTCTCGGCCACAATGTAGACTGTAAAAGATGACCTCTTTGGCCAGTTTTCTTCTGAAACATGTCATACTCCAGGACATATTTGAACTGTTAGTCAAGCAACAAGTAATAGCGTGCATGTTCAAAATGCAGATTAAAGTTTCTCTTTTTTTCTTTTCATTAGCTAAAAGGTGATAATAGCCAGCTCGTTTGACTGGGGCTGTTCTTTAAGTAGCTTGTAACACACCACACATGAAAACCTGTTCATGCAATGCTCCTGGGTCTTTGACCCGGTGTTTTGAGTTTATTCTTTATTAAGTCTCCGTGTCTGGTGTTCTGCTACTTCCTGTTTTATATTGCCAGTCCCTCATCTTGTGTGCTTTGTGAAAACGTTTGCTTCCCATGTCTTGTTTTCCCTGATTTGGTTCACCTGTGTTCCTTAGTGTCTTCCTTTTTCCTAATTACCTCCTGTGTGTACTTAAGACCCCAGTTTCCTGTAGCACTTGTTGTGACCTCCCTCATGTTGTGTGCTCAGTGTGTTTCTTAGTTCCTTGTACTGTATGTATTTCTCGCTTCTGCCCCCATATTATTTGTCTCTTGTACTTTTTGGCAAGTTTACAGCACTGAAGCTGCCTTCTTTAGTTCATTTCCCAAATTATGAGTCCTGCATCTGAGTCTGCAATCTTCCTGCCACACAACACTTTATGACAGGTCACCTTAGTTTCATAAAAATGCTTACAGTAAACTTGAGCAAGAATATTGCTTCAAGTCATTATTCATGCTCCTCATCTTTCAGTTTGCTTTTCAATCTCTGACTAGTGAGTCCTAAACGCCAGAGGACAAACCCCGCTCCAAGGCAAAAACTGAGCCTTTTAACGGCTCACTGCACCCTCTTCAGACAGAACATTTGAGAGGCTTTTCAAGTCAGAGTGACTCTCAGCTAATGCTCTCACCAAAGCGGTGTCATGTAGCAGACTGGCTGAGATCTAGTGGGTAAACCAATCCAAGGTCACATATTTGAGAGCTGACAGATGCATCCAGTTACAGTACAAACCTGACACAGTATACACAGACAGATGCACAGCACACACATCTACACACATGCAATGTCCTGACCACAAATGGAAGCCTAACTAATGCCTGCCTAACACAAACCATCATCTTGACAATAAAAATGTTTTTACAAAAATGTGGTTTTAATGTCCATAACTGGGACTTACTTACTTTCCACCCCATAATTGGGGAGCTCTATAAACAAATGTATATTCCCACAGTGTCACAGCACATCAGTCCTGATATGTTTTATGAAAATGTTTGTGTTGTTTTAATGTGTTTTGCACAGAAATTGATCTGTCACATATTTAATTTTGAAAAATAATGCTAATGACACAAATTAAGTGTTCTTGCACAGAGCAAAGCAAATTACAGAAATGTCAGCAAAGTAATTCTCTTGCAGACTGAGTGATAATGAGCTAATTAAATTTGAAATTAACAGTTTAATTCCGAGTCTTAATATGTAATGCTCTTCTGTCGGATGTTATACATTCGAAGTTTAAATAAAGATTTTAATCAAGAAAAAGAATAATGCATGTCTTTACAAGCAGGAGAGCTCAGTAAAGGACTTCCGCTGTAGTTTTATCAATAGGAAATGACCTTACTAAAAAAATCTGCTTTCTCGTTTTCCTTTTTTTTCACAATACTTTAGATTTTCTGAAATTTTAGCTTTATGCTATAAACCTCATTTAAGAAAGGTTATTCAACTTTGTAATTTGTGCTGTGTCACTGCTGGAGAACTAAACAACACCTTCTGCAGTGAAACAAATAAAGCAAACACAGTAATTAAAACGTTCAACTTTCATAGCAAAATTCAGCAAACACAGTAAAACCTTACTGTGTTTTCTGTGTTTATTTGTGTCTTGGTCTATGCATTGCATACATCCATCATATGCATTTTATATACACTCCATTAGTGCACTCACACACTTTCACTATGACACTCAATATACTGAGTTTCTGAAAATGCTAGAAATAAATCAAAGCAGACCAGCTCATTGGTGCAATTCAAAGAAACACGCTTCAAAGCAATTACTTGGAAAAACCCTCCAAAATCCCACAACTTTGATCTTTGAGGGGGGAAGCCCTCCTATAATCAGACAGACAAAGACAGCTCTGTTGAGCCTTTAGCTTTTTGTAGTGATGATTTCATGAGCTTCTTCGGCAGTAAAAAATATTACAGAGAATTGGAATATAGTATCACAGATGCATCTTCAGTTACATAAGGCTTACTGTCAGTGTAGCTGGAGGATATATGGCCCATTGCTCCCTTTTTAACCTTAAGATGAATGTAACAAAAAGCTACTTGTTTTTACATAACAGCTCCACACTGAGCTGCAAAAATCTTGCTCAAACATGACAATTCAGGAGTAACTGGACTAAAAATGTCTACAAAAAAAAAAAGAGAAAGGTGACTCTGGAAAATCTGGTACTTATTCACTGTATGTTCAGCTACTTGGGGAACTCACATGATCCACGGAGCACCACTCTTCTATTCTTCTTTCTTACAATCCTAATTCTATTCTATTTTATTACCTTGTGTCCTCTCTCTCTTGACGTTTGCACATTTTACGGTCTGTCCTTGTGCTTTTTGCACCTTTTCACCCCCCCACCCCCCCCCCACACACACACACTCGCATGTTTCTGATCTGTGGTTTATTGCCACACACACTCATGGCGACACTCCTCTCCACCCAGACACTTGAGGCAGATAGTAGTCCCTCCAATCCTGAGGCTTTGACTTTCCAAAATTGAGTTCCTTTTGAAGATGCTACTTGCTAACGAGCAAGCAGATGGCCAAAATGTTTAAGTAAAAAAAAAACCCTTACTTCAGTAAACTGCTGTCTTTGTTTTACGTTATTCGTCTCAAGGTTATTATGGATAAATAAAACTAAACTAAAAAAAAACTGTGTTCAAAAGTTTCAGTGTTTTGATTTTAATAACTGTACTGTGACTCCTACATCTGGCATATGCCCTAAATATAATAGTAGTACTACGTTAACTGCATAAACTGCATTAAAACAAGCAAGCCCCTCTGGAAACTAACTGAAAGCAAACTCATTCAAAAAAAAAAAAAGAAATTACAAATACAGGCAGAAGAAGATGGATGGATCATTGCTTTTAATTGTGATATCCACTTTTAACCACAAGGTGGAGCAACTTACAAACAGATAGACGCCCTCTGGACAAACAACGATCCTAAACTAATTTCACGGTTAAGGACTCAGACGGTCCAAGCTGTCTTGGTCCGCTTGCCATGTAAATGCAGACAAATATATTACTTCACAACAAACAGTTTTCTTCACTAAGAGTTTTGTGAATTTGGTCTAATATTAAACCACTAACAGTTTGCTGAACAATTTGAACACAAATATCAAATGCATTATTACATTTATTTTTTAATTTTAGCTGAGGCATACATATTTCTATCCTCTACCAAAATGTTTTTCTTGTTAGTAGGTTTACTGCCCAGTTATGCTAAATGTTTGTACTGCAGAAATCACTGGGTGCTCTTCATAAAATTTGAAGCATCTTGACCTAAATAAATGCCCTGAGATGGCGTGTGTTGTGCAATCTAAATTAAATTCAGCTGAACTGAATCTTTTGTTTTCTTTAAAGATTTCTTGTTACTCTTGCAAAAAAAAAACGAGTCATGTTGAACAGGATATTTCCATTACCCCAGAAAACCTTGTCCCTGTTTTTATTAGTGATCATGTTGTCTTGTTGCATCATTTCTCAATGTTGGAAGTTGGTTTCTCCTGTGAGCACCTCATCTGGGCAAAGTACACAGTGGGGGGTGTACTATGTATTCACTTGGATGTGTTAGTGAGTGTATACAGAGGTTTCAGGTTATGTTCCCATGGAAACAGAGAGGTGTCTTACAGTGTGCCTTGGCTTCGACGGTGTGTGTCTCTGTGTTTAAGTGTGTGTCTGACCAATTATCCCAGTAAGCGAGAGTAATCTTCTCTTGGGGAGGTTTACATTATCACCTTGACAGCCAGGTGGTCATTGGTCAAGCCGATTGCTACAGCTCTATATCATACACAAAATCAGAGGGAGGGGCAAGAGGGAAGATCGAATGAGACAAGATAAGAAGCGGACTGACCGACAAACACTGAAGCAGGATAGATGAGAGAGGGAGGGGGGATAGGCAGGGGAATGGAAAGGGGAGATAAAAGCCAGATTATGTCAACAAACTGCTGAGATTTATGCGAAGCACTGATAGCCTGTTACCTAACATTACGGTAAATGGGAGTTGGCTTTGGATTATTTGGCCAAAAAGCTAATAGAAGGCTACAGAAACCCTGTGCTTTCATATACATGACTGCCCAAGACATTTAAAAAAAAACAAAAAAAACAAGTTTGACATATTTTATAAATCTATAAAAGATAACATCAATATCAGCTCACAACCCCAGTCTCTGAATGTCTCTGATGAGATCAGAATAACAACATATTCATCTGAAAGCAGCATATGTTTAAAGATATAATTGTAAGTGTATTTTTATATTTGTAGTGAAATTAATACTATTTTTATAGCGCCAATTCACAACAACAGTCACATCAAAATGCTCTATATTGTAAGGTAAAAACCCTAAAATAATACAGAGAAACCCCCAACAATCAGAAGACCCTCTATGGACAAGCAGTTGGCAGCAATGGGAAGGGAAAAAAGAAGAAGGAATCTCAGGCAGAACTGGGCTCAGGTCAACCATTGCAACTGGGTGAAAGGAAAGAGGAGATAAACAGAGAGGTGAGAGGTGAGAGCGATGAAGATCACTTACTGCTAATGGTTAAATACAGTATTGGTGTATAAATGCACAGAGAGTGAAAAGTCTAATATTAAAAGTAGAGAGTATTTGTTGCTCAAATCCAGACTGGGAGCTGGTTCCATATAAGACGGACAAGAAAGCTGAAGGCTCTGACTTCCACTCTGGAGGAACCACAAATAAGCCTGATGTCCAAGAGCAAAGTTCTGTGTTAGGATGGGAGATCTGAAGATATGATGGGGCTTGATTATTCAAGCTTTTGTATGTGAGGAGAAGGATTTAAAATTCAGTTTTGAATTTAATAGGGAGCCAATGAAGATAAGCCAATATTTTCTAGCCACAGCTATTACTCTTGTTGCAGAGTTCTGAATAAACTCAAAGTTTTTCAGAGAGATTCAAGAACAACCTGATAATGATGAATTGCAATAGTCGAGCCTAGATGTAATAAATGTATGAAATCACTTTTGAGTGTCACTCTCATACAGGATGTTTATAATTTAAAGGGCATATTCTGATCAAAATGGCTCCACGATTCATCTCAGTGTTATTTTAATTTTATTTTAATTTTATTTATATATCAACAAATCACGACAGTTGCCTCAAGGCGCTTTTAATTGTAAGGCAAAGGCCCTACAATACTCCAAAGAAAACAGAGACCCCCTGTGGTACATAGCCAATTAATAGAGACAGGTTGATCATTTTTAAGACTGATATAATTAATTAATGCTAGACTTCTTTGAGCAGTCTTGTAGGAAATTTTAAAAATCCCCTTAAGTCAACATTTAAGGAATGCCTGACTCAACATTTTTATCAGTGCTTTCAGAAAGACATCTGCTGTGTTTAATCCATTATTGTAAATTTAAATGTTATGATCAGACAAAAGAGGGTTTTCAGGAAATACTATTAAATGTTCTGTTTCGCCCAGGATATGAGTGGGCATTATGGCATCTGTGAAGGGATCTCAAAACTGGATTATAGATGGCATACAGTTGGTGTCGTAAGCCACCGCCTCTGTTCAAAGATGGTCATTCACAGTGCTCTTGGGGACACTCCCATAGGGCTTAAAACCTGGGACTCTCTACCAGTTGCTCTTAGAACTGAAGAAGCTTCTCGGATGAGAGGTGAAACATCTTCTAGAAACCTAAAGAAGTCCAGAAGCTTTTCTTTCCAAGCTCCTTAGACTACGATGACCTGGATGACTGAGAACCTTCAGAGACATCTCAGTAAATTAATTTGTTGATCAATTATTAATTCATGTACTAACAGGGACTTAGAAGAGGGAGACCTAATGTTTAATAATCTGCATTTCACATGGCACTCCATGACTAACTTTTGTATATGAAGGAGATCTTGAAGGACAAGAACAAAAACGAGCCCCCAATTCGAGGTCATGAGAAAATCATTTGAAACCTTCACTGTTTCTGTGCTATGATGCACTCTAAACCCTGATTAAAGCTAAATAAACCCCTCTTTTGCAAATGATCAGTGAACTGTTTGACAGCTACTCATATATTAGTAAAAGTATCACCGTAAAAGCTTGTTCTTCACATTACACCAGAGAGCCATAATATTTTTGTTTCTCAGTGAGCTAATGTTAGTGTTTCGTTCTTTTCCCAGTAACTACACATAAATCACAACAACACAGATCCGCTCAAAGGGAAATAAACATGGAAATAGCTGTAGTGTAGAAAATTTTAGTCTGAAAACAGATTCAATGGGCACTAATGGTTACGATTAAACTAATATCAGCTTTTGAGGCAATTCCCTAATAATATCAGCTGTTGTAGGCAGATTATTATTAATTGTAATATATACAAAGCTAATCTAATGTAGAACTAGAATGAAAATATCCATCCATCCCATCCATCAATTTGCTTCCGCTTATCCTTTTCAGGGTTGCGGGGGGCGCTGGAGCCTATCCCAGCTGTCATAGGGCGAGAGGCAGGGTACACCCTGGACAGGTCGCCAGTCTGTCGCAGGGCCAACACACATCGAAACTGCAATTTTAGGTCATGGCTACTCATGAAGCAGTGGTGGGTCAAACACTAAAAGGGTGTACTATCTGTAAATTTCCCAGGTGACAGCACAGGAGGTGTAATTGAACACTTCATCTCTCTGCTGCACCATGGTTATTGCATGACATATCAGATACATGACTCAGCTATTTCTGTTGTTGCCATCGCTGACTGATTTTGAACACGGTTGTGTTATTCTTCTCGGCTTTTTCAAAGAAGTTGGTAGAGGGCAGGCTTATCCATTTTAACCATTCACTGTGTATGCAGACTCCTGGCACACTTTCTACAAAAACTGTTGCTTCAGTAAGACCAATACATGAATAACTCAGTGGTAAAGCTGAGCTGTGCCTCAGCTCCTTTCACCTCCAGCGTGGGGTGTATTGAACTGTTAAGGTAACATGGGAAAATTAGAAGAGTTGAAAGGTATGAAAAAACATCAATATATGCTGTCTGTGAAGGTTCTCAGTCATCCAGGTCATCGTAGTCAAAGGAGCTTGCAAAGAAAAGCGTCTGGACTTCTTTAAGTTACTAGAAGACGTTACACCTCTCATCCGAGAAGCTTCTTCAGTTCAATATATGCTCTCAAGCTATGTGCCAGAGCTGTCTCCCCAGGTATTCACAACGGAGACGGAGCAGCAACAAAAAGACTGGATGAATGAAAACAGAAGCTATTCATCTGAAGAGACCCTGCCTGTGGAAAGCCTCTAACAATCAGAATGTCCAGTCTTCTGAGACCCATAATAAGACACCAAATATTACAGCAATTCCTGAGCTGTAGAATGCTTGAATACATGTTGCTGTTCAAGTCTTATTTTAATGTGTAGTGACTAAAAGCATATGGACTGTGAGAATTCCTTTTTTTTAACAGAATTAGCCTAAAAGTAGAGGAAGTCAGCATCAGCACACCCCCCCCCCCCCCCCCCCCCCCCCAAATCAACATCATGTTTGAAGCCCCGTTTCTAACGATCAAAAACCGCATATGACCTGTAAATCACATGATGACCTACAGTTCATATGTGAAAGTGCGGGTTCATGCTAATGCTAATGTTCTTTCCAGCAAGATAACTGGAAAATGCGTTGAAAAAAAAATAACAAGTGAGCCATGACTCCACAAATACATGTGCATGTGTTTTTCAATATTTATTTAAAACAGCCTTTTTTTTTGTTCCTCAAAGGAACACTCAAACACGCTTGTGCATTCATGCAGTTCACGGACAGCAACCAGTCATGTTTGCTTAGGTGTGTGTGCTAAAGGTAGAATTTCATTTGACTGCATGCACTTTGGGGATACTACGCACCACTGTAACCCTCACCTGTTAGACATATACAAGTACTGTGCAATACAGTACCATCTTGAGCCACCCCTCATTTCTGCGAATTTTGCTTCCTTAAGTGCTATTAAGTAACGGTTCTTCACACTTTGCGTCTTTTAGTGGTTTTTCCCTCCTTTTCCATCCAGTCCTTCTACCTGATCATTTTCAGATGAATGGGCTTCTTTTTGTTGTTTTTTGAAATACACAGTTATGTGAACGATTAGAGAAATAAAGCCTATATTTAAAAAATTAATTCCTCTTTCTTGCATATATTATTAACAAATGTTCAGCATTTTTTTGTTATATAGTTGGCAGAGACAGACTTAAATTAAGCTGCTTTTAGTTGCACATGGATCACTTCAAGTAGCCTACTTGTTGCATAAACTCTGAGAGATATGGGGAACCTTCCCTTGCCTTGCCTGAATGGGCTATTGATTAACATATGTCGAAAGCTATCTTTGTGTGTTCTCTCGGCTCAGCCGCAACAATAAAACCCCTGCGAGGTGAAGCAAATAACATTTATCATCTTGGCACAAAATAATGTATTGTTGGGAAACCATGGTTTTGGCATTCATGCAGATGTTACTTTAACACATACCACCCACCTAAACATTACTGCAGCTCAACCACAGTCATCAAAAGGTAAGAACTTTAAAGAACCGTGTCCCATTACCTCCCCAAATATCTCCTTTTTCTTTTTATCCCTGGTAATTTGCAGTTATTGTCGTTGTCCTACTTCAATCTGCAAATTTGACACTCCACCATCCAAGGGCATTGCACAAGAGACAATACTGGTGGCTGATTGAAGGTTCAGTGTGTTCACAGAATAAAACCCAGATGGTCAGGTTATATTCCACTGCATCAATTTTCTTCCATCTGCCATCCACATTTATTCTAGAGATCGTTAAAACCCAGGTATGCCTGCCTATATGGCTTTGTAACAAGGGGCTTCAATTCTCATTTGTCATTTGCTCTGAGTGCTTTAAACTTTTGCTTTCCATGATCAGATTATATCATCAATCAGATTAGATCGATCTTTTGAAAAAAGAAATGGTATGGTGAAAAACAATAAATTGAGAAAGGAACTTTATCTTAAAGTACATAGCAGGCTGAGGTGACTGCTGTTGTGATTTAGCACTAATAAACCTGTAGGCAGGTTACTCTTGAAAGGGGGTCACAGTCCTAAGATGACAGAGCCGATTTAAAGGCTCTTCTAAAAAGATGGTGTTTGTTTTTTTAAAAAGATACTGTGATAGAACTATTTTCACTTACCATAAGATGGTAAATGACTCATACTGGGTCTGCAAATTGAGATGGGAAAGTACTCATTTAAAAGTCGCACGCAGGCAGTGTTACTTTGTGCTGTGCAGCTTTGTACTTTTTCATTTCATCTCTACAAATTAAATGAGACAAAAATTAAACACCCTACAAAAGTGATTTTGCACAGTTATTTTCATGCTATTAACATATGTATTGGTAATGATTTTTATTTTAGCCTTGTGGAACAGAATTTGCATTAGTATGTGACTAAACGGGAATAAAGTCTATATTGACACTGCTGTAGCAGGAGAGAATGTGGGGGGAGGGAATCTATAAAGTCTTTTAGGATTAGCAAACAGTCCGATTTCATTAATATATCCTGTTTATGGATAAATATTTGCAATGGCCATGTTCACAGGTGCACACATACAGACACAGGCACACACACCATCGTGTTTTCATCTCTTTGTGGGGACATCTAACTGACATAATGCGTTCCCTAGATGCTTATCCTAACCCCAACCATCAAAAATTAATGCCTAATCCTAACCCTTAGCCTAAACCTAACCATAACCTAATTGTAACGCTGACATTAAACCCACACTTTGAGTCTCAAAAATGCCTTCAAATTCATGGGTACAGGGATTTTGTCCCTAAAAGGGCCATTGGTGCCCACAAGCATAGTAAACAAAGAGAAGTCCCCACAAAGATATACAAACATGGTAAACACCTACACGCACAAGCAGACACACACACACAGAATGCAAATGAACACTCATACCCAGGTCTCTCGCTAATGGATCAGAAGTATTTATTTGTGCCCATGTTTCATGTGCCAAATTTTACCAATTGGGTAACCTTACGCTGCATCATCCGGCCAATGAAGCCTTCAGAAATAAGTGGGTGTGACACAAAATATGTCCACCAAATACTGTTTTTCAATACAAGTCTTCTCATGTAACTAAATAGGTCATTGAGCAGAGTGATGCATTGGGATCACAGTCACATCATGTGATAGTTCATTAGTCACAGCTTCAACCCCCAGACACATGCAGCGTCTCTCTGCCCAAAATGCATTCAGTTAGTTCACACCAAAACAAAGTTTACATACAGTATTTATCTGTTTTTTTTTCTGGTGAATATTGCAATATTGATGAGAACTGCAGTGTGAAAATACCACCTGCATTGCATTGACATGTAAAGTGAGGTCTAAAAAGGGATCTTAAATGAAGTTATTGATTTGGTCGCTGGTCAGATTTTATTATCATTATGATAGAAATCGATAGAAGCAGGAAGGAGACTTACATGACCCAGATGTCCAAAACAGAGATGTTTACTGAAGCTCAATATTAAAAGAGAATGCTGATGTACCAACACTGCACTGAGCAGCATTTAACATCCCAGTTCTGACTTTATAACATCTAACAGATAGGATGAGGTCAAAATGACCAAACATGGCTATTCGGCATCTTTATGACGTTCTTTGTGGCAGACAATCAATTGTTACTTACTCCTGTGTGAGGCTTTTATGATGCACCAACACTTTTAAAGGGTGTTTTAAGCAGCTTAAAAACCCAACAAAAACAAAAACTCAACACTCAGGAAAACTGACATATTGATATCATGTCACTAACACACAGATTAGGTTAGATTAGACTGGAATACTTGGTGTAAAGAATTAGCACTTAACAAATCAGTAATGCAAAATTTCAAGCAGTCCTATATATGCATGCATATTAGACATAAATGCATTTTTTGGAAAGGTTTGTAGACAGAAACACTCTCAGTGTCAGTGTAACCTTTCTGAACAACAGAAATACAAACCTAGCCACACAGATTAGCCTCAAGAGTTCTTACGAGACAACTGTATTTTATTCTAACCTCAATGAGGATTGAGCAACAAGACCTACTTCACATATGTAGGTCATCATTTCAAACTAGAATTAGTCCTGACCAGAGTTTTTCCTACTCATTAATTTAAGTTATTACTAAATGTTTACTATTTGGGGTTAATTATTTAAATGTTTAAAATGTTTTTGTCCTATAAGAAAGAATATTATCTACACTATATTATGGGAACACTGAGATGTATTACTAAGTATTGCATAGGTTACCATAACAACATCAGCAAAAGTGTTAATGCTTCAACAAACCAAAATCCAACCCTCTCACTGTTTTTTTTTTCACTCAACTCAAGTCACTTAAGGTTTTTCTGTCTTGCTTTTTTTCTCCTGTTTTGACATTTGATATTTATGCATGATTGATGTTAAAGGACATCCAGACTGTTCGTGAAAGAGCTTCTGTCTATGTTTGACCTTGTTTATTTAGTTCATCCATTTACCTCACTTTGACCCCAGTTTCCTTTAAACAACACATTAAATGTTATCTCGAAAACATTTCTTTCTACCGATTATAACTGCAATAAAATGATACTGATTTACTATGCAGATGCATACAAACGCAATCAAGTATAGTCAAGTCTACTGCCTTTTAATGATTTCATAATTTTAGTGACATTCAAATGAGTTAACATATGGTCTGATGCATCACAAGATGTGCATCACAGGAAAATGTAAGAAAAATTGCGACAGACTGTTGATTTTTATGACCCCTTATATACACAGTCTAATGTCAAACTGATTTTAATGACAAGCAGCTTGCAGTACATTATAATGCACTCAAGAAAAACATTGTCATTTATATTTGTAAAATAATACTGAAATGAAAACCTGTGACATAGAAAAGTGCTGCATAATGTTTGCAGTATTAAACAGTGATATCAAAAAACAGCACTACATGCAACATGATTCAAAATGACCCACATAAACAAGAGAAGATTACACAGATTCTTAGTTGTCTAGTAATGATTTTGCTTTCCTGCCAGAACTAAAGAGACTGCCAAACCTTTGTTTTTACAATCAGCTCTGTTTGTATGCTCATACTGGCATGAGCATCACGCAAGATAACCTAAGGCTATGATGGAGACAAGTCAGCCACACTTAGCTGAAGTCATGGAAACAGACATTTGGATTTACTTTGACACCCTCACCTCACTAACTTCGAGAATCTATAAACTGGCAGGACAGCATCTGACTTTCGGCTTTATTCTATTACTCTAATTAAAGTGGTCTATTTTAACTTAAGTGCTCTATTTTTTGCAATGCGTTCTCAAACCATACAAATGTAATACCATTTTGCCAGATGCCACCTGTGTCTCCCTGCTGCACAAAAGGTATCCTTGGGCACTGATGTCTTGACTCAATATTGGCTTCCAGAAGGCATAAGTGGTTGGTTTGTTTCGACGCTGTAGTTGTCTCCTTTTGTGACCTGTATGCATTGCTTTTTATTCATTTTTTTCATTTTCATCTGCTTTTTATTTCCTGTTTCACTTGCTCCTTTTGCGAAGCTCCTTCATTTTCCCATTAGAAGTTGGACATGCTAGTACAGAGTTTCCATGGCGACTAAGAACTGTGTCAACCTATGGAAAATAATAGAGACTCGGGGACAGACAGAGTGAGGGAGGTGAAAGAGTGTAAAAAGAAAAATAAAGCTTAAATATGCAGAACGATTCCTTCTACATGCTTCATTAATGTATAAACACGACTCTAATAAACAGAAGCCCATTGATACAACTCATTACTTTGAAGACACATTAAGGAGATTGTTTATTTATAAATTTAGTACATCTAACAAAACAATTTCTTATTTTGTGGTCTTTGCTATAGAAAACCGGTGAAGGATTTCTGTGGATGCCAGGGTTTATAGACAGTGTTTATAATTATAATACTGTGAAGAACTGTGTTATTAAATTGCTTTCTCTTTGAGCCATGACACAAATGTGGATAGGTGCACACACCTAGGAATTACCTTGAATTTATGGTATTGCTGTTATTTTAATGACACACAGCACTGAAGCTTTTTTTTTAAATAAACATTGATTTTAATAAAGTATAAAATTGTGACCTCGTTCTACATGATCAACCATTAATTGTGCCAGTTTACAAGAGACATGTGAGGATTATATTTGTCAGTTTATCTGTGCTTCTTGTGTGAAATCAGCAGTTTCCATCTTATTGGAGAATATGTGATATATATGGTAATATGAGACATTAGTATAGAAATGTGCTCTTGCTGTGTTCCATATCTGAGTAAATGTCTTTTCCCCCTATAGGCATGCTTGCATCTCTCATAATGTTTCTCCTGCAAGCTGCTTAAAGTTACATGGGGTTTTTTCTGGAGTATGAATAATTTCAGCAATCTTCACTTGTACATCTGCATCGCTCAGGAGCCGCTGTTCAAAATAAAGCTGTGAAAGTGGAAAAGATCCACTTTGGTTTTAGTGGGTGACTTTAAAAGCGCCTCAGTATCTGCTTCAACATTATTTTAAAGTTGGTTTAAAATACATTATCCATCTTTATGCCGCATTATACACACCCACAAAACAATCAAGCTACTTTGAGGTATTTCAGGTCTGAAGCACTTTTGTACGACTAACTGTAATTCACTTCACTTCAGTTTTATTTATATGGTGCCAAGTCACAACAGCAGTCACCTAAAGGCACTTATATTGTAAGGTTAAGCCCTACAATAATACAGAGAAAACTGAGCAATCACACAGCAACAGTAGGAAAGAAAAACTCCCTTTTAACATGAAGAAACCTCTGACACTACCAGGCTCAGGGAGGGGCGGCAATCTGCCATGACCAGTTTGGTGTGAGGGAAGGAAGAAAGGAGAAGAGATGTATATTAGAAGAAAAAGAAGAAAACCATATATTAATAAGGGATCTGCAGGTATGCACTTCAATATTTGAAATGTTTCTTTTTTGTCATTTTATAGTGCATATTATAATGTATACCATAAGCAAATTAGTTACATTTTCTAATTTAACCATTACAGTAAAAAGGACTTTAATGATGCGACCGGGTTACTCCACATTAGGATGATCTTGTAAAGTCATGGGGCAGCACAGCAAGATCAAAAAACATTGTTAAAGGGAGTCATGAAGAACACAACAAAACGCATAATATATATAATATATAATATGTTGTACAGGAAAATCCACTTCTTTATCTCATTAACTTAATTTGGAAGCTCTAACACATCTGCATACTGAGCACATAAAGAGCTGAATATAAACCAGTGTATATAAGTATTGGCAGTGCTGACAACACTTACCTACTGAGATGAAAACCTGTTTCCAAAAAGGGCTTTCCTAAAGACCACACACTTGTATTATTTACTGTGATTTGGAGAATTCAGACACAGACTATATCAACTATTTTTCCATTTTCTCTTTTTAACTCATTGTGATGGGTATGTGATTATTTGTTGTGGCACATAATTGTCAAAAGTTAACTAATGAACAGTTAGACTGCAGTTACCAGGGAACTCCTTCACTGGAGCCAAAATTAATTTTAGAAATTAAAAATATAGAAATACTGTTGATTAATTGTTTGTATTTATTAAGCTAGTTATTAATAATCATTTTATTTATTATCTTATTTGGATTAAAAATTAGGACTTAAATGTAAGACAGTGAGGTAAAAGCAGGTAGATGTTGGAAATAATGGGAACAAGAGGAGCATAGATTAGTGAATGCAGTGTAAAGAAGAAAGGAGAGAGTGTACCAGTTATACTACTCCCACTGCATCGCGCTGCTTAAGAGACCAAGGAAACAACAAAACCAGTGCGCTGGTTGTAAGGTTTTAAACAGGGAGAAATTCTTCATAGTGTATGTAATGTGTTCACAAACTTGTCGCACAGAGGGTGACCTTTTGATGTGTCCTACATGGAGAATCAAAGAATCCAGCAGTGGTGGAGTGAAAAACCTCATCATCTATGAAAAGAGATTTATTCATGGGATATCTGCTGGGATATTGATTTAGAAGCCTGCAGTGCAGTATGTTCTTGGCTATGCAAAGCAAAAACATTGCAGTGTGATACTGGAATAAGTCAGCCACAATGCAAACAGCGCTTAAAATTGTATCATGAGACATATCAGAGAGTAATATCCTAAAATATGTTAACAGTAGATGTATCTAACAAACCTAAAGCCAGATTTAATAAACGGGATAATCTCCAAATAGCACTCCTAGGTGTGGTTAGTTTTATGGGTGATTTACTAAAGTTGCATTGTTTTCTAAACACTGGTGGAGTCAGTTCATTTCATTATCAAGTCAATATCAGCGTTTTTCAAAATCAGCGTTGCCGTGTTTTAACTGCCATACACCGTAAGTCTGACATGCCTCTAAAACTGGAACAAAATGGTCTTCACTGAAACTTCATCACACTGTGTGGGATGAATGAACTCTGTCAGCACCTTTACATGTTTGCACGAAAAACTGTTAAAGGTTATGTTAGGATTATGCTTTCCCTTCTCACGGTGCCAATAGTGCACAGTGGATCTGTAAGTTTGTTTATAAGTCTACTACACTGTTGCTAAAAAATGTGAAAAGTTTATTTTAAAAATGTAAAAAGCTTCATAAAGCCTCTTGTTGCAAATCAGATAAACTGCCTCGGGTAGCGTTACTTCAGTCTGTGACAGTTTGGTCTCAAGACTGCAAAGTTTGCGAGTGTTAAAAAGAAAATGGAGATGAGGAGTTCTCTGTAGTGAGTCTGTACTGAATAGCTGGGTTCAAATGAATTATAACTACTGCACACAATCAATAAGTTCAGCAAGGAGGAAGAAGGATTAAAAAGTGAACGTGGCAGTGTTTCACAATACAACTCATATAACAAAGAGGAGATTGAAACTAGCTGATTGGTTGCTTGTTCTTGTAGCTTTTTCCTTTTACTCTGCATCTCAAAGACTTTATTTTCCCCCAAATACCACTACATCTTATAAATTACATTAAATATTACTTACTCTTGGAATTGAATTTCCTATTTTTAGGAGAGACCTGTAGATAGTCTCTCATGTCCAACAATATACTAACACATTGTGTGTAAGCTAGAAATAAATCAATGATAACCTAAGTAGATCTCTATAAATAGCAGATTAATGACATCCAATCCTGCTCTAGCTTTTAAACCTACTGCAGCAACTGCTGCTTTCCCAGGAGAACCCCATTGATTTTGGTGCTTTTTTCTCATTATCCAAACTTCATACAGCATTTATGTTAATGAATAAGGTAAGCCATCAGACTCAGATGGTTTTCCACCTGAGCCCAGAGATTGATTTCCTAGAATTTTTTTGAATTTTAGACCCATGTATCTTGTTGGATGGCATTTTCTCTCTATTTTTAAAGGGTTCAATCTTCTTTAAAGCCACTCAGAAGTGAGAGAAAGTACATCTGCATGCCATATTCCCATGGTTCAGATTAATCATGTTAAATGTACCCTTGTTGTAAACATTAGAAGAAAGCAACAAAAACAATTAAGAGGTACTGTCATAGATATAAAGGTAATTTTATCAAGGAGGATATTTAACTAAAATATTAATGAAGTACTCTTCAACTGATATCAAAGGAGCTTGCAAAGAAAAGCGTCTGGACTTCTTTAAGTTGCTTGAAGACGTTTCACCTCTCATCCGAGAAGCTTCTTCAGTTCTAAGGTCAAATGGTGGGGAGTCCCAGATTTAAACCTAGTGGGAGTATCCCCCCACAGAGGGACAAAAGGACCCCCTGATGATCCTCTAATCGCCTGAGCCAAGGTGTGAAACTGGGTGTGGGTCCCAATCAGCCATAGTTTCGGGTGAGCTCATTGTGAAACCTGGCCCCAGCTTATCATGCAAATTCCTGAGGTCAGATGGCCCAGGATTTGAGTGGGCGTTAAGGCGTCTGGGGAGGGAACTCAAAACTGGATTATAGATGGCAGACAGTTGGTGTCGTAAACCACCGCCTCTGTTCAAAGATGGTCGCTCACAGTGGACATAAATGGCTTCTTTCACTCCTCTTTCAAACCATCTGTCCTCTCTGTCCAAAATGTGAACATTGGCATCCTCGAAAGAGTGACCTTTATCCTTTATGTTCGAGGATGCCAATGTTCACATTTTGGACAGAGAGGACAGATGGTTTGAAAGAGGAGTGAAAGAAGTCATCTTTGAACATCTTTGAACAGAGGCGGTGGTTTTCGCATGATAAGGTGGGGCCAGGTTTCACAATGAGCTCACCCAAAACCCTGGCTGATTGGGACCTGGATGACTGAGAACCTTCACAGACATTTCAACTGATATCCTTTAAAATTAGCAATAATAACCTCAAATTGGCAAACTAACTAATTCAGTTCCCCCAGTGGACCAGTAAAGCAGCAAACCGTGCCGAGTCAAAAAAGAAAAGGTGCTTTTGACATGTATGACTGTTTTGGCCTCCAAGCACTTTCAGCCATCCAGATTTAATTCAGGCTACCTGGTGCATCATTCCTTTTCTATCCCCAATTCCCAGAAGCAATGCACATCTATAGGATGTGGAACATCGAGCTGTGTAAAATGTATGGAGCTAACTGTGTTTACTATTAAAATGGATCAAAAGGTTTCGTTTTTTTCCATCCCCTGACAAGAATGACCTCAATTTGAAACCTTAACCTCCATTTCCATTACACACTGAAACAGAAAAAGGCAATTCCATAGTCAGTAACACAACAAGTGGAAAAGCCATTAATCTTAAAAGAAGCAGTGCTATCTATGTTCTGTGAATCATCGCATGCACTTGATTGCTCCTTTTTGCCTTCTGGGCTTGTTAGAGGACTTGTGCTTTGACGGTGTTATGTTGGAGCTTTTAACCAATCACTAAGGCACTGCTGAGAGGCTATTCATCACATTCTGGGTTCAACTGACAGGATCAAATATCAAATATTCAACTCAGACATTGGTCTGAATTTAAAGAGCTTGTAAAGTCTGAAAAACTAAAAATCCACTTCAGCAGATTGAAATAACCTTAAAGATAGCGCAGAGAGGTTTGTCTGTTCCTGTCAGTGTGTTTCTGTTGTAGCCTCATTGTGATGAAACACAGAGAGAGTGTTTGCAAAATGAGAAATGGCAGAAGGAGAAATAAAAGGATAAGATGGAGTGAGTTGAGGAGAAAGAGATAATCAAGATTAAGGTAAAAGAGGTGAGCACTGGTTTGTGTGATAACATACAGGAACATGATTTTCCCAGCTGATTAGCTTCTTCTATCTCGTGCACACAATCATTTTCTGTCCAGTTAAGAGTTTTCATGATGTCAGAAGGGATTCTTAATCTTTCAGTCAATGGAAGGACCTGTGGGGCAGTTTATCAGCAGGGACAACACTATGCTCTGTCATCAAATGTGATGGAAGGCTCACTGGGGCAGAACATTTGATACTGGCAAAGATTTCTTTGTACTAGCTTTTACTTTAATCTTCACGGGTTTCTGTGCAAATAAATTCCAATACAGGTGTTATATACGTTATATATGGCTCCATATTAGATAAAATATACTAACAGCATTATACTATATGGTTGCATTATTTTTAGATAACATACTGAATGTTGCCATTCTTTAAGCACATACATAATAATAATTTTAATTTCCTTTATTTGTTTGGTGTGAACATGTAAAGTATGCATATAATGCTGTGTAAGGTTTTAGGAACCTTACTGTTAATCTTATTTATTTTTAAAGTGGCCACTGTAATATAATTTTTGTGAGTGTCTGTGAGAGCATTTTGGCAGTAACTTGTTTTTTTTGTTTTTTTAACCTGACATGACGGGAGAATAGTGGTTTTGACTTGGCAATTAAAAAACAGCACAACCTCAAGTACACTCTGTATTATTATTATTATTATTTTACTCGAAAGTGTAAACAAATATAAATTGAACATCATGCTTTACTCAGTAAGACCTGAAACTAGTGATTGGGATAATGAAGGAAAATACTGCTCAGGTGAGAGGTGAGGTCGTTTACACTTCTACAACTGAATTTAGTTTTGGAGACAGAAGTCTCATTCCCGGCTGGTCATTAGAATAAATAAATAACTTATCAACACTTCACTGTCAGACTGTCTTTTATAAACATTGCTATGAATTTCTGAATTTCAGCTCCTGAATTACCATTACAAATAACGAATTCGTCTGAAGAAATCTGAAAGTGTGCCTTTCCTGTTTTTAAAGTGCTTGTCCATTTTTGTATAACGATGTTCATAACATATTACATTATTTTATTCACACAAACTGTGTCATTTTTTCCCTAAAAATTTAGCACTACAATCCAGCAGAGCAGAGTTGCACCAGTCTGTCACATGAAAATTAATAAAATGATTTTATGCATTAGTAAAGTGGATGCATGTGATAAGACGTGGAATACTAAACAGAGCATGAACAAAATCTGTATTTCATCATAAAGCCTCTTTGATTTACTCTGTTAGTATTCGCCAGCTACACTGCTGTTTGTAAAAGACCACATCAGAGTATCAAGCACAAACGTCAGCAACAAGTTTTCATTAGCATTCATTACCAAGATTACACCAGAGCTCTTTAGCCTCTATGCATCCAAAAGATCCCATCTGCCCCACTTTGTATATTCCCAAATCCTGCTGCTCAAGCATATGCACAAACTGATAAGGCTGAAGCTACTATCTGCCTGGCACACTTCTGCGTGGAAAGTCACAACCAGCTTATCCTTCTGCCTCGCAAGCATGAAGCTGAAAAGAATCTGATTAGCTTGTGGTGAATCATTCCCAAATAATAATAACAACAACAACAAAAAAAAGCAAGAATAACATTTTTTGCCATAGATCACCTTCCCAGGAATGATGATGACACTTTCCACACATTAATAAATACTGTAAGGTTGTGTGGTCAATTTTTTTATACCAGTTGGTTTAAGGCAAGACCAAAAAAACACACATTTTCATGCAAATAACTGTATTTGTTTTGAACCAATTTCTTTCTTCTACTTTCTCTTTTGAGATATGCTTTTCTTCTATAAAAGAATGGCATCTTTCTATACAGACAGTAAGAGGTGGAAACAATACATGAGCTGCCTTTTTACATAAATCCACGCTGAGTTCAGGTATTAGCTCTACACGCAACAGGGGGGCAAACCTACAAATAGGAACAATAACAATTTCATCAGCTTCAGAGGGAAAATGCCTATCTCCACATTTCACTAATGAAATGTTTACAGAGTGAGCAGAATAATAAGCAGAACGTTTCCTCGGGCACAGACAGTAAAGCTAACATCTCTCTGACTGACTCACAGCTGTCTGGCTTATCAATGCACCAATGCAGAAATGTCCTTTAAAGAGAGAACAACTAACTTTTTCAAGGGCTTAGATTTAAAGTTTATTTCAAAGCTCTCATCGGATTTTAAATGTGCATCTGTTGCAGACAGAAATCACTTTGGAAACACATTTAATTTTGCTCCGGCTCCAATTTGAGGGAGTCTGTAGTCTGACACACTTGCAAATAAGACTTTCAAAAAACAGTTACATCCAGTTGTAATTATTTTCATCTTGAATCAAACCAAAACCAAGTTACAGAGTGATCTGTTACTTGTGTATGGCACAGTGCAGGTCCGGGTAGCAGTCAATCAGATATTAAAACTGACAGCAGAACATACTGCATATTAAATGCACGTGTACCCTTTTTGGTACAGGGAATGCCCTAAATGAACATTGCACTGGTTATATTTTGGGTGAGAATAACTAAAGAAAATCAGAAAAATGTTTTTGTTTTCCTTTTTTTTTTTTTAAGGGATGCTGTTTGTCGTCTTCTGCTTGTGTACATCCTCAGGCAGCATGCAGCTGTAGAGGAGAGAAATGACGAAAGACTTAAATTTAAGACTTTAGATAGCTGACAGTTACACAACCAAATGTGACTTCTTAGCACATGAATGCCCAGCAGGCTGTTTCCCACTGTCGCCTATTACAGCTTACCTGTCAGCAGCACTGTGGCATATAAGGGGGATTAATATAAGATGAAAACATAACGCATGTCATGCGCATATAGTATATATGGAGAATGAAAATTATTTTTCTTAATGTAGGAAATAGCTTGGTTGGGAAAACACTGGAAACATTTGATTCCAAGTGGTTATATAAATTAGAATTATTGTATTATAGTTTATTTGAAAAGATACATTATTATAGAGGAAATAGCATCTCTACACAAAGCATGAGCGAGAACATGATTGAATCAAACTTTGGGGTTGAAATCTTGTTTTCTGTGGTTCCTTTTGGCACCAACACTTGACAATTATGCAGAAAGAAATACATCAAAGAAGAGAGGCAACTCCTCCACTCAGAGATACTTCATTAGAAGACACAATGTGGTCAGTGTTGAAAGGGAAGCAAATGTCCACAAGCACAGGTGCACTGCTACTCGCACATCAGTTTCATATTCTGCTCTACACATTTAATTCTTCCTATAAGGTTTGCTAAAACAAACTCTGAGGAAATATTGAGATCTTTACACTGATATAAGAAAGAAGGAAGAAGCAACAAAATACGGTTTTCAGGCTGAAAACTCAGAGGACTGATGTTTTAGCCCCTGGTCAAAGTGAAGTCATTCTGTTCCCTCAGTTTGTTATTGGCTCCAGTAGCTACAATGTCTGACATGCTTATTCCTAATTAGACTTTCAGTGTCACACCTATGTCCTCGCTACGTTCAGGCTGAGAAACATGGAGCAGCCCAACATGCTGTGATTAATGCTGCTGTCCAACAGAAGCATTTTAATTGAACAACACAGACTTTGGGGATGAAGGGAATTTCAGTTTGTTGAACCTGCTTCGGAGAAATGTACCGTGTTCATGTTTAGTGATTACTCCTCTCACCTCGTTGCTCCACAAAGCCATTAGAGCTGAGCTCTGGCCTGGTGAATTTATGCTCTCAGGACTCCACAGATCTGTGTTCAAGCTGATTAGAGGAGGTAGGGCAGCTCCTTGTGCATGCTGATTAAAGCAGGCAATTCATGATCATTTATACTTGTTAATTAATTGTTATTTTATTTCTCACAATTATGCAGAGGCAGCTTTGTGTATATATGACTCTTGCTGAGTCTAAGTTCCAAACACAGCGAGGGCTAAAGGGCTAAATGAAGGACAGTGAAACAGACGAGGGAAAAGTAAACCCTCTGAATCATACAGTGAGCATGAAATACAAGCCTGCAAGCCACAAGACAGTGTACTTTTTGAAGATGCTGTCATCTCCAGTATTCTTAGTCTCACTAAAATCTATGAGCAGAGCTGGCACTTCATACATAAAGAACAAGTGAAATGCTATGGAAAATATCTCAAATTCTGTAGTGTCAACAGAATTATTTATCGAGCCTTAGCCATGACTCATTTGAGTAGTCTTGCCCTACTAGAGGATCTGGAAAAACGTACAACGTTACAGATGATAAAAACAGCATGAAGTCATGCAAAAATAGAACAAGGAAGCAATGTGATGGTAAAGAACATTTCTCCACAAGTGAAACGGAAAAGTTTGTGAAAGTATAGGAAAACTAGGTCATGTATACTCACTGGTCACTTAGTTGAACAGGTTCAACTGCTTGTCAAAGCACTTATCTAATCAGCCAGTAACATAGCAAAACTCAGCGTATTTAGGCCCATAGGTGTGGTCTATCTACTTAAACATTCAACGGCGGTCTAGCAAACGTTTCTTACTGATGTCTGATGTCAGAGGACACTAGTTTTAGTTCTAGAGACACTAGTGCTCTGAGCAGATAGAAAGGCAATAGTAACTCAATCAGCCACTCATTACAACGAAAATATGCAGTCCACCACAGTCCAGTACTCTGTCTTATCACCCTCACTGATGCATCCAACCACTGCAGAGTCATCAGAAAACTTGGAACATGGCAGGTCTCTGTGTAGTGGCTGAAGTCTGTGGTGTATAGTGTGAAGAGCAAAGAAGAGAGGATAGTCCTTCGTGGTGCCTCGGTGTTGCTGGTCACCTTATCAGACGTAAAATATTGAAGATGCACATTTTGTGGTCTTCTTGTCAGGTAATCAACAATCCAGGACATGAGAGAGGCAGCCAGGGGCTGCATTTCTGTCATCTTGTCATCCAGGAGGGTCGACCTGAACGTACTGAATGCACTGGAAAAATTAAAAAAACATGAGCCGCGCAGTGCTCGCCAGCTGGTGCAGATGGGTGTAGACACAACTGAGCAGGTGGATGATGGCGTCCTCATCTCTTAGACGACACTGGTAAAAGAACTGAATGGGGTCCAGGGTCTTCGTGACATAATAAGTCAGTGCCACAGGTCTGTGATCCTGGCATCTTCGGTACAGGAACAAGGCCCAGCACTGAGACCCTCTGCAGACTCAGGCTCCTCATGATGAGTTTATGAAGACAAAGGGTGGGGGCAGAGACCTTGAGGACATGGGGACTCACCCTTATAATCATTATTTTGCTAAAACTTTTTGATAATTCATATTCTGGGGATAACGAATGAACATAAATAAACCTGCGTCGACTGTATTCAACAGTTGGTGATATAACAGACTACGGCTCTACTGACTACTTCATCCCTGACTCATCTGTTCAGACCGAAAACCCTGATTTCTACTGGCAGCTACTCAGCAGATTATCATAGTATTTCGTGCGGTAAGTCATGGCCCATGACAGCCGTTCTGTTTGCCAGCAGTATTTGACAAAAACTACCAAGATGAATGGAGAAGTGGAACATGGGCAAAAAAAGAGTAACAAGACAGTTCTGGAGCCAGGTGACTGTTTTTAAAACGGTCAAAAGGGGCACTGAGTTTGGCTTGTGGTTGATTTCAGTAAATTTACCAGTTCAATAGAGGTAAGACTTCTGAAAAGGGTAATATGAAGAGGTTTTTCATTCAGGCCCTGTTAAGCAGTTACAGATTAATGTCTGCCAAATAAAAAATTAAAGAAAACCCTGAACATTTAACTCTGACAGCATCTGAAAAGTAACCTATAGTCAAACATGCGCGTCTGGTGTATCAGCGTCATGTGACGGACTGATCCGACGCACCAACAGCCAACACTGCTTTGGGGGTCGTTGTTTAGATTGTGCTGTGAAATAAGTGTAAGTAACAAGTTAACATGTTGGAAAAATAAGTACATACAAATAGGACAAATTATCACACTTGATATGAGGTGATATAACGCTGATTCATTTCATCTCTGCTTAAATGGCTGCAGTACAACATGACTGCCAGTGATGAAGAGAATTAGCTGAGAGGATGTGAGCGAGAAAAGGACCTTGATGTTCACTTCTCCCACGTCAGTCCAGAAAAATAGGCCACTGATAGAATCTTCCGACAGGTGGTGGTAAGGCTGTAGGCCGTAATGCTCATTTTAGATGGACATTTTTAGATGCTGCTTGTGTGACGCGGCCATTGTAGACTTTGACTTTCCCCGATCATAAGAATCATAAATTGCACGCTGAAGTAAAACGTGATGTTTCGAGAATAATTTGTGTTTACACTCCAAGTATTTTTTAACACTGTCGTCATATCAAAATGTGAAAATACTAAAACGCACTAAAATCTCAAACTGAAATTTCCCTGCAGATAAACCAGAACCCTACAATTAAAAAGCGCTGAGCAGTAAATAAACAAAAATGTCATGTAATAGCAAAGCATCACTGTGCCCTAGATACTGGCTTTCCAAAATGACACAAATTTAACACAATAACAGCAATTACTCTAGTGAGTCACTGGATCGTGGCTTCATAATGGGATGTAAAAAATGAAAGTCTATTAGGGGCTCAACATGACATCCATTTTTTAACTTTCTGGGCCAGAGCTTCAAAACTCCGCATGCGTGGTATTAATTTAAAATCTACTGGAGGGAGAAAATATATGGGTCAGTGATAATATTGTTAGCTTGCCAATGCAAAAGCATAGTCACTGATGTCAGTCTGAAATCTAAATTATGAAAGAAGCAGAAAACTTTTTGCATACAAAGTTCACAAAAGCTCACAATTTGAGTTCCCTTTGAAATTAATTTACAGCCAACACATCTGCAGTTTGTTTTCTAAACATGTCTCTGTAATAAATTTCAGGGCCAGCAGCAAAATATAGTACATTTGTACAGAGCATCAGAGAAATAGGGAAAAAAAAGACGATGGAAAGTCATTGAATGGCTAACAAGAGCATGAATAAAAGCACAACAATGGGGTTTATGCCTAGTTTTACATGTCTAAGTTAACATTCATACATGTTTCTCAGTTTGATGTTGTATTTATGACCAGACCATGGTTGAATGCTCAGTACAGTTAGCTCTAATTTTTACATTATGCCAGAAAGCAGGGGCAGTGGGATTTGTTTTGAATGAGTGCTACTTTTTGCTGCTCCCTTATTCACAAGAGGTCACCACTGCAGGTAGCTCTGCACGTTTGATTTGGCAAATATTTACTGTCTGACAAAACTCCCACAGGATATGGAAATCCCATTCTTTGGAAGTGAATGTGTAAACCAGCACAATATCAATTTGAATTCATTTAAACAGAATTATATTAAAGACACACCATGCGTCCACGAAAGGGTTAGGGTTATCTGTCCGACCTGGGTATCTCATAACAGCATGAAGTATTTTCAGACTCATATTTTCACAGAAACATGAGATCTGGATTTTATAATTACAGAGAAAGAGATTTTCTTCCAATTAGAATGTAAAAAGATCACAAAGAAGTCAAAATGATTGCTTTTCTTTGCTAAAATGTAATGTACTTCCATACTGTGTGTCTCCATATTGTGTTTATATATTGTGTGTATATAGCATTAACACAGTACATGCTGTTATCTCTCAGCTCCATGATGTACTGACCTCAGACCAGGGTTAATGACTTGAGCTTGCTATGTGCTGTTATCTGCTAATATTAGCTGCTTGTGTCATTTGAACTCTATCCTCTGTTCATGGAAGCTTTGTCTAATCTGAATGTATTGCCTTGAATCTCAAGTCATTATCCTGCTATTAATAGAGTATCGACCAGTTAAGGGGTAACGCAGCACCAGCAGACCTGGGATCAGTGTAACATCAGCCTCTCAAAGGAATGGGCACCAGTGCATAAAGTCATAAGTAATTAAAGAAGCATGATAAGTATCACTCACTGTATTTGTGCATTAAAATGCACGTGCATCGTTAAACCAAGGGGAAAAAAACATTAACCAGAGGTTTTATTTAAGTCTTAATCAATGTTATTGAGAAAGTAAAACATAAGCTACAGTGCCTGCTATACATATATAGATATACATATATACACTGGCACATCTACATCCACAGTGCTAAGCTAAGCAGAAAATACATGCATACACTATATTATATTGTTCCTTGCAGCATAGTGTAATATTAATAGCTGTTGTTTTAGGGGGGCTTTGGGTCTTTTTTGTTTTTTACAACAGAAGCCAAATGCCATAGCGAGTTAAGAAGTGGATGTGCTTCAATGAGCTAACAGCAAAAGTAACGGTCCAGTTAATTTCCCAGCATTTATACCAGTTTATGATGTTGAAAGTAATGATTAAATTAAGATGGCTTTAAAAGTTAAAAGTTCAGCTTGACTATCCATTCTAAATCAGTGAAAACAGCAAAAAAAATACTTGAAAACTGAGGCAAACACAGCAATGGTGAAGCTGCTGGACAAAAATGCTCCCTTTTGCTTACTACTAATCCATTTATATCTTGATTTGACTTTAATACATCTTTAAGTATTCACCAGAATATAATACAAAATGTAAAATGCTTTTCAATGCCATTATAATCACACTGCTTAGGATTCCTGCTGTCTTGACTTAATTCATGCACACAAGCATTAACTGTACTGCATCTGCCAACATAATGTAAAACTGCTACACACAGTATTTGAATACTTTGGAGTTGTTTTGTGATGATATTATATATTTGACAGTATGTGTCAAATATCATCAACCTCATCAAAAATACATATTTTTAAACATTTGCCAAAGAATTATATAAAAACCAAATTCCACAAATGTTGGGATTCTGTTGAAAATGTAAACGAAACCAGAATGAACAGAGAAAATGTCATTTTAAGAAAAAATGAATGGCTCATTTTGAATTTGATGGCAGCAACATGCCTCAAAAGGTAAGAGAGAGGGGAAAGAAAAGGCTGGAAAAGTAAGTTAAACAAACAAAATACTGGCAACTGCCATTGCTAACCCTCAGCCTTCTAGTAGACACACCTGTGATATCAATTTCAGTCCTACGTTGCCTTGTTCTCAAGTTATCGCATTCACAAGATTTTTAGTAAACGTAACCTTTGACTTTGAGGTCGAGGTCACTAAGATTCAAGCTCATCCAAGATTTTTAGTAGGTCAGAAAAGTCAGTATCATTGCAGGTGATCTTTGGGCCCTGAGATGAGCACTGCATTAAAGTTTGGCATAATGCTGTCAAGGAATTCACTGCATGGGCTCAGGAAACTTCCAGAAATCACCATCTGTGAACACAGTTCACTGTGCCATCCATAAATACAGGTTAAAGGTATACTATGCAAAGATTAAGTCATAGGTGAACATGACCCAGAAACACTGCTGTCTTCTCTGTCTGGGCCAAAGCTAATTTAAAATGGACCGAGGCAAAACGAGCTAATATTTTTCTACAATTGTTACATTTTCCCATTTTAAAAATCTGATATGTTTCCTGTTTATCGTGAATAAAAAACAGGTTTATGAGATTTGCAAATCATTGTATTAAAAAATTAGAGTAAACAGAATTACATGAATGCAGACGCATCATTTGCAGAAACCAGAATTGTAAATTGGTACTTAGGTTTTGTGAAAAAACAGATTTGTCAAGTCAAGCATAAGGGTTGGAAAAATGCCTTGAAGTAAAGTCACACAACCTAACTCATTTTAACATCTAAACCCTGAAAGCAATGAAAAGAAATAATATAAAAAAAAATACCAAAATATGCCACCCTTTGAGTCTCATTAGCTGAATGCTTGTGGCCAACAGCTTCTCTCTTCCACATTCAATATGGCCCATTTCATAATAAATATGCATGGAAATTCCCAGTAAGCACAAACCAAAAAAAAAAAAAAGATTGAGGAGCATCTGTTCCACATATTGAATGGTCTGCACTGCTAGTTAGAAACAGTATAAAAGTTTTTAATTACTGAGATTTTTAAAGACTTATGTAATTTTTTAGTTAGGGTATCTAGTTAAGCTAGAAACACAACACACTCTTTTTTCTCTGTGAAAATAATAATAACCTCTCTCTTGCACACATAGCTGCTAATTAATAATCAGCGTGTCTTATATTGATCCCATTTGCTTGTTCATCCAGTGATAATGGCTAAGAGAGGTAGTGGCATTGTCCTTTTCAGCGACATTAAGTCAAAATTAGGTCAAATATCAATAAAAAATAATAATTTTGAAATGAGTAATTCACTTATCTCTTCTGTTTAAGTATATGAATCTCAGTGAGTTTGGCCAATAAATATTACTTACAGTTAATATGATTCTTCTCTATCTAAAAACCAGCTCTGCGTGACTGCTGTCCTTCCCTGTGTGTCATATGAGCCTGATGGGAGGATCTGGCATTGGCTGCCTCTCCTTCATTAAATCATGAAAACATGACAGACTTTGAGATTAACAGACAGATTTAAGATTTAATCATCACCAGCAATAAAGGAGCCATGACTACGTTTGCACTTGTAGATGGGAATACATGAAACATTTAAGGATATAAATGCACCCATAAACATGCACATATATAATATATAACCATATTAGTTTATTAATGCATCAGTAACAAATGAATTAATGCTTGGAAAGTTTTCAAAATGCATCTTTTGAAAAATTTTTGGACCCTTGGAATTGTTGTTGTGTTGAATCTGACAGGATGTGGCATTACTGATTACCCAACTGTCACATTGTTGAGCCAAGTGCAAACTGACAGCTGCTGACTCACATGTGCGCACATGCAGATTTATACACTGAAAAAAAAACTAAAAAAGAGAGAAATAAACTGAAAGCTAGGGTGATTTAAAAACTCTAGAGTTCCACTAATAAAAGGAATTTATTTGGACCAGAAAGTTTTTGTTTTTGTTACACAAACCCGTGGTAAATATGGACCACAATTCACAATGACAGATTTATAAAATGTAAAATATGTCAAAAACATTTACCATAGACTGCAGGCAGACAATAAGGAAATAGAGATATACCTGGAGTAAGATAGGTTTGAAGAGTCTTCATAAGTGAAAAGCTGCAATCCTTTACTGCTATTCTAAACTACTTCAAATATATAGAGCACAGAGTTTGAAATACTGTACCTGTACAACTTTGCAATCCTATAACAATGACAGCCGGAGATGCTGTGTTAAAAAAAAAAAAAAAAAAAAGGAGACATACTGTCTTGGTGGCCCAAAAAGGCTCACAGATGCATATTAATGGACAGATGGTCTCCCTCCCTTTAAAGTGTTTAGTATTTTAGATTTTTGAGCGATGCAAAGGAGTGACCCAGGACCAGAGATTGACAGTAACGCGTTAGTTACTGTAATCTGATTACTTTTTTCAAGTAACGAGTAAAGTAAGGGATTACTTTTGCAAAAACGGTAATTAGATTACCGTTACTTTCCCGTAGGAACGCTGCGTTACTGCGTTACTAAAACCATGATTTTTTTGCGAGAATGTCTCATGACAATAAGCGAGTGCCACGTTCGTGACAACAGCTGTGTGCAGATCAACAATGGATCATATATCAAGTGCGGGAGAGAGTATGAGCGTGCAGCATTTAAAGCGTGGAAGTACTGACCTTATTTTGAGTTTGTTTCCATAAAAAGTGACAAAAACATTAGTGTCCGTTGTGCGTGGGAAGAAAACTTCTTTTTACAGCGAAAAAAACCCCTAAACAAGTACCGAGTGCGCTACGACGTAATGGGAAATTCACAGAGAAACTCATGGATTCAACTGACCGCTGCGGCACACCTGCACCAGGGTAAACCTCCGCCTACCCCACTCCTGCTTTACAGGTGAAAATAGAGCAACGGGACCACTAGTCTATGATTTTATTTATTTTCTGCTGTGTTTTACTTGCATCTATTTGAAAGAGTGAGTGTAAACACAAAAAATATTTTATTTTATGTGCTGGAATGTGCAGAAAATAGGTTTAAATGTTAAACTAATTTCTTCAAGTCAGAGAATGGTGCATATAATTTAATTTTTGCTTGATGCATAAAGTTAAAAGATTAAAACTAATAAAACAAGTTTTAAAAAGGGACTTTTCCATTTGATTACATTTTGTATGATGGATTATGCAGAAAAAGTAGAATTGGGCTGAAAGATCTATCGCTTTATCACCTATTCAGGTTGTAAATCGTGTTTTTAAAAAGTAACTAAGTAACTAAGTAATTAATTACTTTTGAAAATAAGTAATCAGTAAAGTAACGGGATTACTTTTTGGGGGAAGTAATCAGTAATTAGTTACTGATTACTTTTTTCAAGTAACTTGACCAACACTGCCCAGGACACGCTGGAGAGATTATATCTCTCGGCTGGCCTGGGAACGTCTTGGTGTTCCCCCGGATAAGCTGGAGGAGGTGGCTGGGGAGAGGGAGTTCTGGGCTTCTCTGCTTAGGCTGCTGCCCCTGGGACCCGGCCCTGGATATAGCGGAAGAAGATGGATCGATGGATGGATGAGTGATGTAAACCCCACTCTATAACTATGCATTTAGGTGTGTAGTGCAACACTGAGTGGAGTAATTTAGACTGCTTGTTGTGTTCTGTTAAACTCCCTAAGAGACTAAAATGTGATGCATTTTAGGTTTGGCCCTAATGCTGCTCAATGAGTATGCATGTGCTGTTTGAAGTAAGCCCCACTTCAAAACAAAGTATCAGTTCATCATTATACCCATAATGATTCCCATAATGCACTGAGCGTTTCTTCTTCACTTATCTCTTCTAAGTTTTTATACAACACTACTATATTTAGTCATTAGTAATTTTGTCTGGCTCATTCTCCCATACTTTGCCTTTTGTCCCGTCACTTTCTTTGCCCCTTTCTCTTTCCCTTCTCAGGGGGGACTGCCCCTCCCTGATCCTGGTTCTGCTGGAGGTTTCTTCCTTTTAATTGGGTGTTTTTCCTTCCCACTGTCACCAGCTGCTTGCTCAGAGGGGGTCATGTGATTGTAGTCTTTACAATATAAAATGAATTGAATAACTGTACTTGTGAATTGGTGCTATATAAATAAAACAGAACTAATTAAACTAAAATGATTCTTATATTGTTTTGACATATGCACACGATTTCCAGAAATACCTAGACTAAACTTCTCATTAGCTACCTTTTTCCTGTTTCACTGACGCACAAAAACATTCACACAGCAAGTGTTTGCAGAAGGTATCAGGGTTCTGCTTGTCAGAAACATCCTGGTGCTGAGTCACTGCTGTAACAACGAACTGATTATAGAACAGGATACATTAACCCACACTTTTGGTGGTGAGTCATTGACTGAGCTGCCGGCTCAATTGGTTTCACTTGTTTCCTGTGGACTGCATTCAGCATGCCCACATTTATGAGGATGAGAGATAACATGTTGAAATATTTGATTATGGACCGCTATTTGAGCTATTTATATTTTGGAATGAGATATGACGCGCTGATCAGTTTACTGATCGGTTTACTGAAATTCAGTTAAACCCTTCAGCAGGAAGCTCTCAGTAATAACAGATAGTGGTTGTTTTGTAACATGAAAGTGCAGATGGTTGCAGCTCTCCCCTAATCCTCATTTGAAAAAAAGAATCAAATGACAATCAATCTGGAAAAATGACTATAATTAAAAAAAATAAAGGAATATTTATATTCATCTATTGCTGTCATTGCACTGTTATCCATTTATTCCAGTTAAAAATAATTTGAACTCAAACTGTTTTTATTTTTAATTTTTGCAGAAATGTTTACCTGTGATGGCTTAATAAATACTGTTAACGCCATTACGGACACATCAGAAAAGCAACAGTATCCACTAAAATTATTATTGTGTATAAAATGATAGGATAAATAATTCTGGGGTGTGATAGGCTGGTGATCTGTGCAGGGTCCAGCCCTTCTTGGATAATTAGATGAACAGAAATGTGTTTCAGTAGCTTAGGTATCCTGTAACCGAGGTTTAATCCCCCTACTTTAAGACACAGAAATCTGCTGCCCTCTCTATAAGAAAATAAAATCCTCTCTGTGGTTTAAATAATGACAAAAGATTTTATAGTAATAGCTGAACTTTAATTTTCTGGATTTTTGATCCTCTGTGGTTCACTATGATCCTCCACATCTATTTATCACCTCAACACATTTTAATAGAGAATCAGTAGCTTGGGACAAATGAGATATTAACATAATTTGTATGAAGTCTTTTTTGCACCCCCAGGCACAGAGACTCGCATACAATATCGCTACGCGTGCTTCCCACATCCAATAGCCATGTGCATAATTGGTTTGAAGATTTTCTTGTTGATTGAGAGGATGCTGTTGCTGTGAGATAGTGGTTTGTGTTAGCTATTATACTCAATAGATATAGTATGGTAGTATGTTGTTTAGCAGCTGTTATGTTTGCAGACCACTGTGATGCGTGTCTAATAAAACTCGGGTGATTTGTGACAGCCTTCCTGACACTCTTACTGAGGTGCTAATCAAGAAGGAGCTGTTAATTATGCTGTTGCAAGTGGTTCTGCTTGGCTTGGGTAGATTATGCAGGATCACATTTTGTGCAACAGTTAGTCTGAGAATCCACAACGAGAATGAACCTAAAGTGAGAAATGTTTTCGTGACCTGGACCAGGATTTTTTTGTTTTCCCCAGATTTTCAGATAAAGTTTTATCAGTGAAACACTAAAAATACACATTTTTCACTGAACATGTCATTCTCCATAGATTCATTGAGGCCGTTCCACAAAACACTGAGACAGATGGGAGCTGGAGAGAAAACTATTTCAGCGCAACGTTATAATGTCCAAAACATACAAGAGAACAAATCAGGCTGAAGAAGTGTGCATAGCTTCAGGAAACAACCCTAATCTGTCCAAGTAAGAGTGTTTTGAAAAGAGGAGAGTAACAGTCAGTGCTTTGAAAAATCACTCCAGACATGATATTGTGCTTCGCTGGCCTAAATCGCACTGCAGTTACAGGGGAAAAATGGAAACCCAAAAATAGAAAGATCACAACGGCACAGCCTACAAGATGCATGAAAGAGCCACTTTTTCCACAGTGTGTGTATGTGTGTGTCACTGACTGTGGGAGTGTCCAAATGTGACTGATACAGGAGTGTTCAAGTGAATTGTCCACAGTGGCAGATTCTGGCAGCATTTTATATTTTATACCATAAACAAACCTCATGAGAAGACACGGGGTGAGCTACATTGCTGGCTTCAACAACCAAATGACATCCAGGGTTGACAGCTGTCATATAACCAGAGGGATTTTCCCACTTAAAAAGTTTTGTTGTGTTGTAGGTGCTTGGCATCTCCTACTGGTTGGTGTAGCAATAAATCTCAACTTATTTGGACTTATACAAAGTGAAGTATGTGGTTATTTGCTGTTGAATTGGATTCTGAAAGGGTTTTCATTAGCTTAACTTCATCTTTTTTCTACTGCTGGTAGTACTTTTTTAACCATCGTGTTACGTTTAAGGTCCACGGGAAGTGGGAAAGCAGCAAAAAGTGGGGGTTGAAAAAGAAGACAGGGAGGCAAAATGAAAGGTTTTTAATAATTTTTCTATTACAAATTAAATTAAAAGACAGGGGCAAGCTGCTATCACCTTCTAATAAGGACAAGAACAAATTACAGGATTTGGTCACTAAACTGAAATGTAAGTAAAACCGGGTAAGTCACCAGAACGTACTCCTGTCCACAGAGCAGGAGCAAACAGCCACGAAATACAGAGCTCACTAGCTCACACTGGAAAAAGTTGCTCTTTCATGCATCTCACTACATCGAGTAGAAAAATATAATTAGCAAGGTAAAATAGTACAAAATGCTCAAAAATAACTAAACAGAAAAACTACTTCGTAACAGTAAAAAAAGCAAACACAATTCATTATTTTAACCACTATTGTCATTCTGATTTCCCTTTCTGTCATGGTTCCAGAGAACGATAAAAAAAACATTTCAATAGATTGTTTTATATCCAGATTTAAACAATTCCCTAAAAACTATAACTTTTGTGATTTATCCAACAGACAGCTACATTTCCCATACATCCCCAATTTTGGTGTCATCTTTGTTTCTTTTTTCAATTTGACTTATCAAATCAGCTGTTAAAGCCAGTGACTTTCAGTTAAGACTTTAAACTAAAGTTAAAACATTTCTCTCTATTAGCAACCTTGAGAAGGTCATTCAGGCTTTTATTACATCCAGACTGGATTATCATTATTATTATTATCATCATCATCATCATCATCATCATCATCATCATCATCATTATTATCATTATTATTATTATTATCATCATCATCATCAATTATTTGTATTATTTAACTATCTGATATTTTACTTGCTCTGCAGCACTTTGGTCAACATGTGACATATGACTAAACTGATGTAAATTACTCAAGCTTTAGTGAGTATTTACAGCAGCAGGGCGATGTATGCCCACCTTATCAGCAGAAAAAGTACTTGGACCGCTTTAGCAGCATTTATTAATAACAAAAATCACAATACCAGCACATTCATCCCTTAAAATCTAAATCAGTAGACAGATACTGGAGTAATCCCAAATTACATTATAACACTATCATTAGCTATGCCAAAGGACATAGATAAATATGTGCATAATAATCTGTCCTGATGTGTTTGCCATGAATAAGACACAAGTGGAACGTAGTGATAACCATTATCACTGCATGTCTATCTGTACACTGACAAAGATGCAATGACCCTAATAGTAGTTGGCAAGCCATACAGATGATTTGACTGTTGACGTACAATATCCTGGGAGACATCCTGTCAGTCCTTGAATGAGGATAGCCTGCACAAACAACAAGCCTGATTGTCAAATATAATTAAAAAACGATTTCATCAGCTAGTTGTGCTTATAACTTTACTGCAAAAAGGTGATTCTGTTCATGTGGATGTAGCATTTTGAGTGGGAGAAATGTTTCGTCACTCGTCCAAGAGGCTTCTTCATGGAGTCAAGTGACGCCTAGATGAACAGTGACAACTTTTTGAGATTTCCTTACCTGGATGATGATGAGCATGCGTCAAGACGCTTATAACTTCACTTTCATAATAAAGCTTCTTTCCTCAGAAAATACTAAAGAAAAAAGGCAGATGATTACTTTCTATTTAAGGAAGTCATGAAATAAATGACAAGGGCGGCAAAGCCAGCTGTGCGGCCATAAAGTTAAAACATGACCATAAAGTTGGTATCATTTCTACCATTAACATTTACTACTTGCTATTTGCTCATCTACTGTACATGCACGAATCAATTTGCTTCAACAAGGTGCGACTGCACAGCACAGTAGAATATCAGCACAGTGTTACAGCTGCAGAGGAAAGATTTCATGGTGACAGTAGAAAGCTGTCATGACAAGTACCTGCAATCATGGAAAATACCAAACCCTCTGCATTAATATCATGATCATCAGCATGCATAAACTGTGCTACTTAAACCTTTAACCAGTTTCACAGTTCCGTTTATGATGGATGGCATATGACTAAGCACAAAATTACCACAGTAAGTTATTTAGAACATAATGTCTATTGATAAATGTTCGACGATGCAAACTTCAAATCTTGTCAGGTGCATTTTCTCAGTAGCACCACATTGCCAGTTCCAAAAGGTAACTCCTGGGGTTATCAGATCAACATAAAAGGCACTTTATTATTTTACAGTAACAACCAAAGAGTATACGTATTAAATTGGCCTGGTGCGTGCCATCTGGGAGTTTGATGGTCAACTGCTTTTGACTTCAAACTGGCTCCAAATGAGCCAGTTGAAGTCCAAATGAGCCATATTATACTTTAAAGACGATCCGCTTTTAAAGATTTATATGTTCTTTATCTCCTCAGTAGGAAACAAAATGGCCTTAGGGCCAAGTAGCACAGCAACAGAAGGGATGACAGAAAGTATTGAAAGATCAGACTTTTCCAACAACATCTCACTTTATATAAGAACATATAGAGACAAAGAATGCATGAGTAGCAGCCAAGGTCAACTATGACATAGGGCAACATTTATATTTGGCATCTGTCAGATTGCAAGACCATCATCTCATGTCATCTTGACAAGACAGCAGTGCAGTGCACGCATTTCCAACAGGAGTGCAGACAATCAGACCAGAGGGGCCAAGACACAGGCCACTTTCTATCAATACACACAGCCAGGGCCTATGCTTCTCAATAATACACAAGGGGCTCATAGCCTCAAGGAGCCCTGTTTCAGATAAAGATGTAAAACTAATCATAATTGACTTTGGCTAAAAGACAGTTCGGGGACTTATATCTGAACAAAAAGTACCTGAGAGAGGTTTTATTTTTGTTCTTTTTAGTAACACTAATATTAACCTTTTTCCTGCTTAAAAAAAGTTCTAATTAACTACATTGGAATTAAAAGAAGAGCGATTTAAAAAAAAGAAAGAAAAAGAGAAATTGGACTAAGTGTGTGTTTGTCCCAATTCACTTCAGTTATTCACCCGAGTACTTGTTCAAGCTCCGCCTACACTTAGGTCTTAGTAAGTTTTTGGACAGTTAAGTTTTTGCTCCAGTACATCACCATGGTGATGAACATTGTCAACCGTGTAATTGCTTTCATGATGCTGTTTCTTGATTACAAATTTTGACAATGACTCTCAGAAAATTGGGGACTGTGTATAAAATGGCTAATTCCAAAGCAGTCTGGAAAAATTTACAGATCTTGGTGGCGCTGTCACTTGGTGTTCGCTCGCTCTGCGGTAGAGTATCACTTCCTGTTCCTGCTCAAACACAGTGGTGTTTCTGAATAGCTTAGTTGCTTAGCAATTTAATAAACAACTTTTAAATACATTCTTCTTTCATAGTATAATCTTCACGTGCTTCATCCGAAGCACACTTTCTGTGTACTCACTACCTAATTTATAGCCAAAGTATTCACTCACTGTCTCTGTACTGTTTCGCTAGCTTAGCTTAGCTCGTAGCCGACTCGTTAGCACCATGGCTACTTCACCTGTCCCTCCTGCACTTTCTTGCTCATTGTGTCAGATGTTTAGTTACTCCTCGGCCTCCTTTAGCAGTAATGATATCTGTAACAAATGTAGCATATTTGCAGCTCTGGAGGCCAGGATTACTGAATTGGAGACTCGGCTTCGCACCCTTCATTCACCCGTAGCTAGCCAGGCCCCTGTAGCTGGTGCAGCCGAAGATAGCGTAGGCCCCGCTAGCTGTTCCCCGGCAGACCCCAAGCAGCTGGGGAAAGAGGGCGGCTGGGTCACGGTGAGGAGGAAGCATAGTCCTAAACAGAAGCCCCAGGTACACCACCAACCCGTTCATGTGTCTAACCGTTTTTCCCCACTCGGTGACACACCCGCCGGGGGTCAAACTCTGGTAATTGGTGATTCTGTTCTCAGACATGTGAAGCTAGAGACACCGGCAACCATAGTCAATTGTCTTCCAGGGGCCAGAGCAGGCGACATTGAGGGAAATTTAAAACTGCTGGCTAAGGGTAAACGTAAATTCAGTAAAATCATAATTCACGTCGGCAGTAATGACACCCGGTTACGCCAATCGGAGGTCACTAAAATCAATATTGAATCGATGTGCAACTTTGCTAAAACAATGTCGGACTCTGTAGTTTTCTCTGGTCCCCTCCCCAATCAGACCAGGAGTGACATGTTTAGCCGCATGTTCTCCTTAAATTGCTGGCTGTCTGAGTGGTGTCCCAGAAACGATGTGGGCTTCATAGATAATTGGCAAACCTTCTGGAGGAAACCTGGTCTTGTTAGGAGAGACGGCATCCATCCCACTTTGGATGGAGCAGCTCTCATTTCTAGAAATATGGACAAATTTATTAAACCCCCCAAAATATGACTATCCAGAGTTGGGACCAGGAAGCAGAGTTGCAGTCTTACACGCCTCTCTGCAGCTTCTCTCCTCCTGCTACCCCCCCAAAAACCCATCTCCATAGAGACTGTGTCAGCTTCCAAAAAGACAAAAAACAAACTAAAAACCAGCAACAAACAACTTAAACATAAACAATTACAAAGAAAGAACAGTACAGTATCCACATCTGAACCAAAGAGTAAAACAGTGAAATGTGGATTATTAGATATTAGGTCTCTCTCCTCCAAGTCTCTGTTAGTACATGACTTAATAATTGATCAACAAATTGATTTACTCTGCCTTACAGAAACCTGGTTGCAGCAGGATGATTATGTTAGTTTAAATGAATCAACACCCCCGAGTCATTCTAACTACCAGAAACCTCGAAGCACAGGCCGAGGGGGCGGTGTGGCAGCAATTTTTCACACCAGCCTATTAATTAATGAAAGACCAAGACAGACTTTTAATTCATTTGAAAGCCTGATGCTTAACATTGTCCACCCCAGCTGTGAAACTCAGAAACCAGTCTTACTTGTTATCATCTATCGTCCACCTGAGCCTTACACAGAGTTTCTGTCTGATTTCTCAGACTTTATATCTAATTTAGTTCTGAGCTCAAATAAAATAATTATTGTGGGTGATTTTAACATCCATGTAGATGCTAAAAATGACAGCCTCAACATGGCATTTAGTCTGTTATTAGACTCAATTGGCTTCTCTCAAAATGTAAAAGAACCCACCCACCACTTTAATCACACTCTAGATCTTGTTTTAACATATGGCATAGAAACTGAACATTTAACAGTGTTTCCTGAAAACCCTCTCCTGTCTGATCATTTCCTGATAACATTTACAATAATTGATTACACAGCGGTGGAGAGTAGATTTTATCAAAGTAGATGTCTTTCTGAAAGCGCTGTAACTAAGTTTAAGAATATAATCCACCCACTGTTATCATCTTCAATGCCCTGTACCAACACAGAGCAGAGCAGCTATCTGAACGCTACCCCAACAGAGGTCGATTATCTTGTTAATAATTTCACCTCCTCACTACGTACGACTCTGGATACTGTAGCTCCAGTGAAAACTAAGGTCTCTAATCAGAAGTACCTGACTCCGTGGTATAATTCTCAAACACGTACCCTAAAGCAGATGACTCGTAATCTGGAGAGGAAATGGCGTGTCACAAATTTAGAGGATCATCATTTAGCCTGGAGAAATAGTTTGCTGCTTTATAAGAAAGCCCTCCGCAAAGCCAGAACATCTTACTATTCATCACTGATTGAAGAAAATAAGAACAACCCCAGGTTTCTCTTCAGCACTGTAGCCAGGCTGACAAACAGTCAGAGCTCTGTTGAGCCAACCATCCCTTTAACGTTAACTAGTAATGACTTCATGAACTTCTTCACAAATAAAATTTTTATCATTAGAGAAAAAATTACCAGTATTCATCCCACAGATGTAATATTATCTACAGCTACTCTTAGTACCATTGATGTTAAGTTAGACTCTTTTTCTCCAATTGATCTTTCTGAGTTAACTTCAATAATTACTTCCTCCAAACCATCAACGTGTCTTTTAGACCCCATTCCTACAAAACTGCTCAAAGAAGTCCTGCCATTAATTAATTCTTCGATCTTAAATATGATCAACCTATCTCTAATAATCGGCTATGTACCACAGGCCTTCAAGCTGGCTGTAGTTAAACCTTTACTCAAAAAGCCATCTCTAGACCCAGCAGTCTTAGCTAATTATAGGCCAATCTCCAACCTTCCTTTCATATCAAAAATCCTTGAAAGAGTAGTTGTCAAACAGCTAACAGATCATCTGCAGAGGAATGGTTTATTTGAAGAGTTTCAGTCAGGTTTCAGAGCTCATCACAGCACAGAAACAGCTTTAGTGAAGGTTACAAATGATCTTCTTATGGCCTCTGACAGTGGACTCATCTCTGTGCTTGTCCTGCTAGACCTCAGTGCAGCGTTCGATACTGTTGACCATAATATCCTATTAGAGCGATTAGAACATGCTGTAGGTATTACAGGTACTGCACTGCAGTGGTTTGTATCATATCTATCTAATAGACTCCAATTTGTGCATGTAAATGGAGAGTCCTCTTCACACACTGAGGTTAATTATGGAGTTCCACAGGGTTCAGTGCTAGGACCAATTCTGTTTACATTATACATGCTTCCCTTAGGCAGCATCATTAGAAGACATAGCATACATTTTCACTGCTATGCAGATGACACCCAGCTCTATCTGTCCATGAAGCCAGATAACACACACCAATTAGTTAAACTGCAGGAATGTCTTAAAGACAAAGACCTGGATGGCCGCTAACTTTCTGCTTCTTAATTCAGATAAAACTGAGGTTATTGTACTCGGCCCTGAAAATCTTAGAAATATGGTATCTAACTAGATTCATACTCTGGATGGCATTACCTTGGCCTCCAGTAACGCTGTGAGGAACCTTGGAGTCATTTTTGACCAGGACATGTCCTTCAACGCACATATTAAACAAATATGTAAGACTGCTTTCTTCCATTTGCGCAACATCTCTAAAATTAGAAATATCCTGTCTCAGAGTGACGCTGAAAAACTAGTTCATGCATTTATTACTTCCAGGCTGGACTACTGTAATTCATTATTATCAGGATGTCCAAAAAACTCACTGAAAAGCCTTCAGCTAATCCAAAATGCTGCAGCAAGAGTACTGACAGGGACTAGAAGGAGAGAGCATATTTCTCCTGTTTTGGCTTCCCTTCATTGGCTTCCTGTTAAGTCCAGAATTGAATTCAAAATCCTGCTCCTCACATACAAGGTCTTAAATAATCAGGCCCCATCTTATCTTAATGACCTTGTAGTACCATATCACCCTATTAGAGCACTTCGCTCTCGCTCTGCAGGCCTACTTGTTGTTCCTAGAGTATTTAAAAGTAGAATGGGAGGCAGAGCCTTCAGTTTTCAGGCCCCTCTTCTGTGGAACCAGCTTCCAGTTTGGATTCGGGAGACAGAAACTATCTCTACTTTCAAGATTAGGCTTAAAACTTTCCTTTTTGCTAAAGCATATAGTTAGGGCTGGACCAGGTGACCCTGAATCCTCCCTTAGTTATGCTGCAATAGACGTAGGCTGCCGGGGGATTCCCATGATGCATTGAGTTTTTCCTTTCCAGTCACCTTTCTCACTCACTATGTATTAATAGACCTCTCTGCATTGAATCATATCTGTTATTAACCTCTGTCTCTCTTCCGCAGCATGTCTTTTATCCTGTCTTCCTTCTCTCACCCCAACCGGTCGCAGCAGATGGCCGCCCCTCCCTGAGCCTGGTTCTGCCGGAGGTTTCTTCCTGTTAAAAGGGAGTTTTTCCTTCCCACTGTCGCCAAAGTGCTTGCTCATAGGGGGTCATATGATTGTTGGGTTTTTCTCTGTATCTATGAAGCGCCTTGAGGCGACTTTTGTTGTGATTTGGCGCTATATAAATAAAATTGAATTGAAATTACACCTTTATTGAGCCACCATTTTCATGTGCAGAGGTAAAAATGCAAAAAAAAGATGTCACTTTACAAAAACTGATAAACCTGTCTAAGAGGTGCTCCAGTTGATGTCCATCAGTTACAGAATATTTTCACGATTAGCCTTGAACGACAGTGTCAACAAAGAGAGAAAGAGGTGTACTACTTTGAATATTTTAAGCATTTTTCTGCATCTTTTCTTAGTTTTCTTTTAGTTCCACAGGGGAAAAAACAAACAAACTGTAACTCCAATAAATTTTGTGTGCCACTGCCACTGGGGCAAGGTTGTGCATGCATACAAAAGGAAATAAGCTGAAGTAGAATGGCACATTCATTACAATAATGTCACGACGCAGCTTGTGGAAACAAAGCAACCTGTTGAGCTGCCACTGAAAACTGCATGTAAACTAAAAATCAAACGACAGGAGGATAAAACAAAAGTGCTATTTCTGCATCAAACAAACATCAACACGTTGGACTGAACAGCCACGGAATCATTATGTTGTTCTATGGTATACAACAGCGCTAACACACATCAGAGCTGAATTCGTTTCAGTCCGACAGGCAACGCCATCTGGTCATTATCATCTCCACGGGGCAACGTGACCGTAAATAGAAAAATGCCTGGGATGTGAGACATAATGGCACATGAAGTACACAAAAAAACATCCAGAGGCAACAGATGGGAAGGCCACTTTTCATTTACTTTGTTAACTATTAATGGGCAGGGCTTCACGTTGTGTGAGGTCCACTTTTAATTTACATATTTCCACTGCATTTTTTAATACATAAGGCTTGTAACAAGAAGCCACAGTAACAAAGCAATAACACTTACAGTAAAGCTGTGCTTATTGACAGTTTTTTGTTTTCTTTATGGTATATTTCTCTTTAGTTGCCTCATGTACGGCAGCTGGTATTTCTTACATTACACCTCTAGATTAGGGTAGTTTAAATATATTTTTATTTTATGCTCCAACTACATGCTATTGCTCAGTTAAATATTGCACAGTAAATTATATTATGCAGTGATCGTGTCATTGATGTATTTTAGCACACAGTGCACACTGTACACAGTATCTAATAACTATAGCAATAAAATGAAATACTACACAAAGTAAAGGACAAGAGCCTGAAGACCACTATTTAAGTTTATGCAAATAATACCTGCTATGCTGACAATCTTGCAATTTCAGAAACTGTCAATGCACTGAAATGTATTCTTAAGAATACAGTTCAATGCGTACAAAGCAACCTGAGCCTAACAACAGGATACAGTTTATCTTGTGATTTAACTGAACTACCTTTGACTCGTCTGAAAGTGATCAAATCAAGCTGTGAAATTGCTTTTCTACAAATTTAAATTCCCGAGCACTGACTTCCTCGCATTGTTTTAGTCCACAGCTGAATTCCCACAGCGCTTTGCTCTGTTGCTCAGCTTAGACAGAGCAGTCCCCAGATGAAAGCATACGAGTGCATATTAAAAATATGAGCAGCTGGGACAGGTTGCAGTGTCCTCTAGAGCTTGCCGTGTTTCCACGCTGCTGCGTAACTTAACAAACCAGGTAGGTTGTGAGACGATGTCAATCTCCTGGAGGGGAATTTAGAAAGGCTCACAAGTCTGATTCACTCCCAAGGAACAAACTGAAAGCAGGCAGGATTAATTCTTAGACAGCTAGATGCATACTTGCTAGTAATAGCCACACTAGTGAATAATAAAGGCTGAGGAGCTTAAGTCACATTTCTTTTTTTTTTTTGCTTGATTTTTGTTTATTATCTCAACTTCCAAATTATTATATGCAATGGCAGCTGTTGCAAATCAAACAATAACCTTACCTGGAAGCTGACCTTCAATTCCTCTGTTCATTTTAAGTAAAGATGATCTTATGGACAATGTTTGATTTCGCAAAAAATTCATGGTGCGTTTTGTATGCACCATGAATTCATCACCTGAGATGGCTGTTTATCATTCTACGAATGCATTCTTATATTATTTATTGCAAATGAGTTACTGATAGCAATTTATGGTGAATAAGACAGAGCTTTTATCATCAGAAATTATGTTCATATATTGGATGACCATGTCTAATCAAGATGAACTCTATGACAAATAAATACAACAGATAAGATAAAACTGCCCATCCTGCTGCAACCAAAGAAAATGTCAAAATGCTGCTTAATGAAATAAATTACCTGATTATTTGTGTGCATTTCTTTCCTTATACTATCAAACCTGAGGTACTATTTCCTTTCACTGAAGTACTCTGCGACTCTTTGGAATAATAATCAGGGCTCTACTCAGACAATATTTTCTATGCTATGCTTGTCGTGTATCCACTCTCATATAGCACCTCCTTTCTCTGCCTGAAGTGGCCCTTTACACTGATTTACATACTCTGCAATCATTGGTTGTCAAGATGTTGTACTTCAACAGGCTGCCTTGAGCTGATTGGCTGCAATCGCAGGGGTGGGCCACTGAGCTCTCTCACCAAAACAAGCATAAAAGGCAGTGTGTGTAGGTTTAGGGCACAGTGAAGCACCCAATAAGCAGCTTCAACAGGGAGCTTAAAAACTATCAGGTGAAAAAACAAAAAGGAAAGAAGCTCAGGAACAAGAATTTTCAAACTGCACATGGAGAGATTTCCTTGAGAAAATATTTAGGTTAAAGATTACTGACAGGTTTAATATTTGCAAGTGCATTAAATAAGACACTTTTTGGGACATTTTCTTTTCTCAATTGGGCCAAGAAAGAAAAATAAGACATGTCTCTGGAGGTGAAGGAGAAGACACACGTGCGCCTGGTGTTTCTGGGAGCAGCAGGCGTGGGGAAGACGGCCCTTATCAGACGCTTTCTCCAAGACACCTTTGAGACCAAACATCGGCGTACTGTGGAGGAGCTGCACAGTAAAGAATATGACATTGGCGGGGTCAAGGTCACCGTGGAAATCCTGGACACCAGTGGTAGCTACTCCTTCCCCGCCATGCGCAAGCTCTCAATCCAAAGCAGTGATGCCTTCGCACTGGTGTACGCTGTGGATGACCCAGAATCACTGGAGGCAGTCAAGAGCCTCCGAGATGAGATTCTTGAGATCAAAGAGGACAAGTACACACCAATCGTGGTGGTGGGAAACAAGGTGGACAGAGAAGAGGAGCGTCAAGTGTCCAACGAGGACGTGCTATCAACTGTAGAGATGGACTGGAACAACAGTTATGTGGAAACTTCAGCAAAGGAAAATTCCAATGTCGTTGAAGTGTTCAAGGAGCTCCTGCAACAGGCAAACCTTCCCAGCCGCCTCAGCCCCGCACTACGTCGACGCAGGGAGACCTTTCCAAAAGACACCGATTTTCGGCCACCCATGAACAAGACCAACAGCTGTATTTTGTCATAGTGAGTGTCACAGGAGGGGAGATGGTGTTTTGCTTCACAAAAAGCCAGGGTGGATGAGAATATGGAAGGTATGTTGTGAAACTCAGTGCTGCTGGACAGAGAGAACGAGAGAGAAACCTGGACATCATAAGAGCTGCCTGGCTGGGATTATGGACACACACAAACACACACAAAAAACACTTCAGGAAGAAGAAAATAAGTACAGATCGAGCCTAAACAGACTGCTACCTTATGAATATCTGTGAACCTAAAATTAAATGGAGAGAATGAATTAGATGTGTACTTGATGTAACGTTGTTGTTGCTTATTTGGTGACATGCTGCTGGTGTTCAGATCACTGTAAAGCTATTGAATTTCCTCATGTTAAGCTATCTGGACTGTTGCTATCCTTTGTTTACTAAGGGGAAGTATGTGTATATATGTATCAGGTGTGGCCTCTGCAAAAGTTGTATATCTCATGTAATTTTTTTTTAACTTAGTGATTCACCTGTAGCACATGATACTGTTTGAATTTTTTTAATTGGGATTTTCTACTAAGCATAACATTACCCTTGTATTAAAAAAAAACTGTGGTCAAATGGAAATATAAATGCACTTTTCATTTTGATGTGGCCATTCAAAATGCTTGTTTTTATAAATTTCATTTTTTTATCATCACATGTATTCATATATTTTTTAGCTGTTTATTTAACAAATGTATGTGGAATAGTGTCTTTAATGTGTAATAAAAGCGAAAAGCAACACTTGTGAAAATGTTTCTGTTTCTGTAAATAAACATACCTAGGTACATAATTAAAGACATGAAAAATAGATAAGCATTGATATGTATGTGAAGAAGTACAACATCAATTTTATTCCACCCATGCAATTCAGAGGGGCTGGACCCTTTACCAGCTGTCATAGGGCGAATGATAGGCATACACCCTGGACAAATCACCAGCCTGTCACAAGGCTAACACAGAGCGACAGACAACCATTCACAGCTACAGCCAATTTCAAAATGCTCATGCATATCTTAAACTGAAATGCCCCAGCAGGCGAGTGGATTTAAACTCAGGGCTTTCCTTCTGTGATGCAACAGTGTTAACCACAGCACCGGAATTATTATTTACATTAAAGGATGTCAGGAGGTTACAAATGAATAAGGTAGTAATAAGGTCACAAAATGAGCAAAAAGACAATAGAAACCGTGCTGATAAAAAGTAGTGTATACATAAAGTTGGAAGCCAAAAAGAAGACTTAATACAGCAAAAATTATTTTCTAGAACATGTTTTGGAGTCTTATAGCCCTCTTATAACACAAAAAGCTAAACTGAAAGGTATAATTTCATAATATGAGATGGTTAAATATGATGCAGTAAAGCTTAGAAGCATCTCTTTGTTAATGCCATGCATACATTATAGGACCGCAAAGACTGTTTGTTTTGGGTGAGGCCCCAGCATGTTCCCTCTACCATTCCCTTTGCATGGGCAGTCATAAAATTACAAAATTAAGTATTCACTGTTCTTGTTACTTATTTTCTTGTGACAAGTGATTTAAACAAAATAAAAAATGAGAACATCCGGTAAAAGCAATTGTGATTAGCACAATTTGTGCTCTAAATTTCTTAACTGCACACGCCTGCCAGTATTTTCTGACCTCTGTTGCCATCTGCTGGTGAAAAACACACATTACATTAACTGAGGCCTCAATGTGGGTACGCTATATTTACTGTGGTACCTGCAAACAAGGTTATATACAGGTTAAATACAACCTTTAAAAACAGACATATTTAAGGCATGCCTATTGAGGAAAATGATTTTATGTATGACACCAAAACACCTGCAGCCAAATCTATAAAAAAAAAAAAAAAAAAGACTTTTACGTCTCCTGGAACTACGTGTTAAGATGAAAGCAACTTTAGCATAGGTTAGTAAGGTCAGCACTACGGTCTCCACCCCTGAGGCAATGGTAGACAAAGTTAAGCAAAACAAATGAAGCCTCTCAATAGCATCACAACATTTGAATACTCAACAGTTGTATTAATAATAATAATAATAATAATAATAATAATAAAAAAAATAATAATAATAATGGATTGCATTTATATAGCGCTTTTCAGGACCCCTCAAAGCGCAGAGGTTGTGCATTACTACTGTGTAGCTGTGACAACGCAGATCATTATGCAGTTCCTGAAATAGCTGTGCATGGTTCCCCTACATGCAACTGGGAGACCGTTGTAGTTCTGGTCCGAACACCCCCCCCCCAATCAGATTAGACTGAACAAAGTTTCCTGTTTTAATTTGAGGAAGTGGCCTGGTAAACGTTTGTGGGCAGTTCCTCTTTCAGTCCACATTTAAACATTCTTCCGCACTCTGCTCTTGCTCATTTGCGAAGGAAGGGAGGCCTAACAGCTTCACAGTCATGCAGGTGTGTGCTTTTGTCATCTTGTTACATGGAGTTGTACTTTAATTTACACCAAGGAATAGCTTAGGCTCTTTAGAATACATGTACATATTTTATTATCCCACTGAGAATGCTTTACTGATGCTAAATGATCATATTTACTGGGCTGGTGACCATTTAAACAGTTCTGACTTTTTCCAATAACACGTCTCTGCTCCTAGACTTGGTCAAAGCTCCTCAGCAGATTGAAGTGACTCTGAGGCGTTTAGAACAAGTTCAGGGTCTTGGACAGAAACACAAAGATTACGAAATGTCTACGTGGTGCCCGCATGTGAAAATGTAGTTATTTAAATGTTTTGTCTCTCTGTAGAAAAAAAAAAAAAAAAAAACTGCCACATGTCTATATTTACTCATTTGTGAGTCATGTTTCGATGAGTAATACACTTATAAATTTGCCTTTGCTTGAAATATGTTGGAAAAAAGTAAACTGAAAACTACATTCAATTTTAATTAATAAAAAGCAGCATCCACTATTTTTCTGGGGCTGGACTATTTTTAAGTTTCTGCTTTACACTTGAAATTCTGATCATCTAGTTTACTTTACAATGCTTGCAAAAGATTTCTATTTGCAGAATTTATTTTAAAAAAGAAAATCTCAACGGCCTGGCTCCAAAACCACAAATCATTTTTTCCCTTCCTTATCTGGACTGCATTTCATTTCCTCCTAAGTATTGTGCGTTATCACATATGACAACTGTAAAAGTATTAATCATGAAGTACTGTAAACTAACTGCAGGTGGGTACTTCATGCTTTTCCATGCTTCACAAAAACAGCCGCCTGAACAGTGACTGAAACTGCTACCGAGAGTTTCAGTTCAGGTGTGAAGCCGCTTTACTGTAGTTTTCTGGCAGTTCCACAAAAATCTTCACACATCTAAAATACAAATGAATGTATGTGAAAATGCCAGATGTGGTGTAGAGCTTTACTTCCCCACCCAGTTATTCGGCTTAGCATTTATCATTCTGAATCAAGATGGCATCAAAAAAATAAATAGAGATAAAAAATAAACATAAGAAAGCCACATGAAGAACAGCTTTATTTGGCAAACACTACAGTGTAATGAGAGGGTCCACGTGATACATCATTTGTGACATTTATGTTGTCAGACTGTATGAAAGACACATTAGCGAAGTGAAACCATTGAGTAGTGTGTACAGTTCTTCTGTGTAACAGAAATGAGAAATAAAGCAAAGTCTGAGTTTCATATGTAACATACAGCAGCGGTCCCCAACCCCCGGGCCTTGGACCGGTACCGGTCCGTGAGTCGTTTGGTACCGGGCCGCGAGAGTTGAGGCTCAGGTGTGAAATGTATGGTTTTCAGGGTTTTTATCGGTTTTCAGCGTTATTTTGTTATCGTTTTGATCGTTAACTCGGTTTTCCTGGGTCTTTTCAAGTGTGTTATGAATAAATCTTCTTTTTTTCGGTACCGGTACTAGTTTTATTTTGTTGTATTTATCCGCGACACCTTAAAGGCCGGTCCGTGAAAATATTGTCGGGCATAAACCGGTCCGTGGCGCCAAAAAGGTTGGAGACTGCTGACATACAGTACACAGAGTCAGTTATTCTCTAAGGATTAACAGGAAAACAAACTGTAACAGCTTAAAAGCCGAGCTTAAAGTAAACTGGATTCTTGGTCCTCAGTGTATGTGCTTATGAATGATGTAGCCTAAATGTACGTGTGTGTTGCCTCAGTCATCCATAGCAATGTTGTGGAACAGATAGGCCATGGATTCTCCATTGTGGATGCGTCTGATCGCCTCAGCCAGGATCATACTGACGTCCACGGTTTTGATTTTTGGACACTGAAGCTTCTGGACCTCATGGGGAACAGTGTTGGTCACCACCACCTGAAAGCACAATGTACCCTTTTATTGCTGTATTTCACACAGGTACACAGGTTTTTTTGAACCACAATCTTAAATTTTCTATTATTTAACAACACAGGAAGTTAAGTTAATGCAGCTTTATTTAGTAGTGCATTTTAAATTTTTTTTGTTTGTGTGTGTCAAATGTTATTACATCTTGTAATTGCATGTTTACACATACATGTTAATAAAATTGTATTTTTCATTTTTAACGTTTGTTATGACTAAAAGCAATTCTTTCACCCCAACTCTCGAGCTTTGTTCTTTCTTAAGCTATAACAGGCCTAAAATCCATATCACGGTATAATTTGAAGCACGTGGGGTAACGATATATATCGCGATATATTCTTTTCTTCTGTATAACGTATTTTACACACTATAAGGCACACTTAAAATCCTTTAACTTTCTCAAAAATCGACAGTGTGCCTTATGTATGAATTCTGGTTGTGCTTACTGACCTCGAACCGATTTTATGTAGCAAACAGAGCGCAGAAATCTGTCAAAAATGTTTTAGTACGACTTTGGTAAGCTATGAAGGCGCACCGCTTGATGGATTGTTGGAGCATTATGGCTACCGTAGGCAGGAGCCTCGCGGAGTAGTTAAAAACTGTCTAAATTCTTTCATCTTTAATAAAATGATCGGCGTTGCTGCTTTACCAGGTGTAACAATTAAGTTTAACATCCAGGCATCCATGAAAGAATTTATTAAATTCAACGGAGTTAGAAGTTAGCAGGAAGTTAGCTCGCTAGCTTCCACCTAAACATGATATAGCATGTTCTGACTGAGAGATTTCTGAAAAATTACAACGTACAGCTCTGCTATCACTTCCAACATAAATAAAGACAGAAAACTAAACAGCAGTGACTTTTGTAAGGTTACTGAAGTCAAACTAGCTGGTAAATAATAATGTGCTACAAACTTTTTACCACTCGATAAAATTTCACGTGAGGGTTTCTGGTTAGGGACAAATTCAATTGCATGGCAGAATATACTGCAACAACATGGGAATAGAGCAGCTGCGAGAGAATTCAGCACTAATGAATCAATGGTACAGAAGTGGAGGAAGTGCAGCTTTTGGCTTTCCCCATATTCCAAAACTGCTTCGTCTCTTTGCTATTACTGTCGCCCGGCATAATTTGCAGATGATGTTGTTTGCAGCCACTGCAATGCTTTCGACCAAAACAGGCGCAGCTGGATGACACCATCAACATGCGCTATCGCGGTAGAGCGGTATAGTCAAAATCTCAAATTTATATCGTTTCTACCGTATACCGTTTATACCGCCCACCCCTACATGAACTCACTGTGAAATTCTAGAAACCAGTTTGGGATAATTAGATCCATTTGTAACAAGTCACATTAACTTGCTGGAAGCAGCTCTAAGTATGCCAAGCAATTATTCCCCACACCATAAACATCACCACTACCCGCTTTGAAACGATGCAGAATGGAGCCACGCTTTCATGTTTACACTGACCCTAACGCTCCAGTGTTGCAGCAGAAACCGAGGTGTAAATCAGTTTGGCCATTTTCCTTTGACATCAATAAGGCATTCTCTCCCAGAGAAGAGGAATATGTCAGTAGATGAGCAATTTCTGAAAAACAGATGAGCAAATCTGGCACCACCAACCGTTCTATCACTTAAAATCATTAAATCACCTGTTTGATGCCCAGTTTGAAATTCAGCAGGTCATCTTGACCAAGTTTACATGCATAAGCGCACTGAGACACGGCCATGTGCTTGGCTGATTAGACAGTAGTGTTAATGAATGTGTGTACCTAATAAAGTGGCCAGTGAGTGCATACCTAGGATGAGACTGCTTCAAAGGTTTGGTTGTGAAAATTTTTCACCCATTAATTTTACTTTTACAGAAAGAGTTCAGCAGATCTCTAATGCTGATGCGTTTCCATGGACTGCTAAAAGTTAATGTCAGTAATGGGTAATTATAATCAATTATACCAAGTGCACATTATTTTACCTCATCAATAGCAGATTCTTCTATTAGTCTCGGAGCCTCTGCTGACAGCAAGCCATGTGTAGCCATGACGTAGATCTTGTAGGCTCCCCTCTCCTTCAGAATTTCTGCTGCTGCAACAAAGTCTTCCACATCGTCTATAATATCATCCTAAGAAAATGCCCACACATACAGACAAAAACTGAATTTCAGCATTTACATTTTGGTGTAAACAAAAAGAAGCCTTTTCCCTGTAGCTTATGCAGTGGCATTACTAACCATATTTGAAATCCTTTATTGGAAAGATGATTATTTATTGTTAATTGATTGAAAATTAACAATAGATTCTGAACACGGAAAAGATATGATCACACTGCACTTTTTTATAAACCCCCCACTAAAGCTGTTTCCTACCAATACATATATGTATGAGATGCCATTATTCAGTTAAAATAGTAGTTAAAATAGTAGTTTTAAGATAATCACATAAAACTTAGAGCTCTTACAACAATGATGGCAATTCGGCCTCCTACGTCGCCAACAACACTGATAGGAGGCTTCTCCTTTGCCATCATCACTAAAAGACACAAAAATATTAGCATTACTCTCAGGAAAAAAAGACAGGTCTTTTCTTTTAACCCAAATCAGAGGAAGCTTATTGGAATGAAGTAAAGTTAATGAGCATTTGGTGAGAAGGGATTTGGTTAAAACCTGCAAACACCATGCAGACAGCTTTAACCCAATAAGCTTCAACTACTACAGTACCATTCAAACTGTTAAGATTTTGGCAAAATATATAATTCCACAGTTTTCACATTTGTGCTTCCAACTAAATCCAAACCAAGACGTACAGCTGCTTTTGGTACAGTGGTAGATATGACTGCAGAACTGGGTTTCCCTTTGAAAACAGACCAGAATCGATTCTTATTTGTAATCCAAAACACTATTTACGACCATAAGAATATAAAAAGGTTCATCTTGGAGATTCACTAAGAGTCATCGGGAATTTAAGTTGCTCAACCCAAACATATAACATTAAAATGTACCTGAAGGGATTTCAAGCAACAATTGATTCAGGTCTAGAACTCAACACGTCTTATTTGTTGCGTTTCCCACGTGGAAATCCCAATAATGTGAAAAATCAGATGTACAAAGGCTACTGTGCAAAATATACATTTTAAAATAGTTATTTCTGGATTGAGAAGGAAGTCATGAAACTAAAGTCTTAATACTATTTAGACGTTTTGGACAGAAGGAATCACGCAGAATCTGACACCTAAAACTCAAAAACAGAAACTTGAAACAAGAGGATGTAATCACAGTGCAAAACATAACTATCAAAGGGTGGTGTTATTGTTTGTCAGGATTTCTTTCATGTTAAGCAATTAATGAACAATAGTTTTGAGTTAACACTAAAATGCTAATATGCCTAGAGCAGGGGTAGGCAACTCCAGGCCTCGAGTCCCAGTGTCCTGCAGGTTTTAGATGTGTCCTTGGTCAAATACAGCTGATTCAAATTGCTAAATGACTTCCTCAACATGTAATGAAGTTCTCCAGAGGCCTGGTAATGAACTAATCATTTGATTCAGGCGTGTGTTGACCCAGGGTGATATCTAAAACCTGCAGGACACCGGCACTCGAGGCCTGGAGTTGCCCATCCCTGGTCTCGAGGCTTTTCTTCAGCCCATAATTTAATACTTTATTCATAATATCATTCATTTAAGAGTTTCTCACTCAGGTAACAACTATTAATTTTATAAGAATCGATATTATTTTAACAGATGATGCAAAAAAAGAAGGCTTCCAGCAATTACCATGAACACTCATCAGACACTGTGGCTCAAAGATGGATATCAAGACAGTGCATTTCACTCAGTGTATGTGAAATTCACTGTAAATAACTTTGTAGGTCAAAAAATTACTCACAGTATTTAATGTTGACATGGTATGGGGTATAACCCTTCTTTTGCTGCACTAACTGGTTTCATTAACGTCAATTTGAAATGCCGTATTCATCTTTCAGAACAGTGTGTGATAGGAAAAAAGTAGTGATTTAATCCTAAAAAGAGGAAACCTCATTCAGGTTCCACAGGTGACCAGCACCACTTAGAAGTGGAAGCCTTCAGCAACTCACTGTCACTCCATGCAGGGAAGCATAAACAATCAATAGGAGGCAAGAGTGGATTCAGGCAATATTATCATACTTGGAAGCTCTATCCCAGGGAATGGCACCTGTCTGCTGCTTGCTGTGGAAAAGGATAGGATGGTACAAAACATTGTGGCATGATTAGACAAATAATTAAATACCCCCCCCCCTTCCAAAAAAAAATATTCTAAAAACTCAGAGTAGACTTAGAAGGCCTGACATTTTATGTAATCAATGAAAAGTGAAATTGGGAGAGATGACATAAGAAGAGTCAGATTCAGCCCTTGCTGGAGACAGCAAAAAGATATTGCTGACATATTTCCAAGTTGAGGCGGGAGAACGGGGAGATGGTTTAGCTGAAAGGAGAGTACATAGGGTGGAATGAGGTGAGGGAAATAAATCTGGTGCTGAAATGAAGGAAGCGACGGTGGCAGGTAGCACCTGCAATATTTCACAGGTGGTTATAACAATGTCTGAGGCAGAGCTGGCCTGCAAGCTTTTGGGAAAACTGCACATGCTGCCGTTTGTTGCTGTGCCATCAGCATTACTCTTATCTTAAAACGTGTTAATATTTTTAAAACTCCTGCAGCGACTACAGCACCGTGCCAGTTTATGGAGGTCTATGTGTCAAGCTTAGGTTTTGATTTGGCTTATGATCAGATGTAGTTGTCTGTTCAAAGTGAATACAAAGAAGAGGCTTTCTGTTTATTTATGGTGCCTAAGTTTGAATAAACATTATATTCTTACTGAAAATGTCAAGTTTGACAACACAATGTTTTAAACCTGGCATATACCATTGAGTTAGTGGTCAAAATAAATAATACGCAATGGGAGAGCCTCTCAGTCAGGACTCTGCCAGTGCTGTTTTACAGGGCAGCTCTCGTGATTATTATGCACACGAAGGTAAGAATTGAGGAAGTCAAACATTAAAAGAACACTGCTGGTGTCTTGGCAAAGAATCAAAACAGGAACAGGGAGCTTGTGGAAGCTTTCTAACAATCAACATGAAAATAAAAATGAATTTTTCTAAAGACAGACAGTAACAAAAAACAGAGTTAGTAATAAAACAGTTTCCTTTCCCAGTAAAATTATAATACCTGTAAATGACCATCAAGGCTTCAAGAAAAAAAAAAAAAAAAAAAAAGAAAGAAAAGCAACAACAACAGATACAGATAGGTTTGCGCCGTTTATCTTACATGGTAGCTCCAGGCCGGTGTGTCCTGTGATAGCACGAGACAAAGGGGGAGAATGTCGACCATCAGCCATATCGGACTCTGAGTGGTGGGCCTCCCCGTGTATCACTGCCAGCCCAAGTCGCAGCCTCTCAGCATAAGACTGAGCTCTAGGACAGACAAACATGCAGACACACAATGTCAAAGAAACTGACAAAAACAACACATAAAAAATACACAGAGAAAAGAGAGCAGAAAGAAGTTTGCAAAGGACAGAGATTACACCACCAAAGAAAAAGTGGTATACTGAAAACACAAAAGCACAATTAGGAGGCCATACAAGCGTTAGGCATTCTTTTGTTTCTTAATTTAGTCTCTAGCTTGTCCACACTTTCACTTTCAGCTCAGTTCTTTTTATTCCCATTGTTTGAAAGTTACTATAAAAACTCCCTAGAGCACCAAGATCATTAACATGTATATTGCATTTATAGTGTTGGGAATTATTTTTATAACACTCAGATCCTTACAAGTCATATATGTGTAGTAGCTGATCACAAAATGAACATCGACATTAAGTCTTTGTTATGTGCATGTTATCATTTGCAAATAAACTTTGCTACACAATTTTAAGTGCAGTGGCACATGGGGGTTACTGGAATGTGCTGTCATGCATGTCTTTAACAAGTAACTGTGGTGCTTACAGAGCCTGTAGGTGATTGCTTTGTCTTACACAATTAATATGTAGCATGCAAAGAAGAACCATGAATATATGTTTTAATATTACTTTCTTAAATTAGCATACATGCCAGTATGTTCATACATGAGCAAAGCAATCAAATGGTGCAGGCCCACAGTGTTAATAGCTCCGAAACCTATGATTGCTATGATTGGTAAACCTATGATTAGTGATTTTTTTTTTTTCTTTAAAAAAAAAAAAAAAAAAAAAAAAAAGGATGTCATGTTCTGTGAATGCAACTAACAGCAGTCATGATTTAATAAAGCTACTACACAACAAGCATCTGATTCAATCTGTGACAATGGCAAAAACTGTGGAACGTGTAGCTTGCTCTGAAGAGAATTGTGCACAGTGCATGTAGTGAACACCTGAAACATTAAGATCATAAAAGGATGAAAAAGTTTCAATAGGTTATTAGTTATGTAAGCTGCTTACTGGACTAGCTTTCACAGTATATTAACAGAAGGACCCACACACCAGGCAGGCCCCTATAGGGACTAGTATCCATGTGACTTTGAGCACAAGACTCAAGACTCAAGTATGAGGAAGAACCTCATGCTTGAAAACATCCTACAGTTTATAAAAACCTGGCTGCACCATTAATTCAGTCTTTACATTTTGAGTACTAAGGTGTGTGTAGCTTTTATCTGAGTTTCTTCTAGCTCACAAAGGGTAACACTTTAAGGCAAAAAAAAGTCAAGAGAAACAGCTTTCCAAGCTCCTTAGACAAGAGAAACAGTACTAATGCATTTCATAATAGCAACTTTAAAGATATCGGCATTGTCAGACTTGCCAAATTACCTCTTAGCAGCCGAGGGGGACTTTGCAACAATGACAGCATTTCTGTAATTTGGGATCTGAAGAGAAAAAAAAACCACTCTTGACCTCTAACCATTTATACATAACAGTAAAACACTATTTGTGTGTATGTTTGATGAGGAGGCACATCTTGTTGAGCCTACAGTATAAAGCAACCTAACCTCCTCCTGAATGTACTGGATGAGGAAAGGGGAAGCTCTCAGGTTGTCAACAGGGAAGTTAAAAAAGCCTTGGATTTCTTTCTGGTGAAGATCCATAGTGATGATGTGAGTTAGCCCTGCAGTACAAACACATAACATATGTTTATGTGTGTGAGATTATATAGTTTCAGAAATGCCTGTATCATGAAATTAAAGCTCTTCAAGATTGGTGACAGAAAAATAACATTTTGATTTGTTTAAAAGTTAATAGCTTCGTAAATTATTAAATCACTAGTTTTAAGCACAGTGAACTAAGACAACTGAAATAAGCAAATGGAATTAATAATAAAAAGGTAGGACATTTTGTAAAACAATACATTTACATGTACAGTTTCTTACATCCCTAAGCCTGTACATACTGCACAAATTTTGAAACATTTGTCGATTTCACAACTTGTAGTGGCTGACTTATAATCACACAGGAAGATTGTTTCTACCAGCTTGCAGGTATTTGTTTGCCATTTGGCACTTTGGAAGAAGCATAAACAGTATGACTGAGCAAGACCAGGAACATACTGAAAAACTAGACACTGAATAACATTCTGGCAGAAGACCATCCTATGAATCCTGCAAAAACACTAACTGCTATAGGTTATTGTGCTAAAAAACAAACATGAATGGAAACAGGCAACAAAGTATCACGTTTATTCATTTATTCAGTCCTGCGTATAAAAAAACATGATGACAAAGGAAATGAGAACAGCATATATACCAGCTTTAGCTAACATGGATGCTAGCAGCTTGCAGACAATGGAGCCTCTCTTCCTCATCTTGCACTGCTTGCTGTAAGGAAAGTAGGGAATGACCCCGATGATGTTCTTGGCACAGGACGTCTTTAGGGCATAAGCCATAACCAGCAGCTCCATGACAGCTGTGTTGACATCTCTGAGCAACACAACATCAAAAGAAAGAAAGACATAAGAGACCATATCAGGTGCCACAGACTGTAAGGTACAGGTATGGAATATTGAATCTAGGGACAAAAAATACAGAACGATGCTTTATAATTATGAGATGAAAGAGACTGTTCGGTCTGCCATTAAACATTTGTTTGCAAACATCATGTCCACAGACAGTGCAAACACCACTGTATTTGAACAAAGATTCACTTTTTTTTTTAATTTGCATCGTTTACAAGTAACCTGCACCATCGAAACAGGTTTTTCCTGTGAACCCCGAGAGAAGAACAGCTTTAAAAGTCAGCTAACGTAAATGACAAGTTTGACTCAGGAAAAACATTTGCACGTAAGAAAAGGTCTAACAGATGATTCTGATCTATAGTAACTACAAATCAAAACTGTGCTGTGATGACGACTGTCAGGAAAGTTATTTATATTATTATTAGACCAGTTTGACTACTTTTGTTTTTTGTTTTTAATGGCAAGACACAACATGTAGATAGGCAGGTGACTTAACTGCTGCCTCTGTGCACACTCAATAGGAGAAGCGCTAGAACTCGACAACATTGAATACCTCTGGTTGTTTTTTAGAGCCACTTTTTTTGTCATAGCAAAAGAATGACAAACAAGGTGGAAAACTCACCTCACATGACATGAAAAGGCAAACTTAACTGAGTCACAGCACAAAAATAGATATGCTTCGACTCCTGTTAGAATTCCTAGTAACTATCTGAGGTCATATTTAGATTTTAAAAAGCTGGCCATGTTATTGTGTCGCATAAAGGACATGTGCTTATAACATAAAACTTTGAAAACACGCCGATTTCAGTAATAAAGTACTTTAGAACATTAAATAAATAGATTAAGAGTTGTGTCTGATCAGAACTTTATTATTTTATCAAAGCATAAAGTTGTCTTAGCTGATGTGTTTACAGTTAATTGGTCATTTACATATCCAACAGAAAGTGATACATTTGCACTCATTTGGGGTCATCTTTTTCGGTTCCACCTAATCCAGCCAACCGTTCACTCTCACTTCTTGTAAAACATATACATTCACTGGCCACTTTATTAGGTATGCCTAAGCATCTCAACAACTCAATGTCATGCAGACATGGTCAAAACCAGCTAACTTTTCAAGCCAGGTGGCTAATCTAAGCTTTTTTTGTTTGTTTGTTCTTTTGTTTTTTCTAGCTCAATATTGGTGTCGCTGGATGATAGACATTTAAGAACACCAAATACTACCTTTAAAAGATTAATCATTTCTCTTTTTTTTTGCTAAAGACATCTGTCTCACCTGGGAATGGTCTGAATGATAAAGATGTCTTGTCCACGGACAGATTCTTTCACATCCACTCTAGTCTCTGAATAAAAAGCACAGTTTTTATGTATTCATGAGTTACTGTGGCAACAGGAAACCATAGTTCATTAATATTTGACATTAAATGCTTGGCCTCACCTGAATCTGACTCTTGATAAACCACTGACTTGCCCAACTCCACCCCCAAACGCCTGGGGAAAAAAAACAGAGTTAAAAAAAAACATACCTTGGTGTATTGCACTAACTGAAGCGTGTAAATATTATTTTTGTACTAAGACACTATTTTCTGCCCAGCAGTTTGATAGCTCTCCATCTGAAGAACTTCAAGAACCAAAGTTTAAAATTATTACATTATTGTGTGGAAATAAACCTTATATTTTGGCTATCAACATCGTGTGTGTCAAAATCCATTTATCTAGGTGAAATGATCAGTTTCTTAAATGATTTTAAGAAATACATTTAATTAACAAATAATTTTGGTCACTGATAACTGACCTTTTCTATTTTCTGATATAAATTTAGAAGTTTGAACTTACTGGTGAGACAAAATTTCTTTACTTGCTTTATCCCCCTGGATCACATCATAAAAATTGTACTTTGTTTCTTTACCGTTAGTCTCAAAGGTAAACACCTCAATTTGGGCTCTGATAAGTTGGCGGTTCTTAAAAAAAAATTATAAATCTTAACTAGAAGCTATTTAGGTCAAAAAGCAACAGCCAAAATGCAAGCAGAGAACCCATCAGTCTGTACTCTGTACTGCTGCCTCACCCTGTTTGCATTCATAAATCTCAGACTTTTTCAATTTTTTGTTATGACAGTACCATAAAGTAGCCTAATCAAAACAGGGGATGAACATATGAGACATTGTCCTTAAGTCTTTTTCTTTTTCCTGTTCATAGAAAGATATATTTGTCTAACCAGGGAAGGTTTCAAGCATGTTGTTTTCCTTTCATCACATCCAGTGAAGAATAAAAATAAGGATGATTTTGTTCCAGTCGTATTCACACCCAGCCTCTGAGTGCACGTTAGCATAAATATTCAGTACAGTATTCATTAATATTTTTCTCTCCATTTTCTCTGTCGTTTTTTAAAACCTTTGCTCCCCAAGAAAACACAGCATGAAAACGCAAGCATAATCTGGCTAAAAAAAAAATCTCCTGCAACTTTGCCAAGCACTGAAAACTAAGAAACCTTGATTCTTTCCCCTCCCTACTGGGTGGGAAGTGCAACTTCCATCTGGCTATCTGACAAGGCTACAGGAGCAAAAAAACAAATAAAACAAAAACAACAAAAAAATAAAGGATGCTTTCAAATTACAGTAAGAGAACCACTTGTTTTTAACCAAAAGAAACACTGCCTCATGTACATGCTCTATGAATCACAACCAATTAAGTATTTTGCCTATCACAGTAATACCCAGTAGTAAATCTATACCATGCTTACTTCGAAGACAGACCTGGATCTGAAAAGCATACTCCCTTTGTAACAATGATTACCACTGACAGGTCTGACAGGTTTATCTCCCATTGCAGAAAAAAAAAAAAAACAGATTTGTTATTAGCTAATAAAAAAAAAAAAAATCTTCACTGTACAGTGCCATCCTCAGTGTTTCGTTACTATGTAATAGCACTTCAAAATAAAATGATTTTTAGGAAAAGTGGCAGGTTTGGTTATGTTGACCATTGAGGTACATAAATTGGAGTAGAAGCTGATTAAATAGTTACACAGCATGCAATGACATCTGGAATCAGTTATCAAAAAGTAAGATAGGCAGGCAGTTTAGTTAAAGTAAACATCAATACTTTAACATATAACAAATATTTATGCACTTTTGCAGGTTTACTGTCACATCTTCGGGTACAATGAGGTGATGCATATCCACTTAATTGGATTTTCTTAAAATGTTCAGTGCAAAGTCTTTTTTTAATCTCCGTTTCTAAAGCTTTTATTCTTTGGTTCAGTATTTGCCATAAAACTTGTTGAAGTGTGTTAAAAGGATGTTTTGAACATGCATTACGTAATGTACGAATGTAGGCCATGTACACTGGGTCACACTACGCTGAGCAGTTACACCATCATCTTGTGGCGAGAGTAGTGTGATTGTCATGCCTTGGTCCACAGTTTTCACAATAGTGATTGTTTTTGTCGTACTGAATTAAAAACAACGTAAAGTCACGCGCGTGCAGCTGTAACGTGGTGTTTTGACAGAGACTTGGCTTGCTAGCAAGGCCATGTCAACATAACACACGAATCAACATGACTATGTACTCATTGTTATTAAGTCGTTAAATATGTTGCAACGACACGAACACATTAAGTCAACAGTTATTAATTTCACTTACTCTGTTATCTTCTGGGCCAGCTCGGTGCATGCGGCGGAAGAGTTGGCAGAAAAAACACGGTAGCCACCTCTGGCAATGTTCATTTTCGTGTAACCATAGGACAGCTTTGGGGACTGAGACTGAGAGACCAAAGACCTGTGACCCCCAAAGCGTCTAACTGGCATGTTGGTTTGGACTCACTGTGGGCTCTGGTTTTGTTTATCTTAAAGTGCCCAATTTAGCTGAAAACCGACTACTATACTTGAATCTAGTTCGAGCACGTTTTAGAGCTCAGCCATGCAGACGATTCTTAAATTAATAAAAATACAATAAACACTAAAACGCCAACAAAGAGCACATGCTCCACGTGTAATGTGGATGCAACACTAGCGTTAGCGAATCAACGACCACACACAAATCGCCAACCGCCACAGAAACCCCCACTCTACCACAGTCCACAGCAGATGGAAAGCTGAGCTCTCCGTTTCCATGCGGTCACTTACGTTGTGACGCATTCAGAGCAAACGCGCTGCTTTTCTAAACTATTAAGGGAACTGAAAGGTGCCAAAAGCAGCCTTAGGTACAGCAACAACCCGCTACTGCAAACACGTCGCCCGGATAATTAAAACGTAGCTGCTTTAAAACTTTCTGTATCTTAGCCGTCGCAGTAACAAAAAAACGCCACGTGCACAAGCTCATTGGATGTGGGAAAGTCGCGACTGACAGCTGGAGGTCCAATCGGAAAGAAGTTAGAAATAGCAGGCGCGCGTGATTAAATTTTTAACCAATCAGAAACCGGGATTCGTATTACCTAAAATTAAAGCGCAACGGAGTAAAAAAGAAATGTGGTGGGAGCTGCGGGGATTGGTTTACCCCTCTGTCCCTGCACTGGACTGCAATGGGAAAAAAAAGGATTCTTGCTTTAAATCGTATGAGACAACGCTGGAGCGAGTGAGTAATCGCTCGGTGTAAGGTGCAGTACCAGCAGATTAAAATAGGTTTAAAAAGAAAGAAACAAAAAACGCCCTCTGCATCAAATCATTTACAAAATACTGAGTTTTTAAGTTAATTTTACATTTCTACTGAAAAACATGTAATTTTTACGATATTTTTTTTGCCTCTTTAAAAAGATATTTTTATTAATCCCCATATTTTAGCACATGTGTGCAGGTGTACAGACAAGTTACTGTCTTAGACAAGATAATTTCCCCATGGAATAAGTTCGTGTGTGTGTGTGTGTGTGTGTGTGTGTGCGCGTATGCTATTGCCTCCTGACAAAGTCTGCATTTGAGCTCCATTTTGATAAGCAAAACAAAGGAACGAATTCATTTCTGGAAAATGAGAAGAAATACAAAGAAACATGTTACCTAAAAGTGACCACCCTCATCACTATAGTAGTTATACAACAAATCTAGTAAACAGTCTGCAAATTTGTGTAACATTTCCTAGTAAACAAAACCTTGCATATAATGGGAAAGTAACTTGTGAGGTCACACAAAAAGGTCCTTTTTTCAAGACCTAAGATGTTCCGCCTCATGAGTTTAAATATTTAGGAGATTAATGTATGATGATGATGAATCACTTTATAACAGCACTATGACATGTAGTACATTTGATTCTAAAAAATACTGTGCTTGAATAAGAGGGGGTAAATGTAAACAATGTTGATTATAAACTGCCACACGAACACTCTTTACTATTTGTTTTATTTGCAGAATAGACATCATTGCCTTTTTTAGGTTAAAACAATTTGTTTATCTGCCTTATATTTTATACAACACATTGTGGGGACCCACTGTAAGGAAAAATAACATGTCAAGTTTGTTTTCTATATAATTTCACAGTAGTGCTATCATGTAAACTAAAGTAATCATAAAAAAAACAATGTGTACATCAGCAGAAAATGTTTTTTAAAAAGTGCTGCATCGTGAACATATATCTACCTTATACTGTAACTTTTACGGCTGACCGATCCCTACGAGGGATTAGCAACTTTAACAACTACTTACAAAAAGGGTGCTAACTTTTCATTAATTAATTCATTAATATTTTATTATAAAGTAATTTTATCAAGAACAAAAAAAAAAAACTTATTCTTACAATCTGAAGAATAAGGTGAAAGACTTCATGGCTTGTTTTAGTGTGAATTTTTGCATTAAAAAGTGCTTACCAGTCAAAATACAGCAATTTGTTCAGTAAAATATAGTTTTATTTCTATGTATGTTTTTTAAAATGCCTTCAGATAGAAAATGTTTAATAAGGCATGTGTAAAGTAATTATCTGGGTAAATGCTACAGAGCTAAGAAACATTTAGGTCCATAACCCCAATTTCCTAAATATAAAGGCTATTATGTATTTATTATGTTTGCTTTTTTTTCATTCTAGCACTGCAAACAATTTTATATTCTCTGAAAAGAGCATATAATGTTGTTGGTGTCATTCTAGGAAAAGGCTAGCTTTATTGACTTTTTATAACAGAACATACACAATGATCCTGTCTGCCAGTTCTGGCTCAGTAGATCACCACACCTAAGATGCCACACCACGCCTATTTATCCTTTCCATTACTTAATTTCAGCTACTGCAGTGCTATAAAAACCTAATTCAGACTGTCACGGGAAATAAAACTCACCTAGTCTTTTAACATTTATAACAATTAGCGTGGGGCAGTTTGTGCCGGCTGATTGTTATAGATGCTGTCATTACCTGTATGTCAGTTCTGCAGCTGCTTTTAGTCTCCAAACTTTGTGCTGTTTTCAGTGCTTTATAGCTCATTTTGATAGAATGAAATTGTCTTTTTGTCCCATTAATTTAAAATCTCCTCTAAGTGATAAAATGTTGTTTTTTTTAATTTGGAGATAAAGAATCTGAAATCTATGTGCAAATCTATGTGCAAAAATATTCAGAGCCTTCGCACACCTGGATTTCTGAACTTAATTCTAATATTTCTGGTGGATCTGGCTTTGTTTTCAGTAAATTGGAGTCCCTAAAATGCATTTTAAATGCATAATTAAATTCATATTTAAGTTCTTTATGGACCCTATTTCATAATGCTACCAGCACTATGCTTTACTATGTCTGGGGAAACAGGCCAGGTGGTTTTATCAGTTTTGTCCTGTAAAAATAAATGATTGAGTGTACTTTGATAAGGAAAAGCCAATTTTACCAGTTTAAGACTATAAAACAAAAGAAAGTGCACATAAATAAGATGTCTGAACACTTTTTCAAGCAATTCCACACATTTGTCTAGGTAACCAGTATCTGACGCTCATAATCTTTTATTTCTAGTTTCACTGCATTCCTTCCTCTTTTTAGTGGATAACTTTGCCCCTCCCACTCCCAACCTCTGCAAATTTACTAAAAATAAATGCATCAAAATGCAGGTGATAAAGTTTTAATTTGTCAGCCTTTCAGCACCTTCTCTTTTAAAAGGTCCAAGATGACCTGCCTCTCTTGGCTCTCAAGCTCAAATCTCCGCTCCCTCTCTTTTCTCTCAGCTCCCAGACGTTCTCTCTCCAGAGCGATCTTACCTGAAAACGTGAAGTGAAAATGGATATCAGCACAATGGCAGCTTGACAATCTTCATAAAATTCTTTTCAGATAAGTTTTAGAGGGTATTGTTTTCAGTTTAGTGGTATTCGTTTTATTAGTATAGACACTAGTATTTTTTTGTTGTTTTTTTTGGCAGGGATAGCTCAGTAGGTAGAGTGGTCGCCCCCATGATTGGAAGGTTGGGGGTTTGAATCCCCTGAACGGCTACCCTGAGGTACCCCTGAGCAAGGTACCGTCCCTACACACTGCTCCCCGGTGCGCCTGCTTAGTGGCTGCCCACTGCTTCACTGAGTGAATGGGTCAAATGCAGAGGAGTAATTTCCCCACGGGGATCAATAAAGTATACATTATTATCATTATTCATGCACACTTGCATTTTAAATATAACATAAAAACCTAAGCATGATGCTTCAGTTCTGCTGAAGTTCAGAATGAGCATCAGTCTGGGAAAAAAAAAGTTGATTTAAGTGGCTTTGAATCTGGCATGGCAGACAGGATGGTCTCTATACTTCAAGAAATCCCCTGGGATTTTGCAACACAACCATCTCTAGGGTTTACGGAGAATGGCCAAAAAAGACAAAATATCCAGTGAAAGCAGTTTTCGGTGGACGAAAATATGTCCCTGATGTCATTAACTCAATAGTAATTCAAGTAACATGTCAAGTAATTCAAATAACCACTCATTACAACCAAGGTATGCAGAAGAGCATCTCTGAATGCACAACACATCAAACCTCAAAGCAGATGGGCTACAGAAGCAGAAGACCACACTGGATGCCACTCCTTTGGCTACAGAATCTGAGACTACAGTTTTGGTCACAAAACTCACCAAACTCAACAAAACTATAAAGAAGATTGGAAAAATGTTGCCTGATCATTTAAGTGTTGATTTCTGCGATGGTAGAACCAGAATTTGGCGTAAAAAAACATGAAAGCATGGAACCATCCTGTTTTGTATGAGTGGTTCAGGATGGTAATGTTAATAGTGTGGGGGCATGTTGTCTTGGCACATGTTGCTCCCCTTATCTAGTATCATTTAAATATCACAGGCAACTTGTGTATTATTAGTGACAATCCCAGTGAACAGAAGATTTGCGTCATATAGGATCAGCCGACAAATCTGCAGCAACTGTGTGATGATTTCATCTCAACAGACCCATATCTATGAGGAATGTTTCCTTGTTTAATGTAATCCACACATAATTAAAGCTGTTCCGAAGGCACAAGGGCATTCAACCCAGTACTAGCAAAGTGTACCTAATTAAGTGCCCACTGAGTATTCTCATGCCTGGGCTACTGGAAATAAGAAATGAGTGAGAACAATTACACACAGGTGAAACTAATGAGGGTGAACACTGAACTATAAAGGCTTACTAGACATGAAGACGTAGACAGGGGAATAGAGAAAACAGCAACTAAGATAACTATAAGTATGAAGGTGATAACAAAACCAGCAGATATTACAAGGACTATGGCAAAAATCATACTTCTCTGAATCTCCAGTTCCTCTCGGCGCAAGGCGAGCTCTTCTTCTCGAAGCCGCTGCTCCGCCTCTGAGCGTTTCTCCAAGAAGCTGAGAATCTCAGAGTAGGTCTGGCAGCAGCACTGGCAGGGCCGCTTGGCTGTGGGCGCTGCTGACAGCTCTGTCATTTCCTCACGCTCTTCTTCTTGTTCTGTAATTAGGTGAAAATTCAGGCTACTGTTCCTAAAGCTACCATAGCAGAAATAGAAAAATTTTATCTTTTTTTTTTTAAAGGGTCTTTACCTTGAATCACAATTTTAACTGAAAAATCCTGGTGATTTAATGAACAATAACCACGATATTCTGTAAACTGTCTTTCCCAGCTGTTATGACACTAAGATTTAGACATTAAACAGCATCTGTGACACCAGTGTGGATGGTTACACATCCTTTGCCCCTGTGTTTTGAATCTGTTCACCTGTAGTGGTTGTTTGCGGGATTGTGATGTTGGGTTTGTCCTGTTCTGGTAGAGTTAGTTCTTCTGCGACTCGATTTCTCCGCTCTTCATCCTAAGAAATATAAGGGAGAGATCATTTCAACAACAAAGAATACATACATTTTACTCAATGTCTTTGCTTACTTTATGATTGTGAGTATGATCCTTTGGGTAAAAATGCTGCAACAAATGACTTGAGCTTGATTGTGCTACATGTAGTGATTTTTAGCTGCTTCCTTATTTCCTAGATGTTTGATTTGAGAGATTTTTATGCCAGATGCCCTTCCTTTGTGACTTGTAATTCTGGGTATAAGCTAAACTATGAGCAGCAAAATAGGCAGATTGTTGCAGAGAATGTTAAGTGTTTTCATTCTTAATGTTCCCATTAATCTGGTCAGCCATATTTCCAAAAGATAAATCTGTAACTGTATAGAAAAAAAGTGAAATACTGTAACTTAAGTGATTTATCTACCCCTCTAATGCAACCCTCTGAGGTCTATGTTGTAAAAAAATTTTTTTTAAAAAATCACATTTTCTTCCACAGAAGAAAGCACCTTTCTCGAAAATACAGGGTTGCAGTAGGGTTGGGATTATGGTTATCACTTAGACCTTATTAAAAAAGGCATTTTTTACACTGGCATTGTAGTACACATGCTCTTCTCTCTCTGCTGACACAATAATAATGCTACTCACCTGGTACTTTGTGCCATCATTGCTGACTATGAGTCCCTTCTCAGCTTCCAGCTCCAAAACTTCATGGAGCAGATCCTCCTTCTGGGCATACAATCTCTCTGTTCCAAACCTGAGTAAAGGAAAAGCACACACGTGTGCTCAAACTAAAACTTGCTAGTAAAGCCAGTAGTGTACATCATGCATACAGTGCAAAGATTTCTTTACTCCTGGCTTTGGAATTGTGTTGACTGAACCAACCTGCGTAGGCTGGGAAAGTCTTGTTTCTTGTAGTAGTCTAGCAGCAGCATGGTTCTCTCCCTACATCTCCTGGCATCCACCTCAAAGTTTTCCTCTTGGAGGGCAGCAGTGATAATCTCACCCACGCGTGCCCAAATCCGTCCTGAAATCAATCAGTTCACACATTCATTAATGTATACAGGAGGTTTGTAATACCGACACATTTAACAACTTGAAGAAAATAAATTTATACAACTTTTTTTCCCCCACCACACACATTTATCATGCAGGAAATGCAGCTGTCGGCATTCAAGCACAAGTCATTTAAAAAAAAGACAAACCTGGCTCTTTGGAGGCAAAGGGATTCTGTGCGATAACCTCTCGCAGAAGGATGATGTCATGGCGTGCTGAAAACCGCACCTGCCGCTTTCGTGGGGTTGTGGAAGGGCAAGCGAGGGGAAAACCTTAAGATGGAAATAGAACAGAATAACTTTTTCAAAATAGTAGAAAAGAACATGCTGAAATACAGCAAGGTGTATTGGTGATCTGATATTCTTCATACACAGTGGGCTTAGTTAGAGTCCTCTTGACCTCTGACCTACTTGAAAATCAAACATGAATTTGACTCTGTGGCATTATAAATCTCTTAATTTGCACGACACCTATAAAATCTAGAGTAATCTTGAAAATCAAAGAAAAAAAAACTGCACTTCCTGACGTAGACTTCCTGTGAAATATTAAACCGCATGTGTTTTGATTAAAATAGAATTAAAATCTATTTGTTTATTTGTTTGGATTATTTTCCTTAATTCACTGTTACCTGTTTAATTGTGCAATTGCATGTTACTGCTTGTTAATGGAAAAGACATAACAAACCACGATGGAGAATAAACTGGGCCTTTGTATTGGTGAAGAGAGGTTAAATGGCAAAGGCAGTGTGCCAGTTGCAGAACTGCGATTTGACAGATGACAGCAACTCTGTGACTACACTGTCTCACACTGTGTACAAGCTGACAGTAGCCTGCAGCTACGACAGATTAATCAGAGAAGCGAGACAACCTGTAAAGCACTGATAGCGCCACTGTGGCTACAGCAAATTTAATGCCGAACCAAATGCGTAAGAGGAGGAGGAGCATCTCTGCACTAATCGAGAGCAGCAGCAAATGCTGTTTAGGAGATGTTATTTAAGTGGCTGAAAGGCGAGTTAGACGTGGAGGTGGAATGAATCTCACCGTTGTTGATCGGCACTTCCACTACTACCCGTTCCATGTTTCTGTTTGGTGCATCCGGGAACCGCCTGACGTGCACGGTACACGTCCACTCACCAGTACCGGTTCCCTACTGACGTGTAACTCAACTTGGCAGAGAATCACAATGTGGTACCGCTCTTCTTCTTTAGTTGCGCTTACTCTGTTTGACCACAAGATGAAGCCAGAGGACAGCAGGTCGAGTGCTGAAGTACGCGTATAGATGACTTCTGCTACTGATTGATCAGAACGTAGTAACAGCATATGGCTCCAGAGAGTGCCAAGCGCTCAAAATAGATGATATTTATCAGCCATGAGATATTGACAAGGGGTATTAATCATAGCCGGCCGAAGGTTGTATTGGGTGCCTCTATTATTAATAACAGACTAATTCTAATTCATGCAAAAATGCTTGTGCAACTGTCTCACTTTTTTTTTTACATTATAAAAAAATTAATAATAAAAATAGTGTAGGCAGCAATAATTCATGTCTGCTGAAGGCAAGGTCATAATAACTCAAAAGATGCTTGTAGTGCTATTAGTGACTGTCATTACAATGCATTGTCCATCAAACTGTTTGTACTGTATCAACAGTTACAAACTGTCAAATGAAGCTTATATAACATTTGTTACATATAGTGAATCAACTTTCAAGTCAATTTTATATATGGTCCAAAATCACAAATCAAATTTCAAGTTTGAGGTAAACTTGTTCCTTCCCTCTATACTGATTTGCTCCTGCATCTCTATTTCTGCTTCTTTTATGTCCTTATGTTATCCTTAACATTTTAGAGTAACTCCTAGTTTCCAAAGTCATTATCTAAATGTGACCCGAAGGAGGTATCCATTTCAATAGGAATGTTTAATGCTAATGCAAAACAAAATCTTTCTATACATGTAACAATAGGACCCAAGACAATTAACAGATCTACTTTATTAAATACATGTAAAACTATAAAATTGTACGATTGGAGGTGGAAGACATGATAAGCGCTGTAGGGAATCTATTAAAAACTAACACCATGTGTCACACGTTAAAGGCACGGCAATCTACACTTCACCCCAACTGGGCAATAATATATAAAAGAAAATCCTCAATGCCCATCACCGCGGTACACACAAATTATACATATAGCAATTTACAGTTGATCACACAGTAGTGCATTACATATAGGAATAAACAGCTATATGTAATATACTCCACACACATTAGCAATGCTCTAACAAACTATAAATACATGGTATTTTGTACAGTAATGTATTGTTAATTATAAAAACAGTATGCAAATACTGATGCCTTAGAGAAAAAAATAACCATCCATCTATCCATCCAGCCACCTCCTCCAGCTCATCCAGAGGGACACCGAGATGTTCCCAAGCGAGCCGAGAGATATAATTTCTCCTGCAAGTCCTGGGTCTGCCCCAGGGCTATGGGCTCAAAATGTGGTCATAAATATTTTGTACTTGTAAAAAAGATTTGTATGTGTAAAAAAGATTTGTGTGTGGACTTAGAAAAAAAAAACCCTGCAAGTTACAAGTACGAATTTTGACCCTATTTTTCTTCCTTTCATCTGATTGGTCAATGTCATGTCAATCACAAATGTAACAATCCAATCAGAGAACAGATGGGTTTGGCTGTCGGAGGGGCGCTTTTTTTGAACTGCAGGTCTTTGAAGGGAATAAATGCCCTTTTACATGCCAACCCAGCGTTTTCCTTCATCACCACGAAGGAAAACAGTCTGTGGTCGTCCGAGTTTGGTGATTTTTGTGTCACAGGTCTACGTGTTTAATATAGGGACTTCCACAGCCTTTTCAACAGCGCTGCGGACCGCGCGGGGTGGGGGCGGGCAGTGTTTTGGAAATGACAGTCTTCATTACAAAGCTTTCTTCGTTATGAATTAGCATACATGTTTTTATTGAACATTTGAAGAACCAGCAAAAAAAAAAAAAAAACCAAACTCTTGTAGAGGACATAAAGTCAGAGATAGAAAAGACAAGGAGCAGGTGCGACTAGTACAGGTAGAGCTGCTGCAAAAACCCACAGAGCCCAGCAGCCAGCGCAACAAATACTGGATCCTTTGCTTTTAGTTAGCATTAGCAGCACATCCTGCGTCTGATGTGAAAGGACTTTTATGCTGCGCACTGTGACTCACAGCAATGGTCCTGGGTCAGCCCTGACTTTGTGTTAAACTAATCCTAAAGTAATAATGGTATTTCTAACCACTGATATACCACAACTTTTTCCTTTCAACAGCTACTGAAAGTTAGGGGACCTAGCTGCTATCGGATATTTATATAGAGATCCTCCAGCTTCAAACTGTATCACCCTTCAAGGACCTGCAGTTCAAAAAAAGCGCCCCTCCGACAGCCAAACCCATCTGTTCTCTGATTGGATTGTTACATTTGTGATTGACATGACATTGACCAATCAGATGAAAGGAAGAAAAATAGGGTCAAAATTCGTACTTGTAACTTGCAGGTTTTTTTTTTTTCTAAGTCCACACACACAAATCTTTTTTTACGCACACACAAATCTTTTTTACGCACACACAAATCTTTTTTACAAGTACAAAATATTTATGACCACATTTTGAGCCCATACAGGGCCTCCTCCTGGAAGGAATACCTCACCTAAATGGTAAATGGCCTGTATTTGTATAGCTCTTTACTTAGTCCCGCAGGACCCCAAAGCGCTTTACACGTTCAGTCGTCCACCCATTCACACACACACACACATTCACACACATTCACACACCGGTGATGGCAAGTGTTACGTTCTTTGTCTAGACGTGTATTGAACGCAACAAGAAATTGGCCCACTCCCGCTCCACCAAAGCAAGAACCCAAACAATAGTATCTTCTAAAATGCTAAGCAGCCATTTATTTGCTTCAGCAGTGAGCAGTGCCAAAAATAACAAACAAAACTCCCTAATGGTCCCTACGCTTTCCTACACAAAATGAAAACCAAACAAAAGACAACTCACTTACCTAACTTTCTACATGAAAAACAGGAGAAAACTTAATCAACAAAAATGGCTTCTCACGCCTACTAGGCTGCTGCAGTGAACAATATATACAAGGTGAACAAAATACTCAATTGCTACTTTACAAATCTATTTACAGCTATTTACAAAAACTAAGATACCAACACTAGACACATACACACACACGGTTATACTTGCAAATCACTGGGCAAAAACACTCTATCAAAAAAACGAATCAAAAGCTCATGCTATTTGTTGGATGGTGGAGGCTAGTAGAGAGGGGGCCAGGTGGCTGCCATCTGGTAGCTAAATACTGGAGGTGATTAGCCAATTATCCAATCCAAGGACAGGAAGAGACTCCACCCAACTACTCGGCAGGCACGCCCAGGTGTCCAACTCCTAAAAGAGACAGGGGAAAAAACCCACAGCCATCCTCTGGTGGGAGGAGTCACGCATAAAACAAAACACTGACAACATTGGATCATAACACAAGCTACATTGTAGCCACAGCTGCCCTGGGGCGCACTGACAGAGGCGAGGCTGCCGGACACTGGCGCCACCGGGCCCTCTGACCACCTAGGAGGTGTCCAGTAGCCATTCTAGTCAGATGTCTTAACCACCTCAGCTGGCTCCTTTCAATGTGGAGAAGCAGCAGTTCAGCCACTCTTCAACAAAACTAATTTCTGCCACCTGTTTTTGTGACCTTACTATTTCAATCAATATATGTGAGGGTAAGAACACAGACTGACGGGTAAATTGACAGCTTTACTTTTATTCTCAGCTCTCTCTTTACCACAACAGATCGGTATTGCATCCACATCACTGCAAATGCCTCCCATGTCAATTTCACTCTCCCCTCACTTGTGAACAAGACACTGAGATACTTGAATTCCTCCACTTGGGGCAGTAACTCGTCCCTGACTTGGAGTGGGCACTCCACCTTTTTCTGACTGAGAACCATGGTCTCAGACTTGGAAGTGCTAATTCTCATTCCTGCTGCTTCACCACTTCAGTGCGAGATGGAGGTCACCACCCAATGATGCCAACAGAACCACATCATCTGCAAAAAGCAAAGATGAGATCCTGAGGCCACCAAAGTGGAGACCCTCCAACAATTGGCTATGCCCAGGTATTCTATCCATAAAAACTATGAACAGATTCAGTGACAGGGCAGCCATGGTGGAGTCCAACACCCTCCAGAAATAAATCTAACTTACTGCCGGCAGTATGAACCAAGCTCTCACAAAAGTTAAACAGGGACTGATTGGCCCATAACAACTGGCCAGACACCCCCCACAGGATAACCAGAGGGACCAGGTTGAATGCCTTCTCCAAGTCGACAAAGCACATGTAGACTGGTTGGGCACCCTCAAATGTCCTCAAGAGCAGCGGTCCCCCAACCCCCGGGCTGGTACTGGTCCGTGAGTCGTTTAGTACCGAGCCGCAAGAGTTGAGGCTTGGGTGTGAAATTTATGGCTTTCAGGGTTTTTGTTTTTATCGTTAACTCGGTTTACCTGGGTTTTTTCCCGTGTGTTTTGAATAAATCTTCCTTTTTTGGTACCAGTACTGTTTTTATTTCCCTATATTTATCCGCGACACCTTAAAGGCCGGTCCATGAAAATATTTTTGTACATAAACCAGGGACCGCTGCTCAAGAGGATAAAGAGCTGGTTGTTTCTGCTGGATCAGAGGTTGACTAACAGGTATGCTCTCCTCTCCAGTACCCTGGGATAGACTTTCCCAGGGATCCTGACGAGTGTGATCCGCCTGTAGTTGGAGCGCACCCTGCAGTCCTCCTTCTTAAACAGGGAACCACCACTCCAGTCAGTTTTACAAACCAGGTGTTTTTAATATTGTTATGATGGACACAAAGACTCACGAAAAGCTCTCCATGGATCATTAATGAAAATGTTTTGTGGTGTTTATTTTGGTTGTTTTGTGCAGACTGCTCATGTATTGTGCATTTGTAATGTGGTTTCCAGTCTTGGTGTGACCAAGAAGAGGTGTAGACAGCAAGAGGCCACCATGACAGATTCTCGCAGTGATTAATCACATCAGGCCAGCGTTAACCTTCAATGTGGCTGTTAAAGGGTTGAATAAATTCACATACAAATAACCTTGCTGTAAAAGGACTAAAGTATATGCAAGGACAGGCAGTCATATTTTGCAAAGAAAGCTCTTTATGGAGATTACAGTAGGAACCCTAAAATAAAACTACTGTATAATAATAATGCTGTAAATGCTACATGCTGTAAAGCTTTAATTCTCTGTAAAATATTTGACAGTAAGAAACTATAGGGCTGTAAATAACGCTATATACAAATATAAATATAGGCCATTTAACAAACATTGCAAATTCTTAGTATACCTAACATGCAAATAGAAAAAAACATGAATGAAAAACTAAGGAGTAAATATAGGTAAAGAAACTGCACTGCTTCGGTTAATCTTTGTGGCCATATTTAGCATACCCTTTCCAAAAACCACAGGTAGACCTAATGGTGCTCACACACTCACGCTCTGTCATTGCTACTTGTGTAAGCAAAACCACACTAGCATGACATTGCTGCTGACATAATGTCAGGCAAGTAAACAGGGACCCAGACCTGGCAACCCGCTGCATTGCAATCATTTGATTATTTGGTTGAGGGAGTGCTTTGCAACCACATTAGGAGGTGTGGGGGACGGAAACAGAGGGAGTGTGTAGGGAGGGCTTAGGGGAATGAGTCAGAGTTGCTTTTTATAAACGACAGGAAATCAGTTTCCCATATTAGTTACTTTTGGAGAGCGTTAATTAAACATGGCAGCCTTCCAAATAAAGGCGCTAACACTGCAAATGCTGTCATTACCTCTGACTTATCGGGCCATTCCCTGACTGAAAGGAGATAACAGGTAATATGAACTGGAAACAATACATTAGTAGCTGGAAACAATACGCAATCTAACAGACACTGACTAACAGAGAAAAATGAATAATGTTATCACCAACTGCACATAACCTGTGTTTATACAGTACAAACCATCGCCATGGTTATGCACATAAAAGAATATGACACAGTCAGGCTGTAGCAGCCTGTGTGCCAGCAGCTGGCATCCTTGGTGCTCAGATGTCAGTGGACTGTTAATTAGCCAGGACACACAGTGCTGGTCATGCTGGGATCAAAGAACTTTTCCAGTAAGTGTTTCAGGGAAAAGTGACCACCACAAGAACAACATGAGGAGTTTTTCCTCTTAGCACCAATCTGACAGCTTTCTAAAATGCCTCCTCGCAACTTTTCTTGCTCCATTTAATGACCATGCTTCTGCCTTTCACCCATTCTCCCTTTTTCCCATGGTATTATTGTGTATGTGCGTGTGTGTGTGTGTGTGTGTGTGCGAGTGTTTTGTTCAGTTTTAGCTATTTGTGTCTTTAAGCACTTTGTAACAAACAAGCCTCATAGAATGATGGAAAATATGCCTGGTGCTACCAGTAGAAATGAGACAGACATATTCTACTTTTCTCATCTGGTGTCTAAGTAAGAAATAAATCTAGAACAGTATAAGTGGTATTTGTAATTGTATGCAGAGGTTTCTTTGTGTGTGCGTGCGTGTGTGAACAAGAGACAGAGAGAGAGAGAGGAAGAGAGAGAAATTGTGGTATCCATGGCAGCAAGTGGGTTTCATTTCCTATTTGCCCTTTTTATTCAGTGCTACTCATCTACGTCCTTGCAAAGTCACATGCATTACTGAACACTTCAGTCACTGTCAGGCTGCTTGACACTATAATATTCAAGGGCTGAATGTACACATTAAGATTCGGCAGGTGTTCTCTTTAAGGACAATTCAGCAGATGTTTTTCTGTCGTACGTCTTCTTACAATTACACCCAGTTATGAAAGAAGCCTTTCTAACCACTAGAACAACTGCTGCCATGGAGTGTCCTTGGCCCTGTCTCTCAACGCTCTGTATTTCTTCTTTCTCCTTACATCTTGGCAGATGGCTGCCCTTCTCTGAACCTAGTTCTTCCAGATTTCTCTTCCTATTAAAAGAGAGTTCTTCTTTTCCACTGTTCCCAAGTGCTTGCTCATAGGGAACCGTCAGGTTGCTGGAGTTTTCACTGTATTGTCGGGCCTTTACCTTAAAATATTAAGCCACTTGAGGTTGTGAACTGGCGCTAAAAAGTTGGTTTCTATCACCTCTGCTTAGGCATCAAATTCAGTTCGGAAAACTTAAAATCCAGTGCTCGCCATCTTCTGTTCCTCTGAATCCAGCAAAGTTTGTTATCTAGCATGCCCTAATAAATGAAATGAATATGCTATTATAGTTTAGTATGAGCAATGACAGCTACTCTATAGTGCTCATTATGCCGAGGCACAGAAGCAAGAATATTTATATCACTCCACACAAACATTCAATCATTCTCTGTAATTCTCCCTTACAAACAGACACGTGCCATCTCTTCATACACACAGTATCTGTGCCCAAGGCCTGTGTGATTATGACATTTGAATGGCAGGCCTGCCCTTTTCAGGTGGTGCTCACTGAGAGCTGCCCTTGTGAGAAGTCACAGTGCTTCCACTATAGATGACTAACACTGAAGATGAGACCCCTCTCTAACTCTGTGCCCTCCCACTGCCTTTCTCCCTTCTTCTTCAGCTCCTCTGCTTTCAGCCACTTCAACCCTGCTTCTTAGATCATTTTCTCTCTGTGGCTCCCTTTCCTGTGACACTCTGCCTGACTCAAGAAGTGATGTGGTCTCTTCCAAGAATTCTTCACAGAAATTCTTGGATACCCAGTCTGGGCATGTAGCATTCATTTTCAGTTGGTGGGCTGCTTTTATGTCTAAATGTGAAAATTGAAATAGAATAAACATGACAGACGCTCAAAGTCTCAACACAGAAGAAATGAAGGTCTTTGCAGAGCAGAAAGCTTTATTTATCACTGTGCAGCTCAGTTATAGGAACCAACATAAAAGGCAATATCTGCATGAAAATAAAGGCAGTATGATGATTTCTTTCCATGTGAATTTGTAAATTGGCCTACCTTTACTATCTAAAAGCTTTTGTTCTAGGAGATGGTTCACATCATCATTTCACTTCATATCTTGGAGAAAGAGAAAATGAAGCCTTCATCAGAGTATACTGTCTTCTCAAAAAACTTGCACAAACCCATATTATGGCTAAGTTTACTTGCTACATCATATTTTAATTTTGGCTGTTAGAGACAGTATTTCAATATTACCGGAATACATTGAATCCTTTCTGGACTTTCATGACGCCATCAGACGTGGTTGCTGAGTGATACATGACCCCGAGGCTCCGTGACAGTGCTGAGACTGATCAAAGGACTCAATCACTCAAGTGAAGAGCCAGCTGTATCCATTTCAAAGTCTAGAAAAGAACTGAAAGCTTGCCGAAGAGACATATCATTTAAACCAATTAGATAGATTTAGGGGTCTCAAACAGAATCTACTTTAGAGACATGCATCCTCAGCATATCTACATTTCAGTAGTAAAACAATCTCGTGTTTACTTAATCTCTGTTTTGTAGATGATCCGAAAGAGTGCGGGAGAGTTTCAGATGCTTTGGAAATCCAGAATATTGAAAAAAATAATGGAAGTGGCAATAGTAATATTATTTTGTTCTCCGCCTGCCTTTCATGATAGCAATTGCCTTTGGATGTGTTACACTTTTGAAGTCTCATCTCTCTGATCCGTCCAACTTTCCTCACTGTTCCATTCTAAAGATGTGGGTTAAACAAGGTTTCCATGGCGACAACTCCTCTTTGCAACACAAAGAGATGCAAGATAGCTTAATTGGTCACTACATCCATGAACTCCATGTCCTGTATATATGACTCATTGTGCACTAAAGACCTTTATCTACAAGACCCCACGTCCTGAGAGTACAGTGGCATATGTACGGCTTCGTGTCTCGATATTGAACAACACTGCTGTCATCGATGTCAACTTGTTAGGTGCCACTGTAAATCTGCTGGAAACTTAACAGATTTTTTTAAGGGCTAGGTTTAGTCATTTTTGTCAAAATCTAAAACACCAATATGCGCTTTCCTTTTACCCAAACCTGTCTTGCCAAAAGCCACCCTCCTTGAGCCTGGCTAGCTTACCAATCATTTAAAAATAATAGAGAGAGATAGATGACTAACTCTTCCTTCACAAACCACCACTATTCAAAAGGTCATACCTATTTGGATCTAGAGTCAGATCACAGGCAACTTCATCCTGACATGGCTCCCGATTAATGCCAGATTCATTATTGTAGTGTTCATAATGCAAATAACATTATAGCGGTGTCTAGAATCCTGCTGACTCATGCACACATATTGAGCAGATGACAATAATCATAGTTCAGTGAAGCATCCTGATATAAACCTGTGGGCTATAGTAGTTTTTTTTTCCACTTTTACTTTAAGAGAACGTGCTAACTTACTTACAATGACTAGGGTTATGAGGTTTCTGTCCTTCAAACCCTATGTGAAAATGTCAAATAGATACAAATACACTGGGTTGACCTGCAAAGCCAAGACACAGCTAATAAATTAATAATAAAATAAATATAGATGAAGTTGCTTCCTGAATTCCTGGGATGGATAGCTCACTACGCTGTCATTGCTCGACCCATGCTTTAAAGTCCTTCTTGGAGCTAAAAGTGGAAAAAGGAGTCCTGTGGAAGAGCACTGCAGAGGAGCGCTGTCATTTGGCTTTAGTCTACATGATGGAGCACGTAAAGCCACAGCACTCTTTCAGGAGGGTGAGTCCTGTCTTGGTGAGGGGCGAAGACGTCTGCTGAGCCCGGGTGGGTGCCCTTCTGGTTGGCATACCTGTAACACGGTACAGTGAACTGTGCTGTATTTATGTATTGCAAAAGACATCTACATCTGTGTGCACACATACATACACAGCAAGATCAATCACTGTATACTGTATAAATAAGTTCTGATAATTAATGCATTTATGGCAAAGACCATAAGTGCATGTCCTGATGCATGCTTAATCAACCAACTAAGGAAATTCCCCAGAAACTGATTCTGTTCATCTGGAAGAAGCGAAACCCAAGTTACAGCAGAATGCAGGTTTCCCCAACTAGCTAAGACTGAAGAAGTCATTTGGATGAAACATTTCTCCCACTGAAAAACGCTGCATCCAGATGAACAGAATCAATTTTTTGGGAACATAAATACATACATTTTTCAGTCAGGTAAAGCACAGTCTCAGCACACCCATTTTCCATTTTATCAGTCGATACTTTCAAAAAAGACAACATTTCAGCTTTCATGACTGAATACCTGTCTTCTTCAGATTTCTTGGCAATTTGGACTTCAGAAAATCTGCCATTTCTTTATCTTCCTCTTTCTCCCTGTAAAAATGAATACATATGTAATACTACAATTGCAAAGTAAAACACTAAAAAATGACAAAGCTGTTATGACCTAAATTTCCCCCTGTTCCAGGAATATTAAAAAGAAAATCTTTTCCACAGGTATTCTTTCATTATCCGAAGCATCCTTAAAAATCAAGAAGGCTGGTTTTTACTAAAGCAGAGAGATGAAACATCCTCCCTAGACACCCACTAGATAAGCGAGCTAATGCACCTCTGGCAGTTAAGATTTCCTGGCAAAGGTTTCTATACGCTTAGTGCATATTAGTGAATGTCGCAGTCTCATTTTGTGTTATTTGAATACAGCCCAAATGCAAATAAGTGTATATAACTTGGATACTTGCAGTGTTTATTGTATATGAATATATATCATATGTATTTAAAAGTGATATCTAATGAATTATATTCAGTTATATTAATATTAATGTGTCTCAAAGATAAAAACTCTCGGGTAAAGATCACAGAGAGATTTCTCCTGTGATAAACAGTCTTGATTTTATAAAAGTAAAGTAAAATAACAGAAGAGAGAGCTTTATATTTATGAGCATGGACAACGTGGCCTTGGGCGCTGTCACATGCATCCTCTCCTCTCTGCACCCATTAACGCACTGCCGTTCTCCTTCTTCGTGGCTCTCACCTTCCCAGCAGCCCTGCGGCTATTTCACAGCATGCCGTCAGCTGCCAGCAGAAAGCGCTGCTCAGACAAACTAACAGTGTTTTATACAGTCTGAGATCAAACCTAGAAAACATGCTTATTATTCTACACGTGGTTGTCCACTCGCAGGCAACGTTAGATTTCAAGCTATGCAAATTAAATGTGAAATGTTTGAACCTGTGAGGATGAATATGCTACTCTGGTAGCAAATTCATCCTCACAGCAAAGCATCTGGGTCAACATTTTAAGATGCATTTATTTTCTATTGCTGCAAAATGGACAAACTGGAAGTTGATTACAGAAGATCTCAAAAACAACATGAACAGTTTAGGTGCATTTGTCCTTAAAGCACCTACTACACACTTGACCTATGGTAAGCCTGTTTTAAACTAATAAGCAATGATGATGTGTCATTTCCACATCAGTTGGCTGATTAAACCTATTTCTCTCTTTCTTTCTTTTAGTTTTGTTTTTAAATCATCAGGAGCTCCCCTTGCAGAGCTCATTGATGCACCCTGACACATCTTTAATTGAAATGGCTCTCTGCTGTGCGCTCTGTGGGACCCTCTCTGGCAGCAACGCGCCTGAGGAAACATTCAACTTTTTTCATGGGGAGCAAAAGAACTCCTTTGTCAAAACATGCATATTTTGGGTGCTGAACTGAGAGAAAAAATTATCAGCATTAGTGACTACTGAGGAGGTGCGAATCTGTGGCTTATCAGTCATTATGAAGATTTTAAGGAGGGATGAAAGATGAAAAAAACCATATCAAGCGTTTTTCCCTGCATGTACTTCCATGTGATCTGCATATGCATTAGGACTGCATTTTTAATGATTCACTCAGATTTCACGTGTGGAAGCGACCAAAGAACTCCAGTCTAGGCCATCTGTAAATCACTGAGATGAAAGCACACCTGAGACGTTCAAATTCAACATCATCCACGAGGAAATCTCTGGTCTCTACCAGCTTTTGGATCTGCTGTAGCAGCTCTTCCTCCTTCTGCCGGTCATCATTGGACTTGTCATTATCTGGAATAGCACGAAAGAAGACGACATCAGGACTATGTCCCACATTAGCTACTTTGAGTAATATGTTACTGTTTGTGCACGCAGATGAATGAACAGCTAGCTATAATGACGCACATGCAAAAATTTTGATTGATCCTTCAGTTGACTACAATCATTTATAGTTAAGAGTTAAAATGAAACCTATGGAAAAAGCAAGTCAGTATAAAGACCAGAAGCAAATGAAACACTTTATCAAGATCTTTAAAATAATGCACCTAACATTGGTTGAGTTCTTGATCAACCATCAGTGGCTACGTTATTTATTGTAAATTGTTTGCTTCATCTGTTAATAAAAAACAGCACTGCAGAGCAGGTTTGGAGAGTCGGATAAGATGTCCATAATTATTTTTGCATCCCTGTTGTTTACTTCCATTTGTTTATGCTAAGCCATAATCAAACTTTTAGATAAGGCATGAATATTAGAAATTTCCTGTCCAGCTGTTTGCCCTGGCTCTTTATGCAAACGTAGCTAAGCACTTGCTGGCTTCAGCTCCAAATGTGTGGGAGTGGAATTGATCTACTCATTCTGTTCTTGGCAACAGAGTGAATAAACCTATTCCCCAATATGTCATCATGATTTTGTTTGTTTGTTTGTTTGTTTTGGTCCAATAGCAGCAATCATGAACACCCAAAGGACTTCTACCTGGTATGGACACTAATTTGTGAAGCTCCTTCTTCAGACGAGTAATCTCTTTGCAGAGCTGAATGTCATCCATCCTGTTCAGGCATGATGGCGTAAAAGAAACACATGCACACATAAACAGAAAAAGAGCACTTATTTAAGCACTGCAGATGATGAAAATCAGAGCACTTTTTACGCTACATGTTCCAACATTACTTTGCAATTAACAGTAACATATTTTGTTTTTTACTAAAGGCTTTTTCTTGTTTTTTTCACATACATATTGCTTCATCCATATATATTGTTAAACAGAATTCATGGTCAGTAGTTTGCCAGGGTATAATGGTTAGGGTTATATTATTTAAAGACAAACCCACTTAAAGAGCTTATTAGACAGTTCTCATGTAGCCTGGTATAAAGACTAGTGACTCAGAGAATTGATTAATTCAGTCAGAGAAAGGCTTACTAATGGGACTTTACATCATCATTTAGCAGCAAACAGGTATTTGAAACTGATAGTGTCTCTGGAGTAAAAGCAAGCACTCAGTGCAAAATCCTCCAGGCTCTCCAGAGTTTGTGCATAAACCTTCATCCTGCCCCTGAACGTTCATGATGTTCAGCAAGGCCATTACCATCATTACCATCAGCAAGAAGGAGTCATTGTCTGTAATTACCATCTCACTGGGAAATGAGATAATGACCTCATCAAGACACATGGACTTCTTAAGCAACCATTTTCTGTCATGGTAAAAAATAAAAAGAACTGTGCCTGCTGAACAAAAAACAAAAAAACATCTTCACCATACACGAAGCACTACTGAATCCCTGGTTGCCATGTCAATAAAATGAGAAAGAGAAATATAATGTGGTCATCATTATCGTCTGGCCTCAACCCCTGTGAGACGCTGTCAATGACCCTTAAAAGTAGATTTATGGGGATGGACGACCGTATTCAAGAGTAAATTCTTGCTTCACTCCTGAATAGGAAAAAAATGAAATTCAAACAGAGAAAGCTTGTTATTGATCTTATATTTAACAAAGGAGGTGACACAATCTTTCTGAGCAGAAGTCCCTGAAGCAGGTCTGAGCCAGATAGCCGTTCTCTGTTTCAGTGACCCTTCACAGAATCAGTGTGAGTGGATCATTACTGATAGTGAAGAGGGATGGAAGCCCCTCCGTGCCTTGCTTGTCAAGCAAGAGGCCATCGCATGAACTCTGTATCCTATGAACAGACTTTTATTACAAACCACACACATACAGGCTCAGAAAAGGCTACACACACATTCATACATATTACACACATTCATCACTGTCAATAGAAAAAGAGACTCAACGCCACACTTGTCTACCTGTTATGTCAGATCCCATCCTTACATGAGCATCTGATAAAATGGCCAATGGCCAAGAGATGGCGATTTGGAATGGAAACTTAACTTATTAGACAAAAAAATAAATAAATAAATAAATGAATAAAATCCTTGCTTGCTACTCCACACACGTCACTCCTCGCATTCCCCCTGCCATCTGAGCAGGGGGAAGTATATGAATAAATATCCATGTATTAGCCAGCTTTGTGGAAGCTGCAGTGGAGCCATTGAAATTGTAATGGGGGTAGTTTAGGGTGTAGCTGATGGGAATTACAGACAAAAAAATTAGAGGAATTATGCCTGAGGTTTTATTTCTGAAACGTGTCCTAAATGATTACACTGCTCTTAATAGGGAAAGCATCACTGCAAATATTATAGGTTGTTTAATTTTTGCACTTATTAAAAACTCTGAATCCTTTATCTTATTCAGATTTACTACAGAATCTACAAGTTGCCCTCCAGGACTGATGAAGAAAATCAAAAAAATGATTTCAAATAACACTGAGGTGCATTTGAAGCATCTAAACTAAAAATGTACACAGTCATCAAGTTTCAAAACTGACTTCTACAAATCTAATTTAAAATACTAGTACATCCTAGTAAGTAAATTCATGCCACTCCATCAATCAGTTAATTTTTTTAGCAACATTTGAAGGGTAAGTTTGGATAGATTGCCATGGAAATTTGGTTTTAAAATGTTTATGCATCAGCAAAAATAGGCCCTAGATTACATATGCATGTTAACGTCATATTAGCATGATAACAAAGTGTCAACATCACGCTCAAAGGCAATCCTAACCACATCTCAGGCAGACCATTTTCAAAGATGTGCAGCTTCTGAAATGTGAGCTGAGCCCAAGATGGATATTTACACTCATGCACCACTGTGCAACCTTCTTGCTCTTATTTTTCTGCTTTGCAGAATACAGAAAGTGCACATTCTTGTATAAGTGACTGCTCTCAGTGCAAATTGTGGCACGATGTACAAAACAAAAAGTATATAAATAACTTTACATCGTCCTCTTTTTATAGGCTTAAATGACCATTATACTCAGTGTAATTATCTATTAGATGTAGATTTAAAAAAAGACCCTACTTGTCAATTGTAAGGTTCGATTTCTCATTTTTACACACCTAGTGGTAAAGATTTAACAATAACACAGTTGGATCTCAATTTTTCATGCATTAATTTTACCTTCTGTTGTGCAAATTTAAGCATAATAATACTGACAAAATAAATCATCTGCCAGCTCAACTAAAATCTAACAAGCAATGAATTTTCACACCCACAGCAAACAATGGTTTTAAGTCCTCACATGTATCTGAGCTCTGACTCTCTCCTAACCAGGACATCCCTGATCCTCTCAATCTTAAAGAGCTCCCCCTCGATGTCATCCACGGTGATGGTGGAGTCTGCCATGGACACCACGTCGTCCTCTGAAAGAGAGACAGCGAGAGACTTAGTCTTTCTGACAAAAGACCACACACTGGAAAAAAATACAACATTCCTAACAATGCATTTAGATTATAGACTCTTCAGTAGGTTAAAACATGCCACACACAGATTGGTGATGTGTGTGCACACTTTTGAAGATGATCTACTGTGGCATTTCAGAACCATAACTGCATATGAATTTGCATTTTAAACTGTATAAACAGCTGCAGCAGAAACTGCTGCTAGATGAGCAGAAGAGCAGAGTGTCACAGCCAAATTACCATGTGTCAGCAGCTGGCACAACTTGCATGGCTGTCGCCCCCACACACACATAACTGTGCATACACACAAACACTTTAATTGCATGATGCGTTAGGCCAGGAAGTAAGGCAGTAAAGCTGTCAACCCCTTCCACTGCAGTTTTGTTTACACTGCCATGTTGTGCTGTACAAAGTCTCTAACTGCCTGTCACTATGCATAAAGAAAAAAAATATACATTCTATTCCATGTTGTTATATTTAACGTTTATTAGTAATATTTCACATTATTTTTTAATTTTGCAGTTGCCTGTTTTCATAATTTCCACATGTGCTGTTCATAAATAAAATTTACAATCTGTGGTATGTGACTATGTGATATCCTTGTTTTGCATAGACTAGAATACACGTACAGCATTTAATACTTTTGTGTGTGCTGTGCTTAAAAGACATTTAATAATTAACTGCTGGCCGCAAAATAATTTACAATGAACGCTAATAGGAAGGAACAATGAAACAATTCACAAATTATTTTTACAACATGCTGAATTTGTGGCATGTTGTAACACAGAGATCCTTGATGACTTCCAACAAAAGCCTGATAAATAAATAAAAAATAAATAAAGCACTGCTGTGAGGAAAAACACTTTAAGGGTGTTTATTTTGCATAGTTTGCCCACCAGAGGGCATTCTGCAACTTCCTTGCTGGCCAGCTTGTGGAAATGTAAACATAACAACCAGCTGGTCTGTACTTGTATAGCGCTTTACTTGGTCCTAAGGACCCCAAAGCGCTTTACACTATACACAATCATCCACACACTGGTGATGGCAAGCTACAGTGTAGCCACAGCCACCCTGGGACGCACTGAGAGGCGAGGCTGCCGGACACTGGTGCCACCGGGCCCTCTGACCACCACCAGTAGGCATCGGGCAAAGTGTCTTGCCCAAGGACACAACGACCAACACTGTGGGAGCTGGGGCTCGAACCGGCAACCTTCCGATTACAAGACGAACGCCCAACTCTTGAGCCACGATCGCCCCATAGCCATGATCGCCCCCAGTAAAGTCGCAGAGCTTAAAGAGACACTTGTTGTGACAATAAAACAAGATAATTTTTGAATTGCACTGTTATAATATCTTAGCAAGGAGTCATATTCAGTATCTTATTATTACTCCTATCCTATTCCAGTGTTTTTATAAACATATAAATATAATAATAAAGGTTATCTTATAACTAACATAATAAATGTTGGATTTCAGGTGTCTGAAAGAAATAAGAAGTAATTGGCCAACATATCAGCTTGTTAAATCACCAAATATCAGTACAGGTATCGGTCTAAATAATCTGACATCTGTCGGGCTCTAGATTTATCATAAGAAATCAATTGTTAAAACATTAACCCACAATAAAAATTTGCAAAACTTGCTGAAAATAGACACAATCTGTCCCAAAGCATCCAGAAAATTTTGTGTGGTACAAAAAGACAGTACTTCATTGAGAGCAGCTGCTGTACACTGTGAGTAACACAAATCTAAGCTGACCTTTTTAAAAGTAGATGGCTGAAGACCGACAATGACAGCTACTGTGACTTTATAACTGAAACAGGTCACCTCTTGTCTTGAGTTGTTCCTTTTATCAGTGTAGCGGTGCTGGACACCTGTCACTTCCCTGCAGCGAGCAGCCTTACATTATGGGGTGAGAGGAACACAGCCAGGGAGATACCACTTCTGACAGTCTGTCCCTGTTTCCTCCTGAGGTCATTAAAGTCTTTCTATATACACACCATTACTCAGTGGAGCTTTATTATGGAATCTCTATTCAAGCCTCAATTAGCCCTGGGGTGGAGCACAGCTGTCTAGGTTCAAAGTGCAGTGAAAACACTTATTCTGCACTAGCCTGACAAAAAAGCAGAATAGAAATTCAAACTCCAGGGTGACTTCAGGGTAAAAGCATTAACCATACTTTATGATAACTGCAGGTTTACATGGACTCACATTGCTATGAAAGATTAGCTTGTTTTGTTTTGTTTTTTGCTGCATAAGAGACATCTGTGCGACATCAGCATAGCATCAACACAACCCTGACGCTTTAGAACAGAGAACATTGAGTGACATGAACATAAACTGTTAATGGGAATATTCATTTGAAAGACATCAACGTTACATGTCTTTCTAATACTTTAATTACACGAGGAATCCCCCCTCCCAAAAAAGAGATTTTTATAAAACAGTGTAATCTTAAAATATTACTTCTAGTTGACAATACAAATGGGAAGCTTTCCATGAGCAAAAACAAAAAGACATAATGTTACATAATGTACATAATGTGATAATTCCCCATGCCTCTGGTCTTTTGTGTTTCCATAATAATCATTATTTCTCAGCAATTTGGTTCTACTGTCTTACTTTAAAACTGTAAAAACTAGAAATTTGTGTCATCAGGTTTTTAAAAAAAGCATTTTGACCTTTGAGCCAGTGTGCTTTCTCACTTTATTTCTAACTATAGAGAATAAGAACTACTCTAATGACTGTCTATGGAGCCAGGAGGCAATTAGCTCAGCTTATAGCTAACACTTGAAGCGCAGAGAAATCAATTCAATTCAATTCAATTCAATTCAATTTTATTTATATAGCGCCAAATCACAACAAAAGTCGCCTCAAGGCGCTTCATAGATACAGAGAAAAACCCAACAATCATATGACCCCCTATGAGCAAGCACTTTGGCGACAGTGGGAAGGAAAAACTCCCTTTTAACAGGAAGAAACCTCCGGCAGAACCAGGCTCAGGGAGGGGCGGCCATCTGCTGCGACCGGTTGGGGTGAGAGAAGGAAGACAGGATAAAAGACATGCTGTGGAAGAGAGACAGAGGTTAATAACAGATATGATTCAATGCAGAGAGGTCTATTAATACATAGTGAGTGAGAAAGGTGACTGGAAAGGAAAAACTCAATGCATCTTGGGAATCCCCCGGCAGCCTACGTCTATTGCAGCATAACTAAGGGAGGATTCAGGGTCACCTGGTCCAGCCCTAACTATATGCTTTAGCAAAAAGGAAAGTTTTAAGCCTAATCTTGAAAGTAGAGATAGTTTCTGTCTCCCGAATCCAAACTGGAAGCTGGTTCCACAGAAGAGGGGCCTGAAAACTGAAGGCTCTGCCTCCCATTCTACTTTTAAATACTCTAGGAACAACAAGTAGGCCTGCAGAGCGAGAGCGAAGTGCTCTAATAGGGTGATATGGTACTACAAGGTCATTAAGATAAGATGGGGCCTGATTATTTAAGACCTTGTATGTGAGGAGCAGGATTTTGAATTCAATTCTGGATTTAACAGGAAGCCAATGAAGGGAAGCCAAAACAGGAGAAATATGCTCTCTCCTTCTAGTCCCTGTCAGTACTCTTGCTGCAGCATTTTGGATTAGCTGAAGGCTTTTCAGTGAGTTTTTTGGACATCCTAATAATAATGAATTACAGTAGTCCAGCCTGGAAGTAATAAATGCATGAACTAGTTTTTCAGCGTCACTCTGAGACAGGATATTTCTAATTTTAGAGATGTTGCGCAAATGGAAGAAAGCAGTCTTACATATTTGTTTAATATGTGCGTTGAAGGACATGTCCTGGTCAAAAATGACTCCAAGGTTCCTCACAGCGTTACTGGAGGCCAAGGTAATGCCATCCAGAGTATGAATCTGGTTAGATACCATATTTCTAAGATTTTCAGGGCCGAGTACAATAACCTCAGTTTTATCTGAATTAAGAAGCAGAAAGTTAGCGGCCATCCAGGTCTTTATGTCTTTAAGACATTCCTGCAGTTTAACTAATTGGTGTGTGTTATCTGGCTTCATGGACAGATAGAGCTGGGTGTCATCTGCATAGCAGTGAAAATGTATGCTATGTCTTCTAATGATGCTGCCTAAGGGAAGCATGTATAATGTAAACAGAATTGGTCCTAGCACTGAACCCTGTGGAACTCCATAATTAACCTCAGTGTGTGAAGAGGACTCTCCATTTACATGAACAAATTGGAGTCTATTAGATAGATATGATACAAACCACTGCAGTGCAGTACCTGTAATACCTACAGCATGTTCTAATCGCTCTAATAGGATATTATGGTCGACAGTATCGAACGCTGCACTGAGGTCTAGCAGGACAAGCACAGAGATGAGTCCACTGTCAGAGGCCATAAGAAGATCATTTGTAACCTTCACTAAAGCTGTTTCTGTGCTGTGATGAGCTCTGAAACCTGACTGAAACTCTTCAAATAAACCATTCCTCTGCAGATGATCTGTTAGCTGTTTGACAACTACTCTTTCAAGGATTTTTGATATGAAAGGAAGGTTGGAGATTGGCCTATAATTAGCTAAGACTGCTGGGTCTAGAGATGGCTTTTTGAGTAAAGGTTTAACCACAGCCAGCTTGAAGGCCTGTGGTACATAGCCGACCATTAGAGATAGGTTGATCATATTTAAGATCGAAGAATTAATCAATGGCAGGACTTCTTTGAGCAGTTTTGTAGGAATGGGGTCTAAAAGACACGTTGATGGTTTGGAGGAAGTAATTATTGAAGTTAACTCAGAAAGATCAATTGGAGAAAAAGAGTCTAACTTAACATCAATGGTACTAAGAGTAGCTGTAGATAATATTACATCTGTGGGATGATTACTGGTAATTTTTTCTCTAATGATAAAAATTTTATTTGTGAAGAAGTTCATGAAGTCATTACTAGTTAACGTTAAAGGGATGGTTGGCTCAACAGAGCTCTGACTGTTTGTCAGCCTGGCTACAGTGCTGAAGAGAAACCTGGGGTTGTTCTTATTTTCTTCAATCAGTGATGAATAGTAAGATGTTCTGGCTTTGCGGAGGGCTTTCTTATAAAGCAGCAAACTATTTCTCCAGGCTAAATGATGATCCTCTAAATTTGTGACACGCTATTTCCTCTCCAGATTACGAGTCATCTGCTTTAGGGTACGTGTTTGAGAATTATACCACGGAGTCAGGTACTTCTGATTAGAGACCTTAGTTTTCACTGGAGCTACAGTATCCAGAGTCGTACGTAGTGAGGAGGTGAAATTATTAACAAGATAATCGACCTCTGTTGGGGTAGCGTTCAGATAGCTGCTCTGCTCTGTGTTGGTACAGGGCATTGAAGATGATAACAGTGGGTGGATTATATTCTTAAACTTAGTTACAGCGCTTTCAGAAAGACATCTACTTTGATAAAATCTACTCTCCACCGCTGTGTAATCAATTATTGTAAATGTAAATGTTATCAGGAAATGATCAGACAGGAGAGGGTTTTCAGGAAACACTGTTAAATGTTCAGTTTCTATGCCATATGTTAAAACAAGATCTAGAGTGTGATTAAAGTGGTGGGTGGGTTCTTTTACATTTTGAGAGAAGCCAATTGAGTCTAATAACAGACTAAATGCCATGTTGAGGCTGTCATTTTTAGCATCTACATGGATGTTAAAATCACCCACAATAATTATTTTATTTGAGCTCAGAACTAAATTAGATATAAAGTCTGAGAAATCAGACAGAAACTCTGTGTAAGGCCCAGGTGGACGATAGATGATAACAAGTAAGACTGGTTTCTGAGTTTCACAGCTGGGGTGGACAATGTTAAGCATCAGGCTTTCAAATGAATTAAAAGTCTGTCTTGGTCTTTCATTAATTAATAGGCTGGTGTGAAAAATTGCTGCCACACCGCCCCCTCGGCCTGTGCTTCGAGGTTTCTGGTAGTTAGAATGACTCGGGGGTGTTGATTCATTTAAACTAACATAATCATCCTGCTGCAACCAGGTTTCTGTAAGGCAGAGTAAATCAATTTGTTGATCAATTATTAAGTCATGTACTAACAGAGACTTGGAGGAGAGAGACCTAATATTTAATAATCCACATTTCACTGTTTTACTCTTTGGTTCAGATGTGGATACTGTATTGTTCTTTCTTTTTGATTGTTTATGTTTAAGTTGTTTGTTGCTGGTTTTTAGTTTGTTTTTTGTCTTTTTGGAAGCTGACACAGTCTCTATGGAGATGGGTTTTTGGGGGGATAGCAGGAGGAGAGAAGCTGCAGAGAGGCGTGTAAGACTGCAACTCTGCTTCCTGGTCCCAACTCTGGATAGTCATATTTTGGGGGGTTTAATAAATTTGTCCATATTTCTAGAAATGAGAGCTGCTCCATCCAAAGTGGGATGGATGCCGTCTCTCCTAACAAGACCAGGTTTCCTCCAGAAGGTTTGCCAATTATCTATGAAGCCCACATCGTTTCTGGGACACCACTCAGACAGCCAGCAATTTAAGGAGAACATGCGGCTAAACATGTCACTCCTGGTCTGATTGGGGAGGGGACCAGAGAAAACTACAGAGTCTGACATTGTTTTAGCAAAGTTGCACATCGATTCAATATTGATTTTAGTGACCTCCGATTGGCGTAACCGGGTGTCATTACTGCCGACGTGAATTATGATTTTACTGAATTTACGTTTACCCTTAGCCAGCAGTTTTAAATTTCCTTCAATGTCGCCTGCTCTGGCCCCTGGAAGACAATTGACTATGGTTGCCGGTGTCTCTAGCTTCACATGTCTGAGAACAGAATCACCAATTACCAGAGTTTGACCCCCGGCGGGTGTGTCACCGAGTGGGGAAAAACGGTTAGACACATGAACGGGTTGGTGGTGTACCTGGGGCTTCTGTTTAGGACTATGCTTCCTCCTCACCGTGACCCAGCCGCCCTCTTTCCCCAGCTGCTTGGGGTCTGCCGGGGAACAGCTAGCGGGGCCTACGCTATCTTCGGCTGCACCAGCTACAGGGGCCTGGCTAGCTACGGGTGAATGAAGGGTGCGAAGCCGAGTCTCCAATTCAGTAATCCTGGCCTCCAGAGCTGCAAATATGCTACATTTGTTACAGATATCATTACTGCTAAAGGAGGCCGAGGAGTAACTAAACATCTGACACAATGAGCAAGAAAGTGCAGGAGGGACAGGTGAAGTAGCCATGGTGCTAACGAGTCGGCTACGAGCTAAGCTAAGCTAGCGAAACAGTACAGAGACAGTGAGTGAATACTTTGGCTATAAATTAGGTAGTGAGTACACAGAAAGTGTGCTTCGGAAGAAGCACGTGAAGATTATACTATGAAAGAAGAATGTATTTAAAAGTTGTTAATTAAATTGCTAAGCAAATAAGCTACTCAGAAACACCACTGTGTTTGAGAAGGAACAGGAAGTGATACTCTACCGCAGAGCGAGCCCAGTGTTTAACTGAAGTAATCTGTTTCAGTCTCTTTAACTGCTGTGCCAACTGTGCTCTTCTTGTTATCAAAATTACAGACATGAAATGTCTCCAGTAAAAAGGTGACACTGGATTGTAAAAAAAATGGAGCAGACTTATGTTAAGTGTTCAACCTGTTTTTTCATCTTTTTGACATGGTCACAGCAGTGTGTGCATTTTTCCAAACATTTAGCGAGGCCATTAGCTTTAAGTTAGAAAGCTTTATTGTGGCATGATCGGAGGACTTCATGCTTAGTTTTGGGGGTTTAGGTTTCAGTCAGGTGTAGGTAAGTGTTCAGTTTTGGTTCTTAGATGGGATATATAAGGTTTAGATATGGGGATTAAAAAGTGTGTTATTATGGCATAGAGGCAAGTGAAAGAAAAACAAAATAGTCGCTAACAGGACACAGCAGAGTATTTAATCAGCTGGTCACCTGGGTTTTACATAAATGAAATGCAGTGTTTTAACGTTCACTACTCTGCTGAACTTTCAGAAATCTACACTCCTACCTTGAGAGCTTCCCAGTCTCGCAGTCATTTTCAAACACTGTTTAAAACCTACTTATTCTCACTCTCTTTCAGTTCTAATTGAACAGGGCACTCTGACTTGTATTAACACAGCCTTATTTACTTTATTTGATCATTTTTAGTGTATATTTACTGTTGATGTAGTGATGTATGAATACAGTACAGCACTTTGGTCAGCTGACATTATTTTAAAATAAGCTACAAAAATAAAACTGACTTGTCACAAAAAGACATTGCAGCCACTTTGAAGATAAATATTACAGACAATTCACTACATGTATGCCTACTCAAAAACTCACTGAAGCTTCTTTTTAAACACGATTATGGATTTTCCTATCTGGGTTAAACACTATAATGTGTCCTGATGTCGTGAAAAACTCTTGGGTTGCTTTTGTAGTGTGCTTTGGGTCATTATCCATTTGCACTGTGAAGTGTGTCCAGTTAGTTTAGCAGCATTTGGCCAAATCTGAGCAGAGAGTATAGCCCTGTACACTTCAGAAATCATCCTGTTACTTCTGTCAGGAGTCACATCATCAAAAAACACTCGTAACCTGGTCCCACTGGCGTTACAAGCCCAAGCCATAACACTGCCTCCACCATGTTTGACAGATGATGTGGTATACTTTAGATCAAAGATGTTTTTCCGCTTCTGCATACTTTTCTCTTTGCATCATTATAGTGCAAAAAAGGACTTCTTTTCAGAACTGCACAGTGTCTTTTACATTTTTTCCTGACAAAACCTAATTTGGTCTTCCTGTTCTCATATATAAGCAATGGTGTGCACCTCGTTGTAAACCCTCTGTATTTCCATTTGTGATCGTGGGCCTTTACAATGGTACGTCCACCTCTTGACTTGGTTAAATGTTGTGAAGTTTTTTTTCTCAACCATGGAAATTTCTCTGTCACTATGAATAGGGATTTTCCCATCTGTTTTTAACACTGTATTGTATCCTGGGGTCAGATCTATTATTACATGGGTTGTTAACAAGTCAAATGCACTTTGAATTATATCATTAGACACAATATGCTCTGCTGCAAAGGCTCTCTAAGACAAGTAATTTTGCCACTGAGCAGTTATGACTCATCACTAGACTTCCTTTACACCTTCTATCCGTTCTCTCACTCTCACTGTTAGTGTTTCTCATCTGCCTTTGCTTCGCCTCACTCTGTATCTCTCCTACTCTGCCCTGCCCTTCTTTTCATCCAAACCCCTAAAGATGTGAATTAAATTATGAGCTCAGTTTTACTCTTTTCTTTGACTCCAACTTTCTCTCTTACACTGCCCTGATACGTTCTATGCCTAATGAGGCAAACCATCATACTGACAGACAGATCAGCCTGATTAGAGACCCCAAGGCAAACACAGAGGAGAGAGAGGTGGGAAAATCATTTAGTGTAGAGGAAAAACATAGAGGGCTTAACAGAGAGTCTGCAATAAAAAAAAGACATTGCAAAAAAACCAAAAAAAACCACAAATGCTGCTAATTAACAGTTAAAGTCACTTTCCTTGAAAATAAATGTTCACTTGCCTTTTTTTTCACTCATTATTTGAGTACTAGACTGTTATTCAGACAAATCAAGTCGCTGGGCATTTTGTTGAGAAAATGTAATCTGTCTAATGGAATTAATGTCATAAAGAGGCGTAAATGAGTTATCTTTTTAGTTACTAATAGATGATGCCAGCGTCCTGCCAAGACCCACATGTGGGCTATTATTCCTTATTTGAATAGCTGATCTCTAAGTAACCTCACCTTACTTTTAATCAAGCAAGGAAACAAACAGGCACACGCACACACACACACACACACTGCCACTCAATAGACACCTGTGGATTCTTGACATTTTCTGAGCTGCAGCTTGTTCTGCTACTGGATAAATACATTGATCTGATCTATCAGTGCTGAAAACGCTCCCAATTAATTGTTAGGGCCTATTATTGTGTGTTTTACAAATTTACCCATATATTTAGATTACATAGTTGTATAAACACAAGAAATAAACTTTACATAATGCATGTTTGTCAAACGAGGAACGTATGCTAATAAGCGCAAAACGATATAAATATATTCAAAGACAATGCTGTTTTTTAATATGCTCGATACATTAAATTATTACATTAAATTTGTTTTTTTTTCCTTTTGTGTGTGTGTACAAAGCTAATGAGGTCACCACAAGTTCACCAAACAGTTAAGACAGGAGACACTATTTGTAGCAATGCAATGCTAATGAGAACATTTCACACTAAAACCAGAATGCACAGAATTTAGTAATACTGCAGTGAACTAAAAACACATACACACTTAAGACGTCATTTAAACGTGACTGACATTATCGAAAAGTAATTATAAACCAGCAATTGTTTACTAGATAACCTGCTTTGTGGGTGTCTCTGCTCCATTCAGTGCGCTCCAGTGAACCGTACTGATGCTTCTTATCCATCGGTCCAACAGCTGCTCCTCTATTCTCCGTGCTTCCAATCGCAGAGGCTGGGGAACAGCAAAGACAGCTACAGGGGAGGGTCTCGCAGTTGTTGTGCTTCATTAAGTCATCGCCAGTCAGTCAACAACCTGCTGAGGCAGAGACAGCGAGATGCTCCAGTGATCTCCACCCGCTCCGACAGGTGACGGTGTGCGCGCGTGTGCGTTTGCAGCCTGCTAGTGTTACTACCTGGTCAACGCAAACGCGGATTTGATAGCAAATAAATAGCGACATCTGGTGGCACGTGGTTTCAATTACAGTTGGAGCCACAATTTGTCTGCCTCTGCACACCATCACAGTGGGTTTATCATTGAAACAATCGATATGTGATCGAAGCCCAGACTTTTAGATTAAATTAAATGTTTTAGGAATTACAACAGTTTCCATAAATAGTTCTCCATTTTCAGAGGCTCAGAATTAATTGGACAAGCAAACATACTTTCAAGAGCATGGATCATTTTTATTTCTTTATTTCTTTCCTGGTCATTAATTCCAAAAATCAGTTATGCTTATGTTGTGTCTTCTGCTAAATTCTTATTTGGTTTTCCTGTTCTTGGGTATGATTAGTGGTTTTCACCTTGTTGTGAACCCTGTTGTTTATTTCCATGAAGGCATTCATTCGTGAATGAAGGCGTCTCTTGACTGTAATGATGATGATGATGATACACCTACCTTCTCCTCGTCTTGAGTTTTTTTTTTAGATGTTATGAAGTCTTTTTTCTTAACCATGGAAATAATTCATCATTTCAGCTGACTTTTGTGGTCTTTCAGGCTGTTTGGTGTTGCTGAGCTTGTCATTGCAGCTTTTTTTTCAGCTTTAGTGGCGACAATCTTCGCTTTCCCAAAGGTTCTCTTTGGAACTGATATTTAAAATTACAGTGAAAAGCATTTTTTGAATGACTGCTTCACAATAAAGCAAGGGAAGACGTCTCAGGTGGCCATGAAACTGCTTGTCGATTAATTTTGAACCTCTGAAAATAGGGGTCTGTGTATAAAAATGACTGTAATTTCTAAACAGTTAATGCAAAGTTTTTGTATAATCCCTTGAATTAAATCTGGCCGACTTTGACCAACAATCCAAGACTCCAAGTTAAAAAAAACTAAATTTATTTTACACAATCGCAGTTATTTACACAATTACATTTGGAACCATACTTAATAAATGATATATAAGAAAATAATGTGCAAAATATATCATGATTTTCAAACTTGTGATTTTACCCAGCAATGCTATTTGACACACATACACACACTTGATTTTTTTTTTGCCACATACCTAGTAACGCATCATTTCCATTTCCTGAGTTTGAGACCTTTGCCCCCCAGACTCACACCTATAGCCACACAATCTTTTTGCATCAACATCTGAAGCAATGATTGCGTCAGATCTCAATCATCCATACATCTAGAACTCAGAGCATATCATATGATGACTGTATGTCACACGGATGTTTCTACAATTATGACATATACAGTAATTACAATTACATAGTAACATGTTGTACACCTCACACAAAGTTTTTCCTAAAATAAATTGACCAACAATTATGCAGTTTTAGTGCAACTTATCTACTTCATCTAACACAGTGCAGTACGTGGATTGGGCTTAGGGGTAATTTTCACACTTAAGTAGACTGGAGACATTTACTGACCACTGTTTAGCTGTTTGTCACATACATTACAAGGCAGACAAACTGTAATCTGTCACTTCTGTTTGGTAGACAGTAGCTGCGCGTGCTGTTTTTTTTTGTAGTAATATCTGACATTACACATTGTTTTAGTTTTTACAGTGTGAGTCTAGAATTCTAAAAAGTTCCCAAACACTAAACCAAAAACTACAGTAAACAGTAGCACCCTATTAACAGCTTACATTATGTAACACGTATATGGATAAAAAGGTATTTGAAAGATTGTGTCAGGACAGAAGCAAGAGGGAGCGACAGCTGTCATCGTACCAGCTTTTCAATTATTTGAATATTTCAGTAGGTGACAGGTCATATTTGTCAGCATTCTTGTGTGTATACTGTGTGTGTTTGTGTATGTGTGCGTGTGTCAAAGAAGCAGTAAACGGTAGTGTCTATGAAGTAGAGCAACTGTTACAAAATCAGATCTGCTCCACTAAGTGATAGCTTTTTGAAGCAAAATTTCCAGATTGCAGAGTTTTTATTATGCCACGTGACTGTTGATCCAACTACTCATCAGCTACGTGCTTTTGCTTGTTGCTGATCTCTCCACTGTCAGAGACAACATTGTACTCTGGAATTATTCCGGCTGGCACAGCAGGATATTCAAAAGGAATGAACACCGTCAGGTTTAATCATAACCTGCAGTAAAAAAAAAATGTTGTCCTGTGACTATAAAAGCAGCCTACAAGTTATTTAATTAACTGCAAAAGTTGACACTAGTACTGCCAGTCAATGTGCCAGTCATTTCAGATTGACGGAGTGAAACTCTAGTTTCGGAAGCAGCTCATCATGACTCAGAGGTGATTTCTATTCATTTGCTGGATTAGATGTTTAAAAGAGAGAAAGGTCATTGCCATTGCCACAACTACTAAAAGTGTCTCTCTGGGGTCACTTCATCACATCAGTTGATGATGCCAGCAAATGTATTAATTGGCAGAGGAAGTCCTTTGTTCATGTACTTGCTCAGTCCAGCATCTTTATCCTCTTCCAACTTGTATTTGGACCTCATTGTTTTCTGGACACAGTATCCTGGATCCACACAGGGCGAGACCTCGATGCTAAAACAAAAACATATTTAACATGGAGATCAGTTTGGACTGCGTGGAAACTAATTAGCTCCTGAACCAACTGCAGCTCTCTTTTACCAACTAGTACTGTTGTAGTTGTTAGCAATGTAGCATCACACATTTTTTTCCCTTTACCAATGAGACACCAAGCAAAATACACTGACAATACAATTTAGACTACACTCTTTTACCTCTGCACATTTCTGTAGGTCCTGGAATCATCTCTGTCCAGTATAACAGTGAAAGAACGTCTCTCCAAAGTGCGAATTTTAATGTTGCTGGTTCGAAACTTTGGCGGCTCCTGCAAAATAATGCACTTTGTTAAAAAATATTTGCATATATATATATATATATATATATATATATATATATATATGCTTGTGGTATCTGGTCAACTCACCACAGTGTTGTTTTTCGTCTTTACGGAGGTTTCGTTTATCATCAGTGTCAGACAGTTTAGATCTACGACATAAAGGATAAGAAAACACAGAACTTAAAAAAGTATTGACAAAACTACTGAAAGCATGACTCATTGAGAAAATTCTGCACCTTCTGCTTCATTGGAAGGAATGGCATTGATCCGAGCACCTGTCATCCTGACCGAAATCCCTTCATCGATGTCACGACCACTTAATGTCACCTGCACTCATACAGAACCACGAACACAGACACAAACAAGTGAGAATGAGTGGTTATGCATTCACACAAATGCATCAACACAAACTACAGAATCAGGAGTGGGAAATTTTTCAGCACATCTTCTGGTAACTGTTAAGAAGTTTGGCTAAACTAGCACTAATAGCAATCCCAGAAGGAAACAGGGGGTTCCCCCGAAAAAAAATGAAATTTACCTTTCTGTAATTCATTGAGACCATAGCTCCGCATACCTCCCCCGAGCTCTTCCTGTGTTTATCTCCTTGTTGGTTAGAGGAATGTGGTTAAACTTGACTGTGCACAGTTACAGTAAAGCATAGAATACTGGGAAAAACACTTCTAAGAACAATTTACCTCTAACTGACGCAGCGATATGCCTGAATTCAGGGAACTCCATGTCCAGATGGGTAAGAAACACTTCCTCCACTGGCTCCTTCGTCATGATGTTGAATGAGATCTAATGGAAATGACACAACGTTTAAAAAATTTGTTTATATTTGAAAAAAATACACTGACAATGCTCACATGCATTGTGTTGAATTAATTTTGTTTTCACAGAAGAAAAGAAGAAAAAAAACCACAAGAAACCACAAAGAAAATATGTAATGTTACCTTAACAAAGTAGATAGCGAAGTAGACCGGCTGCTGACCAGTACGGACGTAATAGGAAATTATATCAGAGATGAAGGGCTCTTTTTGCCTCTCGTTGCTTGCTTGTTGCTATAGAAAATAAAAGACCTGTAAAATTAACCTGACTGCACAATGTTGTAACTGCATAGTCATTTTGATTGCACATCAACTGTATCTGAAATAGATGTCACTAAATAGTCCACGAAAGGCAGGAAATGCAACAGCGCTTGTTAATTTTGGTACTATGCTAAAGCTACTGTTCTTTAAGTTGACAGTTTCAGAGTTTGTGTTTCAGTTTGAACTCTTATGCACCATACGAACCCAAAGCTATGGCATATAAAACTTTATTTTACATATAAATTTAATGTCTGTGAAGGTTCTCAGTCATCCAGGTCATTGTAGTCAAAGGAGCTTGCAAAGAAAAGCGTCTGGACTTCTTTAAGTTACTTGAAGACGTTTCACCTCTCATCCGAGAAGCTTCTTCAGTTTTAAGGTCAAATGGTGGAGAGTCCCAGATATAAACCTAGTGGGAGTATCCCCCCACAGAGGGACAAAAGGACCCCCTGATGATCCTCTAATCGCCTGAGCCAAGGTGTGAAACTGGGTGTGGGTCCCAATCAGCCAGAGTTTCGGGTGTGTTCATTGTGAAACCTGGCCCCACCTTATCATGCGAATTCCTGAGGTCAGGATCTATTTATAGATTAAATATAAATTTAATCTAAGTATGAGGAAAAGAAAGAAGGAAATAGCTTTGCCAGAGTATACTGAGATGTTTCTACAACGAAGAAACTTCTTTGTTTTTCAAATGCCAAACTCACATCAAACAATGAACTGTAACAGTAGTTTACATGCATGTATATCACTGTTCATTTTCTGGTTTCAGAAGTCTTCTATTTCCTGTTTAAGTTTACAGAGCAGTGTCAAGAAATCTTTGATATAAGCTTACTTTACTTGTGGTTTCAGTGAAATCAACATATTTATTTTCCTCAAAGTATGTTATGCAATGCAATTTCCTGTGCTTTACCTCAAGCACTCCAACACACACACTGCCACTGTCTACAGTAATTCTCCACTCTCATTTAGTTATACATTTTAAGTATCTAACAAAACCCTGCTTTTAAATACGTTTTATCGTACCATTTTAGCCAGGTTGGGAATCATTCTACCCAAGCTCTTGATGTTGCAGTTGTACCATGGGTCAACGTTGCTCAAATAGGAACCAAGAGTGCAGGAATCCCCCTTGGATTGTTGGTGGTTTTCCTACAAACAAGGAACATGGAAGTGAAACCATAAATACCTTAAATGTGGCTTATTACATCAAAGCACCAATCCACTACTGCAGAGAACAAACTAAACTTTGTGAATATGAAGTTTCACATACTGATCTTCTGGTTAAACAGAAGCCATTCAGTTTTGTTATCTTTTTAGGTTTGTTATTTACCAAATAATCAGTGGTGTGCTGAAAAGAGGAAGTTCCCTTACTTTGACTGGGGAGCTGGGACTCCTGGGACTGCAAACAGGGATGTAGTAAAACTGGAGGTCGACTTTCATTGTGAGAAAAAGCCTTCGTGCTTCCCTTTTTCTGCAGAAGCAAACCAGAGATCCATGAGGAGTTTAAAGTGTGTTGAGCATGATTGGATTTTAACATTTAGCCAGATACCTACAATAGAAAAAGTACTCTTGATTCATAGACCAGTAATAAAATAAACTAAGTAACTGTGAACACAAATTGTAATTCAAGATTTGATGTAACGATTTTCCTCTTACTGTGGCTTCCTGTTATGACATCATTTTATTTCATTTTTCAGTTAATGTACCTGCACAACTGTCACACAGTTAAAATATGTTCCCTAAAATAGAAAGAGCGGTCATTGTTATACTACAACAAACACATTTAACATCACACAGAAATACAGTTTGCTTATATCCTCTATTTGAATAATCTGAGCTTCTCATGCTTATTTTAATTTTTCTGTAAAAAGACATTCCAGGTACTGCGTACTTAATCTAGTGAGAAAAAAACCGCAAACAAACACTGACCAGTAAAGTCATGAGAAAGAAAACCTATGTAGCTACATGTAGATTTAAACCACAAGAGACAGTTCCCAGCTGCATCTGTTTAGACACTGCTAAATTTGCTCTGTTGGTTTCTGTCTCGAAAGCGACTACAGTATAGCGTAATAAAGTAGCACAAATCATAAATGAGGTGTCACAGCTTGCAGTAGCAAACAAATAAAAGCTATATATTTGGCCACATAAGAACCTAGAATACTAAAAGCGCCAAAGCAAAATTGGTCAATGCATCGTCATCAAAAACTGTATTCATTGTGTGATGTGAGTAGTCCCTCACCTGAAGAAGTAATAGGCTTTAGCTAGGCGGCCCAGCACCCTATCAGTCCCCATGATGACTATCCTGGCAGTAAGTTGTCTCTGCTGCTTGGAGAAGGGGTTGTGCATCACACTGCTTCCTGCTCTTCTCTGCAAAGTCATCCCTCTTCTTCCTCCCCTCCCTCCACTTCCTCCCGCTCCTGTGAGGCTTGCCTGGTCCTCCATATTTTCCTGTATCAGCACCATACTGTCTTTTATGCTTGGTTTCATTTTGATCCCTCCGCGCCTCAACAGTTTTATTGAGTCTTGCTCACTGGAACAAGAAGGTATGAGCATTAAATCATTGTATGAACGCTTCCTACAGTATGCATGCTGTTGATGAGGACCTTTAAGTACAACTTTATTTCACATGACTTTGGGGGCAATTTACATGAAATACTGTGGTTCAAAAGCATGCTTTGGAAAACAGACCGGAGCTTTGCACTATGCTACAGTACAAAACCTGCATATTAAACCATGCAAACTACAATGAAACTTGTTATTATGATAAAATAGAAATTATTAGATTTACTTTTTGGATTGTTCCCATGGTCCAGTCATGCTGACGGCATCCAAAGATGGCAGTTGGGACGGCTCAGTGCTGGGCGGCAGGTCCCTTTCAATACCGCTGTCGTTGGACATAATGGAAAAGCGCGTCATGTCACATGGCATCATGTCAATGGGCGATTCACCCAACTCGGGGTCCTCCTGCTCTTCAATGATGGAGAACTGTTCTGACATGGAACTGGATCGAAGCCACTTGGCCAGCTCTCGCCCTGTCAACAGTTTGAACATTTGTTATGCACATGCAATACAGATAATGTTACTCATATGGAGTCATATAGACTCATATACACTGAGCTACAGTATGTGAGTCCTTTCAATAAATGTCACATCTGGTCTTACCGCATTACTTACTGACAGTTGTCATACTTTTGTCTACACCAGCGGTCCCCAACCCCCGGGCCTCGGACCGGTACTGGTCCGTGAGTCATTTGGTACCGGGCCGCGAGAGTGAGACTCGGGTGTGAAATGTATGGTTTTCAGTGTTTTTATCGGTTTTTAGCGTTATTTTGTTATCCGGTTTTTTTTTTTCGTTAACTCGGTTTTCCTGGGTCTTTTCACGTGTGTTATGAATAAATCTTCTTTTTTTCGGTACCGGTACTAGTTTTATTTTGTTGTATTTATCCGTGACACCTTAAAGGCCGGTCCGTGAAAATATTGTCGGGCATAAACCGGTCCGTGGTGCAAAAAAGGTTGGGGACCGCTGGTCTACACAATCACATGACTACTTCAGATGCTGCTTTACGTCACATCTTCAACAAACTAGTTTCCCAATTATGTGTGAATCTTTCAGTAGGAATCCTTAGTTGTGCTCAGAGGGGTATTCTCTATTGTGCCAGACTGCAGTGTACACATTTAGTTTTAATTTAAAAATCATTTAAAATTTCAATAAACGTACACTCGCTTCAGCTATAGTCACTCTGACGGCTCCACTGATTCAGTTTAATATGGGCTTAAATGATGTTGTTGCATTAAGTGTGTTAATCTCTGATAAGTGAAATCAACGTTGATTAATGTTCAGTGTCAGACTGACTCTTGTAGTTTGACTTTACTGGTTTCAGGTATATTAAAAAGTGTTATTTGGTAACTGAATGAAATCATATCTGCACTAACTATTTAAAAAAGCTTCTCTTTCTCAATAAGCTTTGATTTGGACTGAATTTTTAACTATTACTGTTGCGAGAAAGGACAAAAGGTAGATTCGTGGAACAAAACAAAACTTGGCATCATGTTTCTAGTATCAAACAAGGAAGCAATTCAGCAAAGATATAAAAACATATTTTTTCCCCTTAAGTCAGATGATGGATTTTTTATTTTTGGTGTATCACCCAAGTCTCGGCCTAATTCATCTCAGCTTACTGTTTGCAACAGCATCCTCTAGAATCCCGCCAGCATTAAGAGACACTCACAAATATCCAGATCCGCTGTCCACAGGTGGAAGCTCATCTCTGGGTTAGGAAGAGGGCAGTCACATAGTGGTCCACCAGACAATGGTTCTGCAACACACACAGCGGAAAGCAGAGAGAGGAAGAGACCAAAACTGTCACAATGAATATTAAAAAAAGCACTCGCTAACTCTACAACTTCCTCTGTGTAAACACCGCTGTCTATCCTTCAGTGTTCCAGCTGTGATGAAGCCAGGGCAGATTCATCAGATAAACCGATGTGATAACAGCAGGGAAAAGAGTGTCATGAAAATGTATACCCGGAAATACTAATAATACATACAGCTGACTTTACACATTGGCCATGGGGGAAACAGCTAAACAGAAGGTCGTGTTTGATCTTAGCAACAGGTGATGAATCCAGGCCACATTGTTATATAAAACATGTCCATCAGAGATAATGCTTGAAAAATACACTGACTGGTTTACAGTTCACAGCTTGGTTAGACTGAGATTTAGCCCTTTTAATGTTGAGATGCTGTCATACGGTTTGCAACAACATAATTTCTACACTCGTTCATTTTTGTTGATTCTCCTGCTATAATTACAACCCAAAAAAGCCCTAGAAACTTGCAAAGGTCAACTTTTCCCAACCACAATAATTTTTGAAATGTGACACTGCAGGCATTTTTGATGTGAATGTAAAGAGTACTCACAGATTACTTTAGTAAAAAAAAACCAAGAGCCTTAGCATTTCAATACTCCCCTGACTGCAAGCTGAAAAATGGAAGCCCTGAATGCCCAACAGGTCAGCAGATGCCATGCTTAAGATGGTTAAATAAGGGTAGTTAGGACTATAAAGACTATAAATGATGCATGTGCACCTTCTTTCTACTTCATGGAGACTGTAATTACTATTTTTATCAATTAATATCAAGAGAGCAGGTAAACCAGATGTTATCACTTCTTGATTTTTCATTTTCCATTTGGCTTCTGCCTCTTGATGTGACTGTGGTTCTTGAACTTCTTCCACTTTCTTTCATGTCTACCTAAACCTGTAAGTTCATGTATGACTCAGACAGACGAACCTTGCCCAACAGAAATGTGGTCTGGCACAGCTCTGCATTTGCTTTTCAGAGAAATCCTACCTGAGCCTGCATTGGCAAGAATCTCGTTGTACAGCTGGAGAAGACGGCTCCTCAGCACTCCCCCCTCCCCTCTGACGCCCTCCTCCAAGCTCTGCTCTAGCGACGCCAACACTTCCTGAAAATATGGCTCAACTTCTTGCCCCATGTCCTGTTGCAAAACAGACAAACAACTGGCTGAACACACACGCTCTCGGGAAAATAAACACATACAGATGATGTATTCATAGCAAAGAGGTGAGAGGTCATAAATGTGCGTATGCCTGCCCCTGTGTGTGTTCTGCTGAGGTGCTATCTTAGGACTGGTGCCAGGAGACATTTCCACCATGCAGCTCAGAAACAACACCCCGTTATTCATGATGTTTGGTATGACTCTTACACGATTTTATATCCAGCTGTTATATAAGAGCTCCTTCTTGCCACCAACAGAAACATGATTCAAGCATGTCACTTGAACTAGGTCAGGCGCATGATTGCTTTGTGCACCCTTCATCATTGACTTGAGCCTCCCCACAAGTGTAATACATATTCACGTATGATTTTTTTCTTTTAAATTTCCTTATTAATAAAAAATACAGAATATCCTCTTCGTATGACTTACTATTATTAAAAATGAATAATTAAATGGCTTTCTACAGAACCTGTTAAACTCAGCAGTGCTTCCTCAATGCTTTCGCTAGATCGTCATCTTTTCTGCAGTATGTTTACCCAAACATCCGATCTTACTTCCACCAATCACTGACTAATTTCAACTGTAATTCTCAGATAATTTATTCTGCATGAGTGGGGAGAGGGACCAGGATGTGTTCACACTGTGCGAGTCACATTTGGCCTAGATGGTGAAGTTCAAATGAAACAGTGACTTCTATACCAGGTCTAATTAAAAACAAACAAACAAACAAGTGAGGCATATAGAAAATGTCCACATTTAACTTTACACTGCTACAAAACATAACTCCAATAATAAGAACAAGTGTACTGACCTTGAGGGCTTGAGCGAGTTTTGGCCCATGGCACTGCTCATCTCCTAAAGCAGCCTGTATAGAGTGTTGTACCACACTGCGCATGTGATCTAGAGGATTTAGAAATTGACCTGAAGATGTAGCTGATACCTCAAAATCCCCCGACACAACTTTTACCAAGGACTCAGAGAAGACCTCTGGTTCAGCTAAAACAAAAACCCTGCAGATATTAAAAAAAAGACTTAAAGACTGAACAAAGAAAACAGCTGAGGAAATGTAAAAATTCAGTTCTAAAAGGCTTTAACTCAATCAACAAGTACATTATTTAGAGTTAACTCACCTCTCTTGGAAGGGATAGTGCACGGTTTTTAATCTCTGCTCAGCTATGACCATCCTCTGGTACATTAGACCTGTAGATTAAAGCAGCATTAAATGGTACTACATGGTTGCAATAATCATAAAAGAGACAGGTATAAATGTCCGTTGATCTTAAGTCCAATGGAAGTGAGTTCCACAATCTTAAAAGCACAATCTCTTTTGACCCTGATCTGCCCCAGCAGCTGTTTAAACATGTTGTTCTAACATATACAAGCTTCTTACCCCATATTTTAAATTCAATCACTATGTCAAGGTCAGAAATAATACCTGGAATGAAGCGTTCAGTTTTTATCTGTCTTGTGTAGCTAAGGCCCACAGTGCAATAGGGGTGAGGAAACGTCAGCAGCCTCTTACAGAAGTCGTAAACCCGCTTGTAGAGTTCATCTGGAATATATGCTGTCTGGAATGTCACCATTAAGGACACACACACACACACACAAAAGGTTTACAATACAAGTAGAAGTCACAACTACAACTTTTCTTTTATGCTTATGAATGATAATTTTCTCAGTGTTGTTAAGTCAATTTGTTCTAGGAATTAAAACGCAAAATTCTTAAAATTCTTCTATTAGGTGCTACGGACATTACCATAGTGAAACACACCACTTTACATGCTTTAAAAGCAATGCATGGTTTTATTTTATTTTTGCAGTCCAGTAAACCACTGTATAAATATTGAAAAGAATAACCACACATATATCAATTAAATGTATTTAGCTAGCTATATTCACTTTAACAAAACCAAGCCTAGAATGCAAACAGACCACAAGAAATAAGTGAATTAACAGAAACAAACAGCTCTTGTGTACCTTTTCACAGAGTACTAATGCGGCAGACAAACCATACCTGGTAAATGGCATACATCAGTGTGTGGAGCAATGGGATGATGCATTTGCGAGAGTCCCATCTCTCCGCCTGCAGAGATAACACATCATATGACAGGGTGCACATATTTCAATAAAATAATCCAATTTCAGTTTCTATGAATCCCAGATAACTGCAGTTTCCTTTGTGTGAAAAGGGAAGCAATTTTTTTTCAAAACCTCCAGTGTTTGCTGTCAGCATTTGTTGGTTTATGGTGATGTTTTCCTTTAAAATTGTAATTTAAGAGTGTCAACGGTAGCGCTTCAGAGATTTAGAGATCAAGTACCTTTTCCAGCTCCTTTATCAGTAACCACACCAGAGACAAGCTACTTGCAGGATTCTTTTGAACCTTCTTATGAAGCGTCCATCTCAGCATCCCTGCACACACATACACAAACACACACATGCACGCACGAGCTTTTAACACAGAAAACTAAACACACTCACCAAAGGTGTCAATTTTTTCTCTATACCAGTGCAAATCCAAAAGATGTTGATGACTACCAACAGAATGAGTCATAGTTTTGCTGACATGGCTAAACATTCCACACAGTGCTTACTACTAATACTTACTGGCTTCACTAAATATCTACTCTGAGTGGAAAAGTTTACAAAAAGGAACAGACTTGGTCACAGTAAAAATAATCACATGATGTGGCTCATAGGCAATCTTATACATGAGAACGGACTCAGCTGTAAACACAGACAAACACTATCACATCTTTTACATCTGATATTATTTTGATAAGAGATTTTTTTCTGGTTTGTTTTTACCTTTGTTGAAACAGTCAGATTGCTGCAGCTGGTCTGTTTCTCTGGGCAACACAGCCTGGATGCTCCGGTAGAGCTCTGGCTCTGGAACTGTAGGGGAGCCGTCAGCTGATAATAAAAGTTGAGACACTGGGAGTTTAAGTCTGAAAGATTCTGTTTTAAATTTGCATAACTGAGCTTTGTGTATAGTTATTTGAGTGGGTGATCTGTACCTGTAGGCTCCATACTACACATGTTTTTTGAGCTATCCCATAGGGCCATGTTGGTCAGGTCTCACACACATCATGTGTCCATCAGCTGTAGACGGGAAATAGACATGGAAAGTGAGCGTCACTTATGTTCTGTCATGTCTGCGTACAAACATTAAGTGGACAGACAGCCTTTCACTCTGCCTGTCTAACGGCAGAGTGAAAGGCTTGTTTTAATACCAGCACTATATCTGTTTTCAGACAGTGACAATACATCTCTATTTCAATGTATCTTCAGAAGAGACATGTTTTGCATTTGTGTATGGTAAGTGTTCAAAGTCTACCTACGTGAACACCTACACACACACTCACACACCTCACACCACATACTGAAGGTTAACAGATAAAATAATTAGAACTGGTTCCACACGAACAATCTAAAAGCATTAAAAGTGTCTATAATTAATACAGCCTACTTCCCGTGCTTAAGTTACTTACTTTGTAGAAAGTCCCACACAGGTTTATGAGTCATCTGTAAATCTCCCGTAATACAAATTCATTGTGATATTTGCCCAAGACTGAGAACTAACCACCCATTGTGGCCATGGTTAGTTTAGTTTCAGATCCTTTATGTTCATGATAAATGGTATATGAGATCAGGAAGACACCCTGTTTTTCAAGGAACTGTTGCAGTTATGGAGACAGCTTGTTATAAATATTTGCTCTCTTCACTACTTAGAAAAATGCTGAATAAAATAATTGCAGCAGAGAAGGAGCAAAAGACGGGAGCATAACATACCAAGACTCACAGAAATAAAAATATGACACAACTACGTGTTTTCACTTAGAAACTATAGTAGATATCCTCTTAGTATCTAACAAATAAAAACAAAATCTCAAAAGCTATATTCTTTGTATCATACACGATGGCACTATAACCAAAAAGCATCCAAATCCATTTCTAACACACAAAGTAAAATAGAGATAATATAACATAAACTTACCCTGTTCCATATAGGGACAAGCAAATATATCGCCCAAGTCTGCTATATTCACGCACTACACAGGCTGTACTGACATGTAAGGCACAGGAGTCAAAGAGACTGAAAGCGAGCGAGACCGTGAATCACACGCAAGTGAGGACAGCGATTCATTTCTGAATGTATTTCCTTTTGTATGAGGCTAAGAGTTGTGGGCATGAGCTCAGTTACTTTTGGTTACGAAGAAGGGAGGTGTGTGTGTGTGTGTGTGTGTGGGGGGGGTGGGGGTGCTCTCCACAGGGGTGTCTGTGCAGGTTTCTGAACTGAATGTATTTGGATTTGTTTCTATTTTTAGACTTCTTACTCATACCTTGGTTTCTCGCGTTTATAAACTTTTACACCTGACACTTATTCTTCCATCTCTAAGTTTACCCATTTGACCTTTTTCCTCTCTTTCTCTCTAACACACACACAGACACACAGACAAACACAAACACACAAACACACACACACACACACACACGCACACTGATTCAGGTCATTCAACTGAATGGGTCTGTACAATGAAAGGACTTAGTATGATGGATTTAGCCCTGATCCCTCCAAGAAAAGCAGCGTGTTCAAAAACAGTGTTAACAGCGCTGCCTCAGCAGTTCAACGCTGCCTGCTTGACCACAAGTTTCCGGTTGCCTCTACCATGATCACTCTCTTTCTCACTGTCTTTCATTCCCCCTTCTCTCTCTCACTCATTTTTTCTCTTCATAGATCTTCAGCTGTGCAGCTGGCCCCTTTAATACACAGGAGGGCTCAAGATATTATCTTCATTTTTGTGTTTCTCTAAGGTATAAACAAATGCAGACACAAAACTAGCCATGCATGCACATAAACATGCATTGCAAATGCATACATTGGCTCTCACTGACACACGGTTGCAAGTGTAGACTCTATGTTGGCTTTTTCAAGTGAAACCATTAATGCAGTACAGGAGCTGACACATACGTAGCACTTCCTTTCTGTCAAATGAGTGGGCAGACAATGCTCTATATTTAGAGAGAGAGAGAGAGAAGAGAAAGAGAGAAGTAACTTCAACTCAGAAATAACTAAAAAATAGATGTACCCTATCATTGAGAGCATTTCTAAATATGCAGTTTGGAAATCCCAGTCTGCAATAAATGCACTGCAAAAGGTGAGACGGTGGACTTGTAACTGCGTTACATTGAAATGAAAAAAATGTTCATGATCAAGGCATCGAACTTTAAGTCGTCTTATGTAGTCCTACCAATATCCATTACAATATCCATATATGGTATGTAAATAAATATAAAGGTTTGTTTACACCTCCTAAAAAACACACTTGTTATTACTGTACCAACACTTGGACGTTCAGGTTTCTTCCAAACTATTTTGTATCAAGTGTTCGTTTGCAATCCTCATGCAGCAATATGTCATTTTTTTGACAAAAATATATATGCATAAAAATAATACAATGCTAAAATTTACAACTGCAGACATACACCGGCAAATACCCAATGTTTATTTAAAATGCATAAAATCACAAGATTAAGTCAAGTTAAATTTACCTAACATACATATGATCGTGTGATTTATTACACTCATACTTTTTAGCTGAAACAGAAACAAAGATAGGTAATAAACAAGTAACTACATGCACAAATACTATTCCACTGTAACAACTCACACATATTGTGCCATCGACTTACCACTGCCACGGTGCACCTTACAACAAAAAAGCCCTTTTTTCATTTAAGTAGATCACACGATTGTTTGGTAGAGATGACCACATTCCTACTGTTTGCATAGCTGCTCTGACATTTTCATAGTCTGAAACTTTCATGTATTTAAATTCAGGACTGCCTGTGAATATAGGTAAGTTTGAGTTTATTGTTCTAGTGTTGCAAGTTTTGAAGTTTCGGGTTCATGCTTTAATTTCTTTACTATTCCAATAGCATCTTCTTGTGACAAAGTTGAGTCTTTGATTTAGGAATGAATGAGAATTTTTTTATTAATAAAACCAAAAGCTTTGAAATAAACTTAATTACGTTTAATTTGAATTTAATTAGATTTAATTAAATTAAAGATTTCCCAAAGATAAAAAAGGTATGCCTTCAGGCTAGATTTGCAAACACTGATGCATAAATCTGATGCCTGAGGTGACTTGGTACAACGGCAGCAAAAGCATGACTCCCTTTTGATAACTGTAATGACTTGCTGTTTTGCAATCCTATATCTTAATTCCTATTTTAATTTAAAAAAAAAAAATTTTGGTGGTGGTGGTGGTGGTGGGGGCGTTATTATACAGTTTTTTAAGTAGTGGTTCCTGTCGAGCTTTTATTTTTTGGATGATTTTTAAGATGCTCTACTGTTCTAGTGTTAATTTTGAATTCTTGGTTTTTCAGCTTCAGGTCCTCCCTCTGTCTTGTTTTTCTGTTTTCCATCACGAATTATTCCATTCATGTGTGTCTTTCTTGTTTCTTCCTTATTACAGTTATTGTTGTCCATTTCCTGTTTTATTCTGATAACTAGTTTTCTCAATTTTTGCTTTGTTTTTTTTACTTTATTTCTCTTGACTGACTTCACTGTGTCTCATTCCCATTCATTTTCTCATTACCAAAGCCCAAGGTGTATAAACAGTCCGGTTTTCAGCTTAGTTCCAACTTCACATGTTGTACTTCCTGTGTTTTTGCTGCGTTGTTCTGGATATATTATCACCATGTCCACAATAAAGCACATTCTGGCCCTGCCAATTTCACTGAAACCTTACAAATAACCCAAACAATGCTAATAATTTTTTTAAAAAAGTAGGTCAATATACAGGTCCCATCCTGTCACTTACCCTTTGGCCTCATGCCAGTGACACAAATTTCCCCATGAGTGCTGACAATTTACGGTTAATGCCATTCAGTTCCTGATTACATTACAGTACACAACTGTCTACACCTTTCTTGTACAAGCAGTCACTGGCAAGCGTTGCAGTGGTCACCTGAAGCCTCGGACGGTGCTACCTAACAGAAAACAGGAGCGCTCATTTCCGTTGAGGCACACTGCAGACATCTCAGAAAACAGGAAGGGCCTGACAGCACTGTGTGGAAGTGTGCTCATAGAGCAAGAGAAAGGTGGTGTTTAGATGCATGCAGGGGAGTTGAGGCTATATGTGTGTCTGCTTGATTGGAAATCCCCAACCTAGGATAGCTTAGGGTCTTTTGACAGACACAGGTTTAATCGTCTCTCACATCAGAGTTGGACAGAGTGCAACAGTACGTATCTGCACAATTTTACCCACAAGTAGACAACAAGTAATACCTGAAAATCAAGTGTGGAGTGACATCTTTTGGACTCGTTCACATAAATATTAATGCGTGTGGTACAGTGAGTTATCACTTACAGTAAAAAGCATAAACAAGTTCCTTGACTTCTTTTTTCTTTTCAGGAAAAAAAGACATAGTGTAAAGTCCCACTGAAGTCAATTAAGAAAAATAAAGTAAAACCCAAAGCAAAAATTGAGAAAACTAGTTATCAGAATAACACAGGAAATGGACAACAATACAACCCAGAATAGACACTGATTGTCTGTTACTTTGTTCTACGTGTAAATTACTTCACATTGAGCAACAAAACAGTCCCTCTCTTCAACTGTGTCATCTGTGATTACGACAAAGCAAAGGTAACTGAACACTGCTATAATTTTTCAGAAACACACCTGCACAAGCAAAAGCTGCAAAGATATTTCAAAAACAGACATGTAATCTTGCATGAGCAACAAGGGATATCAATCAAATTGATTTCCTGCATCAACATAATGGACAATATGCGGAAGTCCTTTTGGGTGCTTGAATGTGCACATGTTTGTGTGTAAACTTGCCCAACAAGGAATTATCTCCTCGTTAGGGGAGATACAAATATTTGCAACAAAACTTTTAGGTTTTTAGTTTCAGATCGGAGGAGCTGGTTAAGTTAAAGGTTTACATGCACCAGGTATGCCTCTTAGTGTAGTATGCTAGATCCATCAGGCAACAGGAAGCTGGACAAAACAAGACAGAGAGAAGTTTCCCTTAAAGGTCTGCATGTGAGAGTTTGTGTGTGTGTGTCTGGTAAGGCCTTGCCTGTAAGAAGTGGGTCAGTTGGACCACTAGGGTTCATGTGAGGATGTGGTGTTTAGCTTAGATTTGGTAACACGCAAGAACAAGAGTTTTGCAAAAAATTGTATATTTAACCCAAATGATGATGAAAGCTAACACTTACTTGTGTGTAGTCACCCATGAACAAATACATCATGCCACGCACAAAGCACTTACAACATAACTTGTACTGGCTGATATACACAAATTCAGTATTTGCAAACTAGGAACTTTTTGTGCAAAACCCTTAAGGCTACAAGTTTAGCTACACACATTCATAACACTGACTGCAGTGTTTTTTTCTGCTTTTCCTCAAACATTGCTATGAAAGTGAAACTCATCTGAAATATTATTGTTACATTTGTTACATAAGTATTTTGGAACAGTGTTCGCATTCAGTCATACATCTAAATTCATTCAGCTCAATGATAGACAGCTCTGAACACAGACAGCATTGTAAGAACAGTACAGCTGTGACCTCAGACAGAAGGCCTGAGGATAACCGGAGCACTGTAGAGAAGTATGAATGATTTAAGTTTTTGGTCTTAATGAATAGTAAGCTATTTTTATAGACAGCTATATCAGCTATTCAATCTTCACATGCAGTTCTGCCATGCTTGTTTGTAACGACATCTTTAGAAAGAAGCAGCGAATAGGTTTCACATATTTTGTTTGTTTATATAGCCACAAATCAGCTGATTCCCTTACATGGCAACCAAGATAATAGTCTGGCCTCGTTTCCTAATACTTTACAATCCTGTCTGTCAAACAGATGAGATGGTATCCCTGCTATCAGTCTATCTGTTTAATAAAGTGCAATGTCTCTCATACACACATGGCTAAAGACTGATTGAAATGTAATAAGAAAATTTATTTTATTCATTGACTGACATAAATGTTTGAGGTATGTGTTAGCGGTGCACTTATTAAAGTATATAGCCTATAGGGACTTTAACTCACATTCATGTTTTGATATATATTTTTTCAATTCAAGTAGTTGTTCTTGCAGTAGTCAGTAATATTACTGCAAAGGTCTCAACAACAAACATTGTTCGTTTGCTGCCCAAGATCACCAGTCTAACCACATATCAGATCTTATTCAGCCACAGTGGGCAAAAATGGGCGACAGTGAATCACAGCAGTAAACTTTGAAAAAGTAAAAAATCTTTCGGGGTAAAGTGACCTGCTGCTACTGCCACAGGATGTGCCAAGTGCGTCACATAAAGAAAAACAGCAGCGCAAATAGATCTTCACACATTTGGCTACGATGGAGCCACTACTTTCCAAGGAACCCACAGTTGCAGAACTGTGCCAGGAAGTATTGCCATTTATTTTTATGTCCCTTAAAACAAACAGTGTCTCAAAGTGAGGCCAGTCTGCGGCCGTCTGTATTTTGGCATCTGCTATATGTGGAACTAAGTGTGTTTTATAATCACTTTCTGCAAGGTTGTGATTTTGAATGTTGTGTTTGGGAAAATTCAGCGGTTGTGTGGGCTAACACTGGTCCAAAGCTGTATCTGAAAACTATAAAGTGACAAAAAAAACACTTTCAAAAACAGTTTCAAAACAGAGCTTTCTCAGTAAAGTTAGCTATCTGAAAATTTACTCTATGAAAAAAACAAGCGTCATCGCACGCTTGTAGTGCAAAGTGGCACCCTAAAACGCAATGTTTTGTCCAAAAGCGTAACTGGTAGAGATAGTTCACTTACGATAAGGAAAGCCACAAATGCTCAAACGTGTGAAGCTGTTGTTACGAAAGCAGCTGCCATTTTGACCAACTTGTTTTGATTCATTTTAAAGTAAAGTAAAGATTTATTTTATTTCCTATTTTCTCTCATATATCTCATATCTCTTATATATCTTTTATTTTTCCAACCTGCTTTAAAAATACACTTTTGTTAATATGTTTATTCAGTTTTCTCAATTTTCTTTTTTATATAACAAGTGATATAGAGTGCACTGTGGTTTGTAGGATGGTATACGACATATGGAAAATACATTATTTCAAGTAACTGGTAGTGGAAAGTCACGCCGTCTGACTATGCTGCAAATTCTTAAATAAGCCGTAGAAGTTAACATAGCCTGAAGATATATTGGAGGATGTTCTTCCAACTAAATTTAACAGCAGCTATTAAAAGGTTTATTAAGTTGTTTGTGACCCACAGCACCTGAAACTACCCAAGTCCTTCTTGCCATGTCTTTAGGTTATGTGTCAAACCAACATGGCTGAGCCAAATTTGGCAAACATCAAGCCAAATGTATTATATATTTAATTTATTGTATTTTAAAATATATTTGTTCCAGGAGAGAGTTCTACATTGTCAAATATTTTTTGTTATTTATTCATTTTACTTTTGCTCCCCACATCACGAAGCTATGACATCACAACATGATCGATCAGTTTCAGTGTTGATCCTGGACCAACAATAATTATGATGATCCAGGAACAATCTTGACCCATCTTGACACAATTAAGGCATTTTCTGTAGCCCGTAGCCGCAAACTAAAGTATTTCCTTGAGCACTTTTTTTTCCTCCCAAGAATTCTTCTCTGTCTTCAGCATTCCAACCAAACACTTCCCAGCAGAACACAAATGTAATGCATTGTCTCTAGTGCTATCAGTGCCCTCATGCGGGCCAGCATTCTCATCTTTAGTTTTTGATCTACTAAACAAAATTAGAGATTATTTTACTGTTAGGATGCCTTTAAGATACATTTCCAAAAATTCTCTCAAATGTTGCCCTTAAGTGGTTGACATTTAAGAACTAAGAATCCTTTGTGGAGAAACGCCACTACATCAGCACATGATGCTGACCCTGTTTTTATTTCATGGCTTACAGCATGAGCATTATGTAGTTAATTATGTAATTAATTGTTTATTATCGTTATTTTGAACACATTAATAATTAATTACACAATAAGCATATTGGGTAAAGTGTATAATTAATGATTATTATTATCCTTATTAACAGAACTTATATAGGCAAGTTCTATTAAAGTCTATATTTAATGATTAATCATCCTTAAATTAAATAGGTAAGTTCTGTTCCACTGCTGACACTAGACAGTTTAAATGCGGTCCTGTGTCTCATGGTGCACCTGTTCTGGTCATCCTCTCAACACTCCAGAACATGTTTCTTGGCTTCATTATCTCACTGCAGGCATTTGACTCACCCCAGAAACTGTTTATGAGTGACCGCAGCATTGATAAGGTTATTTTTATAATGAACGAAGTGCAACTAATTTTCCTTATTCTGTGTATTTATATTATGATCATTTGTTGTTCGTTCCCGCTATTGCAAGATACTCATGAGTTCCCCTTGAACACCGTCCAAACCAAAACCGCGTCAATGAGGTAATAGCCTAAATATTTTAAGCAGTGAAGTCACCCATCCTTCATCTCTCAGTGAAAAACCTCACCCAGTAGCTGACATCAGTAGTCTGATTTTAAGTAACATTACATTTCTTTTTGCTTCACTAGATATTGTTGCATATTTGCTTAGCCAGTGATCACGATTCACAGACAACCTAAAAAGAGACAATCATCCATTTTTTCCCCTCAAAATAGCTGCTGATTCACTACCCACAAATGACCATCTGCTTTCTTCAACTACAACTAACCATCATTCCACTTAACCCCAAAGTGGTGCCAGGAAGCTCAGATCTAAAACAAGGAAGCTGGAGGAAATGCCGGCTTACTTTTAGACTCAAACAGACACAACAGAGAGCCGGGGCTTCAATCAGATCAGGCACTGTTATCAAAATCTTGCTAATCTTGAAATAAACCGCCGCCCCCCTGTCTTCCCGTGTCACAAGCCAGGATGTGGGGAGGTTTTTGAACAGGCTAGCTTGCACGTAAGAGACTATTCAGAAAATATAGTCGGATTAAAAAACACAACAACACACAGCGCGAGAGAGACCGGGCACTGCAGCTGTCATGAGCAACAGCTACAGAATTTCTTGTCAAATATTTCTGCCTGGAGCTCTACTTTAAAACCACTGACATATCTTATCTCCATATATCACAGTAAGTGTATACTGCTGACAAAATCGTGTACCAGTGTACAAACACAAACAATGTTAAGGCAAAAAAAAGAAAGAAAGAAAGAAAGAAAGAAAGAAAGAAAGAAAGAAAAGAAAAAGCCAACATAAACAAAAAAGCATATCTCAAACTTAGCGGCCAATCTCTGAAGTAAAACAACAGCATAATCAATAGAAATACGCAGGCTATTTACAGTTTCGCCTTAAACTGAATGCACAACTGCATGCAAATTATTTTTCATCACTTTCAGTATGTTAGCTACAATTTAACAGTCGTCGACACCAACTTTTGCGCGAGTGAGCAGCGGGTTAAGTAAACTAAAAATGTCAGCAGTTGGTGAAACGAAGATATTCTAGCTTTTAGGGAAACTTACCTAAAGTTGAGCTAATGCAGGAAGCTTCATTCGCTCTTCTTAAATTACTGTACTATTTCTGCGTCTCTGTCGCTTCACTCCAGTCATCTGTCTGACAGCAGAACAATCTGCTGACCACGCCCACTGCCCGGAAACCAATCAGAGCGCTTAACCAGAAATGACCATCTAAGCACGAGCTTTCGATAGATGTCACAGATCATAATTGGTGTTTGTGGCAGTAAAGCCATTTTAAACTGTTTAATGCTGGTTTTACATGCATGTCTCTATATAAAGATATATGTGTGAAGGTGCATATCTTTACTTACAGATGACCGCACGGGTGTCGCTGCATTTCAGAGGGTATTCATTTTTACCTCAGACGTGGCATGCAGTATAATATGAAACACTTACAGTTTTAGAGCAGTCCGACGTTGCTCTGTTCATTCACTGTTCATTCATGTTGTAAACGTAGCCTATAAATTGAGTCGACTTACTCTGCAGACATATACATATTTTAATGATCTCTGAATTGAAGATGTTTCATAGATAGACAAATATAATTTACAGAAAGAAATATCACACTTTCATCAGAGGACACATGTAGATGGAGGGCACTGGTGTCATGCATTTATCTGACATTTAAACAAAAAAAGTACCTAATTTAACCGCCTGTTCGCTCGATTGTCATGTCATTTAATTATACCAATCTGCAGTGCTTCAATTTCAGTGTCAGTCAAGTCATCAGGATATTATCCCTTTACACTAACAAAACAATAACATTTTAATTGCACAGATTACTGAGTGTAAAGTGCAATGAATCAGTTCCTTTTCATGCAGGAAGTGTACATCCAAATCTATTTTTAAACACCTTTTCCCCTACTGGTGTCCTTATTTAAAAACAAAATCAGAAACATTTCGTTCATAAAATATATTACAGTAATTACAAAGACACTTTATTCCAAGTACACTGTACTTCAAGTGAAGTCAAATAAAAAAGTCACTGGGGCCCTCTGCTGGTCATACTTATAATTTCAGTTAAAACAGTACAGTGTAACTCCTTAGGAGAAATGTTATAACTGTGTATAACAGGCATAAAAATGATGATGTGATTTTCAAGTTATAGTACACGGCAGAATATTTACAAAAATAATATTTACATATTCTCTAATAGTGTGCATTCTCAGATATTGTCACCTAATCTGATTATAACCCCCAATAGACACATCCACATGGATTTCCAGAGAGAAAAGTTGGTAAACTTTGACTCCAATATACCACAGTCTTAACATCTCCCTCACCAGGAGCCTGGTAGCACAGCATATGGTGTTGCTAGTTTGTGTATCTTTTCACCCAAGACTCTCTAGATTCACCCTGTTTACCCAGAGGATATTTTAATGTGACTGTGGGTGGAGTCATGTTTGTCTGTCAGTGCAGAAAGAGGAAGTGAAACTTGATGAATGAAACCCAAAGTGTTCCCTAATTACACAGACTGACTGCTGTGTACAAAGAAAACAACACACAATCAACTCGGTCTCTTGGTTGCCAGGGTCTTCTGGTACGTGTAAATATATATATAAAAAATAACCTAAAATAAAATAATCAGGTGACTTTTGTTACTATCCCTGTTTTTATGTTTCCAAATGTTGCACCCCACTGCAGGTCGAAGGCACCATCATGTGAATCTGTCCAAGTACTTCATAAAAATTAGCAAAAATATTAAAATATCCTCTTTAGTTAGTCTCTAATTTCACAGAATATGCACAACAGAGCATCTTTCCCAGATCAGTGGTCGGCAGTCTCAGGGAAGAGCCCCACTAAAAGTGACTATGGGCAGGCAGAGGAGAGAGCAGAAGGTCGGGTGGAGTGGCTGGATTTGAGCAGAGGCCTGGAATTTTCGTAGCCTCCAGTCAGTGGAGCTGTCAGGTTTGTAGCACACTGATATTTCACACCTGGATGACAAAGAAGGAGATATATGGTTAGAGAAAAACAAACATTTGCAAGGACTGTGTACTGTAAGTGGGTTTTGTCATTTCTGTGTACGTTTCCTGAGAGGAAAGAGGGCCATGGTGACGCAGCTGAGCGAGAAACTGCTCCGAGAACAAAACAAGGGCTAAAATCTACTTTGTATGTCTTTGTGAGTCTAAATTATTTTTTTCTGACAAATGTTTCTTCTAACCCCCCCCCAAAGAAAGCAAAAAAAAGCTGTGTCTTAATGTATGATTGTGTTACCATGTAGATATGAAACAACCTGTCTCAATTAGCTACCATCACATATAGCTTCTTTCCGGTTTCTTTTAATTTGGGTGCACGTGTTTATTTTCATTCCAAACCTGGTGACACTCTGTAGTATCTTCTTCTCATCCTGGTCCAGGCACACAGCAAAAGTTGTGTTTTCAACACCGCTGACCTGCACCTTGTCCACCTTCACCTCAGTCACAGTCAGTTGCTGCAAAGGTGATAAGCGGAGCAAATTGTCACGAATAGACATTTTACCAAAACCCAACAAGACTTCACGAAAAGGAATCATTTTTAAACAACACGCACGACTTTCACACCTCGACCGAGCTGCATTGAAAACAACTCAGATGGGTTCAATCATTTAATCAGGTCTACATTTTGCTGATGAGGTTAAAAACTCTTATAAATAAACGCTCCAAACCCAAACTAGGTTAACACACCAGCATACAGTGCTGCAAAACAATACTACTGCCAAAGCACACACCAGCAAAAGAAATGTGTTCTTGTTTGTGTGTTGTGGCTTTCTGTTCCATCACGGTGTCAGACAGTAAACGGTTCCCATACATGCTTGTGTGTGTGACTAGATATTCAGTCGAGATTTTGAGATGAAATAGAGTGTGTATCGAGGACTCCATCTTCAGTGATGGCTATGCTGCAAAGCTGTTTGCGAAAGTAGATTGGTGCTGCACTTTCATAACCACAAACCACCAAGGCAGACTGACATCACGTATTGCTCACCTGGTTGTAGCCCTTTTTGCATTTCCCATTCTGTCTCTTCAGGACTTCAGTCATCGTCAGCTGCAGGCACTCCATCTTTGAGTCTGATAGACATCGTTTTAGGTCAATTAAGAATACACTTGCACATTTTGTTCATTTTCACCTTGAGTATGTATCAAAAGGGTTTCGATTAGAAAACTAGCTTGAGTAATACGGGAATAAGAAAGTGAATGATTCGAATTGACAGTGAAGAATGGAATGTGTTTCCCTGAAATGAAATTGTGAACAGACATAACTTTTAATGGTAAACACAACATATATACATACCTAGCTCCTCAGGATTCTTGCATGCTTTGATTAAGTTTACTGAAGTACAAACTTTGGTTTCTCGCTTCCACTGACTTCTGCCGCTAATAACAACCTGAATGAGAGGAAAAGTAGGGTAAGATTACGGCTCTTTTATTAAAAAAAAAAAAAAACCCCAAACACTTCAGTTTTGGGAGATGAGAAAAACAGATATGATCATGACTGCTTCCGGACGACTGTGTCGATTTTGAAAGACAAAGAGATGTCACTTTTACCAATTTCTAATGGTTCAGACCACATGACCACAAAGACCAAACCTTTGTGCAAGTCTTTGTGCTTTGTCACAGAAGTTTGATGCGTCATCTCCTGTGACTCAAGAAGCGACCATATAACTTAAACCAGTTCTTAAGGCATTGGAAAACTGCACTAAAGGGTTTGTTTGTTTTTCTCCTGATAAGATGGCATAATTACAAATAAAATTTGTTTATAACTCAGCTTTATGAAACAAATTTTAATTAGGGATACAACCTGAACGCCATCCTACCTTGTTGTATACAACTTCCAAAGTTAGAGGGACTGCTTCTCGGTCACCATCAATGCCAAAACGTTTACTGGCAGCACCTACAGAAAAAAAAGAAAAGCACACATACACACATAAACTGTTAATCCATGGTACTTAAAAGGGCTACAAAAAAATATGTCTACAAAATATTTTTAAATGTACTTCCTGGTGTGGAAAAAAAGACATTTGTGTACTTTTGCCACTGTTGTCATAAGTTTTTACATAATGGAAACAAAGGGTAGGTCATTTGCACACTAACTAACAGATAGAGGACATAAAAACATTTCCCTCAACTTTAACTTCTCCAAAGAAATTAAAAATCAGAAGTGCAAGTAGTGTTGACAAGTGAAACTTGAAAAGTAGAAGTGAATCATGATATATAAAAAAAAAAAAAAAAAAGCAGTTGTTTCCCTACTATAAATTTAGTAGTCTCAGCCTCATAATAAATGATAATCCATGTCACTGTAAGAAAATATGGCTGCTAGGCTATGTATAAATGCAAATGTTTGATGCATGCGTCTGACTTACCCATGGCCTTGATGGCTCGCGTTCCTGCGGCGTGACCCAACTCCAGGGAGTGGACGAACACCTCAGTCCTCCGCTCTCCACAAGCTAACGTCAGCTACAAGACCAAAGTTCCTCCGTTATTCACTGAATATGAAACTGTGTTTTGTTGTTAATGAGTGGCAGAGTGCCATTCTCTGATACTAAAAAAAACTTGTGAATGAAGTTGCAAGAAAGGGGAACAAAAAGCCCCAAAAAAGCATTTTAAGTGTTAACGTGTAACCAACCTCAGCCTGATAGAGCTGGATTAGAGTTGGCCGAGCAGCATAGCGGCAGTAGTACAGGACCAAGTCGGCCAGGATGGGTAGACGCTGCTCATATGAGCTATCGTAGGACTCGGACTCTGTTTTTGAGGTTTGCTGCAGCAAAGAGTTTATGATACATGGTGAAATTCTTTGTTGGATAAACAGGAATAACAGACTTTAGGATAGCTTTGGCTTGGCGGTGGAAAAGTTATACTACAGTTATACCTGGCAGACGATGTTGGCTGGCAAGTTAAGCAGGCTGAGGGTGTTTCTTTCGTACCAAGGATCCAGCATACCAAGGAGATGGGCAATGTCATTAGTACTGTCCCCTATGCCCATGTGGTCCTGCATGAGCAAAAGTGTCATACATTTACCTTTATGGACATTTTGTCTTTCTGTTAAAAAAAAAAAAATCACGAATAATCATTCTGTAGTCATTTTGAAATTATGTTTTCTTTGCTCTACACCTCAGGTAGCTTAGTCTAAACCAGACCTTGTGCCTTGTATTTGATATTTGCTTGTGGTGTTCTTGCACTTACGTTACACAGGGCTGTTCCCTTTGAAGCTCCAGGTTGAATTAAAGGACTAGAACCTCTCCGAGCTGCTATTACTGCAGAGTCTTTCTTCACTGGCACAAAGTAGAACTGAAGATTGAACGCCCTGCTGAGACGCGGACATGCAGTCTCCTTTCTCCTGAGGTCATTGTATGCTCGGGCCACCTTCCCCGCTACATGATCAGCACCAAATACTACCACCCTCAGCGTAATATTCTTAATGTCTTCATCACTGCTAAGAATAGGCCTCCTTCGGAAGCAGACATGTTTAAGGGTTTGACTTTGTGGCTGGAGTGAGGGTTCAGGACTACGTAATCTGACCTGCTGGGGCAGGGAGTTGGAACGCTTCTCTCGCACCACAAAAAGGTCTTTCGATTCAGTGTTTCCTAAACTTTTGGCCCGGGAAAGGGGGCTCTTGGGTTTGATGAAAAGCCGGTAGAAGTGTTGGCTTAGTCGAGCTGAACTTTTCGTTGACTTTGACGAACATTTTTCAGCGACAGGAGAGGAGCAAATGTAGTCATCAGAATCTTCAAAGTAGTCACTATCAGCTCCAGAGGTAATAGAAAGAAGGGAGGGAGCGTACGATTCTGAGGCTACAGACAAGGTGGAGAACATGGAGTCTTTGGATGTGGAGGAGATTGTGGAGAAGGTAGAGGCACGATGGCTGTTGTTGTAGTCACTAGGGATGATAGATATTGCAGAAGGTTCAACACCATGTTCCTCCTCGTCTTTGTCTTCTTCCACATCAATTTCTGTCACATACCTCTCGTCATCAATATCACCCTCTTCTTCCTGCTCATTAGTGGACAGGTAGCCAGTTTCATGCTCCAAAAGGGTGTTCAGAACATCTGCAGGAAACAGGATATAAATCTTACTTAGAAAATAATATTTAAATTTAGCTATCAAAACAGAGAGAAAAACCCCTGCTGAAAGATCCAGGAAAAACTATCCTTAAGAGATTGATTTACAAATTCTCTGTCAGCTAATAGGAAAAAGTTTATTCCCAAATATGAAGTACAAATAAATACAAGTTGAGTTTATTACCAAAGTTATCTTTTTCCCAGTTAAACATGTAACATTTGGCTGTGGGCAGTGGTAGCGTCTGCAACATTCCTAAGAGAAGAGCAAAATAACAGTCGGATTAGTGCCATGTAACACACTTCCAACCTCCAACCCCCCAGTTACCAAAACCAGCCTTACCATCAGACTTCCTTCCATTGGAAGCAGGGACCTTCATCATCTCCCTGAGTTTCTCCAGTCCCTGGATGACATGACTCCGCCCCTTCAGCGGTTCACTCATGGTAGCAGCTGCCTCTAAGGCATCGCTTACCAAGGAGTAGATCTCCTCCAGCTCATTCACAGGTTTTTCCTGCAAAAAGTCATGGTCTCATATTAATCTCATATTGGACAGTACAGTTTTTGACCATGTGATGTCATAACATTTTTCTTTAATAAATATTTATAGATTTCCAAACTACAGTAACCATCTCAGAGTTTAAATCTTGGGCTGGAACTACAAAGCAAATATCTCACATCCTGAAAACATTCTTCAAACATAACACTACTGACAAGCAACTGCTTACGACGATATCGTACATACGCTAGAGTCTTTTTCTCTTTTATTCAGTTCAGTTTAGCAACGAACATCTTTGTTTTCAACTAAGACCTGCCAGCAGGGAGAGCCAAGATAAAAACTACATTTATCTAACCATCAAAACCCATTAAAAAAGCATGTACTTAAGTCTTTGTAGCTTTATATAACCAATGTAATGTCAGAAATTCAAAGTAAAGATGGTTAATGGTAGATTAACATATTCATTCAGGTTAGGTTTAGAGTACACTAAAAAAGACTTTCTCCCATTAGCTGTGGGTTAAAAATGAATGAAATATCTTACTAAAAGAAATGAATTTAGTTACAATGAAACAATGTGATTATTTAGCTTGTATGAGAATTAAAAAAAACCCAACTATAACAAAATGTGTGTTTTGTACTACACCACAAAGTTTCCTAGCTTTTTACAATCAATATTTGCAAAAAAGTACATTTAGCACACTTACCTGCAGAGCTCTGTGAATGCTATGCAGAGGGTACTTGGTGCCTAGTGTGGACTGGAAGGCGTGTTTAATCAAAGTGATGTAGGTTTCTCTCTGTGAGTGCTGAACGCAGCTGAGCTGCTCAGCCACTGAAACAAAGTCAGCAGGAACTTCACTGGGGTTCATCAGCAACACAGTCCTGTCAGCAACACGGAGTGTTAGAGTAAAACCTTGACTTGTACACAATGTACACAACCTATACACTGTATGCAGGACACGATGCAAACAGGATGCTATGGTCATGATGAGGTTTGGTGGGTAGAAAAGGGGATGGAAAGGGATTTTCAAAGTACTGAGATGACACATCACACATGGTGTCATTAAGTATGGCACCTGTAGTTTATTTTTGTTGTTACTTTACACGTGGGATCAGCTAAATGCAGCACGAATGGCTGTGCAACTTGTTTTTCACAAGAAAGCAGAAGGTGCAAAGTTAACACACCAAAGTGAACTAAGCATACACCATCCTCTGCATGCAGTGCTTCAAAGGTAGAGAAAGCACAGTGTGCTTATGCAGTATAGGACCTTTGCAAATGCAGATATCAAATATCACCAGCACTTGGACTAGTTGTGGCTAAATTGTATTTTTTTTTTCTGTAAATGCTATTTCTTTCTACATAGGCACATGCTTACATGCATATTCTATATTTTTACAGTCTTTAACGTAGTGAGCAGTGACACAGGGAAGCCTTACATGGTTTTTGAGCACTGGATGGATGTGTTCAAGCCTTGCTCGTCCCTCACCAGTCTCTGAAAGGAAATTCCTGTTTGGAAAACAGAACACAAACATTTGAATTGACACCATAAAAAAAGCATGACTACATTAAATGTTGTGGTGGAATAACTAGAGGCAGATGAAGGGTAACTGATGACCAAATTACTAATAAATTAATGAAGTGTTAATATTGTTAATCACTAAAATTAGTAAATGCTGCTCACAGGACGGTTAAAGTCAACTGAAATGAATAAATGAGGTATGGGTACCTCTGGCTGTGACCTTATCCGAACAACAAATACACACCAAAACACTACACCAGCTAACACTCATTCACAAATCATTAAGTTGTCTTTTGTTGTTTTGTTTTTTCAATCTTTTGAAATACCTGACCATTCAGCTGAATTTCAGTGCAAGCACTCATTTGTGGTTTCTGCTTTCTGTAAATGCTGATACTACATCCGTTTTCAAACAATATCCAGTTAGAATGAAGAAGTTTCTCTTAAACCTGAAACCTCGTCATCATCCTGCCTCGGTCAGGCGTACACGCTACAAGCAGAGCTCTTTTTTTTCCCCAAGCGTTATCCTAAATGCATTTCTTTGACTTATCACTAGGGGGAGTCCAGTTACAACAGGTGGATAAGCAAGAGGTAAATTAAGCATAGTATGTCTAAGAGGGCAAAGATGTGTGAATTAAACAGACACATAAAGAAGAGAAGGACCATAAAAAATAAACAACATTCTCCATATTTACCTGGGGCCTTCATTTCTAGCTGTATGGTGGAGAGAAGCTTTTTACACACACTGCAGTAGGGTTCAGGCCATGTGAGGAAATGGCAAAACACGTCCATAGCTTCCTCCAGCAGGTCTGTGTTATCAGTGCAGTACGGTGTCTAAGACCAAAGCACAAAAATATGTTTTTACTCTACAGGAGCTCTGTAGACAGCAAGATCCATCTCAGAAGACCAACAACATACTGAAACTACGATTATCATAATTGTTCATAATTCAGTTCTACTTCATGGAATTGATTTCTATATGAAGCTACAATCTGGAAGCTTTGAAGCATAACTCAAACTATTACTCTGTTTTATATAAAACCTCGGTGAATTATTTAAATAACTTGTTATTTATATAGAGAATAACTGTGCCTAACTGATCCAATACGGAAAGACCATTTTCTTTTGGAGCAACTGGCTGATCAACAATCATAATTTGATCCAGAGGGATCAGATAATGCTTTTAATTGGAGCCATTTGGTCCATTAAGTGGGATGTATTAGTTCATAAGAGGTGGAAACACAAAGTAATACAAAATTGTTCTTTTCAGTTCTGCTCTTTTTTGTCAGGAAATGAAATATATTACATATCTTATTGTCATGTTTGGGTCATACTATGGTTGTTCATTTGTTTGTATATTACAAAAATATATGTAAAATAAAATATTTAGCAAGAGAGAATAAACGGATGAATCAAAGGTTTTCTGTAGGCATGATTTCTGCATGATGAAAAGGCTTCTTTTCACATCTTTCATTGTTACGGTTTCTAGTATTATGCAATTATCCTGTAACTGCTTGAACATACGTCACAGGGGATTGAATTGAGAAACTAACTGAACTTTAAGATGGAGAAAGCTCATATCATCTTGGAACACTCTGAATGCTACTGAGAGGTGAAGAAAGGTCACATATTTTGATAACATCTGTTTTTAGACAAGCTGTACCTGCAACAGCGTGGAGGAGAACATGATAGCGAGAGGAGCCACCAGCTCATACTGACACTGCTCCTGAACCTGATCGCACGAACAGATGAACACAACAGAAGAGCGACATAAAGCGAGTAAGGATTAGTTAATGTAGACTTTTGGTTATTATAGCATTCATTCATCAATGATTAATACATCTTTTCTCCTTGACCTCTCACCTCTCGGGTCTTCCTGATGATCTGCTGTAAAAGGATGATGAAGTTGTCCGGATCTCTCTTCACCAGCTCCTCCAGGCTCCATCGGTTCATTGACTGTCCCACTGAGCACATCAGCACTGCAATACATGCGTTTTTACAACTATAAACAACATATATGCTTGACATTCTCACATATTTAATATCTAATACTACGATTCTAATTTTCTACATATTTTTAGTAGCCATCAAACGTACCCCATAGTGGTAATGAAACAAGGCACTGGACAATATTGTGCTAGGCTCTGACGCTGGTTTGCAAAATCACCCAACAGCTTTTTGAAGTCTCAAGCTGTCACTTCTGGTGCGTATCATAGGTGTGTATTATCACCTTTTGTTCACTGTTTCACTAAGGATGTTTGCGTATGTACAAATACGACAGGATGGATTTCCTGTTGTTAGAAAAAAATTAAAGAAAAAGAAGATAAGATCTCAATTTGAAAGATTTATTTTGGCACTAGGTTATTCACAAAGGCTAATTTGGTAAAAGTGCAGTTGGCAAGTCCCAGATAATCAATTAACTTTTTATCAAAAGTCTCAATATAAAGCTTTTGGTATACATAATAATGTTAAGGAGTTTTACTGTTTTCTGTTACAGTGTGAAACAGAAACCTGAATTAAAAACAACAAAGTAGATCTGTGAATACAGTATTTCAAACCACACCGATCTGTTTTTTTTTTGAGTGTGGTGTATCACAGTCACAAAAACAACTGAAAATGACACCTGACTCCTCACAAGCATGTTATTTTGATATGATCCCTCGATCTCCGTGACTTAGATTGCACATCAATCTAAGGAATTAAAACTTTAGCAGTCAAACACAAATGCCGTTCTATAAACAGGCCAGTTGTTAACGCATGGCCTTTGCATCCAAGTGCGCTACCTAACATCTCTAAAAAGCAGTGCGCTATTTGCATCATGATCACACCTAACCACTTGGGAGCTCTAGTCTTTTTTAATATTGCTGGTTATGGGAATACAGCTGCCTGTTTTGAATGATCCTGTTAAGATCCTGAATGTAATACGTCAGTGCTTCAGTAGACGGCTTGTGCTCAACATGTGGACGTTTACGTGAATGTAGCACATTACATATCCCTGGAAGTTTATCCGGTCAAGGCACTTCAAAAATAAAAATAAAAGCTCTGAATTGGAAAAAACGAATGATGAAACGAGAACACCAAACTAAGACCTTCAGGTCACGTTTTAAATGCCAAAATCACATCATCACCACCGATCAGTTTGCACAGGTATGCGTCATTCTATCTGACACTGGTTGACATGCGGAGGCCGATGCCAGTTTGATCATACGCCCTGTTTTTATACTCTGCATCACAGTACCTCCTGCTTCTGATGCCTCACACACGCTGCGGTCTGTACCACCACTTCCTCCCAGCTGTCTATTCACACAACTTCCTTCAACACCCAATAGTGTGCTCCACCAATGATCTTTCAGCAACAGTGTCATCAACAAGCAGCTCAGACTCTTCTGAGCGTCTGTCGCACACAGTGCCTGTGTTAAGAGCTCGTGAACAAACAACTTTTTCTGTCAACACCACATGTTACACATGTCCAAATGTGCTTGCTAGAGGTTGATACTTCTGAGAAAATGTGGTGCCTTTACCTTCCTAGAAACAGAATTTTGACCCCACACTCTAAATGAACGCCTGTAATGAACGATTTCTGTTCATTGTATGGCACTTTAGACTGAAAAACCTGCTGTAAGCAGATAAAATTACAAAACTTACAACAAACATATTAACAAGAGCCACGGTTAATGCCGTGATATGATTTAGTTAGTCAGAACTATCGACATTTACGATGGCTTAGCCACACATTTTGTCCCAGTAAACTATGCCAGTGAACCAATACAAGTCACAATACAAGGAGGTGAAGTGAGTGAACTGCAGCCAATAAATAGGTCAGTTTATTAAGATGAGAGCTGCACCTGAGACAGAATGAGCTGCGACCAATATAACTCCATATATCAAATGTAACAATTATATCTGTGCACACAGAGTTCAGACTCTGTGTATGAAACTCTGAATCAAGCTCCTTGTGGCTTAATCTCAGAATAAAAATAATAAAGATTAAAAGATATTTGCAATATTTGGTGCAGTGACGATTTTGATGCCATGGCAGATAGGAGCACAACCAAGCATTTGCTCTGTACATCTCTAAAAAGATGCACATTAAAAAATGGTGTTGTAAAATTCAGAGGATGGTGTTTGTCCAAGAAAAGCCTTTTCACAGGATCAGCTGTCTGATTATAACCTTCTTTTACAACCAGATCTTAGCGGTGATCCTATAAGTCCTTGGTAAAACTGCAGGATCTTACCGTTCCAGTGATGTGCTGCTGTGGGACTTTGCCGCAGTCCATCCAGACACCTATCCAGAGCATGCTGGATCCGGTCCTCTGTACAAGAGGTGTGCTGCATATTCACCACTCAGGTTCTGGAAAGAGGCAGGAGAGAGATGATTATTAAGCACCGAAATATGATAAACATCTCAATGCCCTTTAATGGCTTCTGTGGAATATTATCTTCAAATACCTTGGCATTCATGCATAATGTGCCCATGCAAACGTACACACATGCTCCTCTCTTTTCCTCAACAGTGTGTTGTGTTATCGCATTTACTTTGCATGAAGGCAGTTCACTCGGCAAGTATGAAAATCAGTCAGAAGAAGATACACAAACCATAATCTAAGTGGTAAGGAAAACAGACACAGGGCTATTTGTGTCACTGTTTTGTTGCTATAGTTCCTGAAATGTCCTAAACACAGTTGACAGAAACCTCCGCTGCCTCAAAGCAGCCATATTTATCTAAAGACTTAAATGGATCTGTGACCACTTTAATACAACGGTTTTAAGCAGACCTGCTTCAGTTATAGTGTATTCAGCAGTTACATTGTACAAGGATGGGAATTTCTGGATTTAAGACATTACATATTGCTCAACAAGGAAACCAAACTGGAAAGCAAACAATTTTCACCATAATCTTTTTTTTTAACAGGATAAAAGAAAAAACCCCAGCCCGAAGTGATTTTAAAATTAACACACACACACACACACACACAGCAATCCTATAAATGAGAGAGATATGGCGAGGAAGAGCTTGTTATAGAATTCCTGTATGACAAAAATGTCGTAAGTGCGTCATATTTTACCACTGACTCATGAGGATGTACTGAACTTCACTTTTTTTTTTTTTAAACTTTCAGTTTATCAGCGCGTTTGGCTGTTTTTCATGCAGCAACTGAGGACAACCCAGGTGTGGCAAGCTGTTTCAGTTCTGTTATGAACACATCTCATAAGACATATGCGTAAGGAAAAACAGAGGCGTCCGCCAGTCAAATTAAAATGGGCTGAGTAGTCACTTGTAATTCTTGGATGTTTTTATATGTAGAAGAACAACATTTGTGGTGGCAGAAGGTTAACGACACAATTTCAGAGCTGAAAACTGGACCTAACCGCTAACCAAACAGTTTATAAAGAAGAAAGTAGTTCATAGGTTTGAAAATGGTAAAGTGAACATCTCTTTTCACGGGCAACTATAAAATTTCCCGATCTAACCTTTCAGTTCAAATTAAACAGGTGTTTCTGTGTGGGCCAGCTTGTACTCTTATTAGGAATAGCCACAGAAACCATTTTCAAAGAAGCCTGTTGCTTTCGATACAACAAAAAGTGCACTCTCTCATAATTTGTCAGGAAAACCATGGGTTTTCAAGCACCCTTAATTGCATCCAACTCACCATGGCATGGTATGAATCTAATTATTCTTAGATTTTTCCAGACTTCCCATAACAGAGTCCAGCTACACAATATTACCATGACCTAATTGCATATAATGACCCCATTAGATGCAATGATGACCCCAGCTGTGTGATATGTTGTATTACACAGATGGTTTTCACATCCAGGTTAGACAACAGCTTTTTGAACATTTTGGGGGAAACATCAGCATTTCTTGCTGAAAATGCATTTTTGCATTTTTTTTCCCCCAAATAATCTGCATGAGCAAACTCACACATGACCAGCCTCTGTGATGGAAGAGGAAACTAACCTACGATCTATTAAAAGATGATGTAAACAAGCTTAAAGTTGGCTGGCTGGACAATGAGTTCGAGCACCAGAGGCATACGCAACTAGTTAATTAATATATAAAAGTAGCTCTGTATCGGTTGCATTGACGAGAGAGGCATCAAAGACATTTTCATGTGCAATACTCTAGTTTTAGGATTAACATATTCAATAATTTGGGGCCTAAATGCATTATTAAAACCAAATAAACAGCTTCTACCTTGTTAATGCATGTACACATAGAACAGGCACGTTTTCCATAGTTAATGTTGGAAAAAGATTGTTTAACATGGTCAGAAATAAGCTTGCTGATAATGCATTACGTATCTCCTCAATAGGTTTCTCCTGACTCACTTAAGAATTTGGAAATGCAATAAATGCATGTGCAAATATGAGGAAACATCCAAATATAAGAAGCAGAACAAATACTTCCGTGAAAACAAAAATAAAATTAAAATTAAAATGAAGGCGACAGCGCTTTTAGAAGATTTACAATTTTAGAAACAGAGCAACCAATCAGATCTTCTACCTTCCCCCAACAGAAACGCTCAGCAGCTTAATCGAGTTTGTCCTTCAAGAGTTATTTTATTCCTTTAAGTGAAATCTGAATGTGCCAAAGTTAAAAAAAAACTAAATCAGGAATATCTGCATGCTGTGTACAGAAACATCACCGGTGTCAACAGTACCAAGAAAAAAAATAACTTTCATTTAGTAGTAATGGCTTTTTTTCCACACTGATTTCACATTCACATTTTTTTTTAGTCAGTGTAATCTTCAACAAGAATGGTTATGGAGTGATGGTAGACCAGGACCAGAAATGAGTAATGACATCAAGCTGTGTGTCTGATTATATCTCCTCAAAATTTCCCCTGACAGGTTCACAAATTCCCCACTTCAGATGAAAGCTAGAAATACATGCTGGCTGACAGATGAACGGTGTTACCAAATTACTCACTTGATCTTTATACACCTACACGCCTAATAACTCTAACTGACACACACTGACACACATAAGCACATAACTGTTTATCCTTGACTTCAGAGGACAGGAAGTTGAGTTACACTGATTACCTCGAGATTTTTTCTGACATGTATCAAATGCTAGTTAGTCCATTAGTAACCCCACTCTAGAGTAACAGTAAAACATGTCTGCAATTCAAGTACTTAAGACATTGCCCAGGAAGGGAAAGTTTGTTAGTGTTTGTGAAACTAGATTTAAGTCCCCACAGCCTAAACACAACCCTGGCCACCAACAGTCTGTATGCTTGAGAGCAGGCTGGCATTTGGGAATGTGCTTGTTTCTTGGCCAGAGTTAGACGGGCAGCAGCTGGTTACCTTGGATTAACACAGACTGAATCACATGCTTGTATGTGTCCACAAAAGATGTGTAAAAAAAAAAAAAAAGTCTGTTGAAGAAAGACGTCATAATGATAAATGTCTATAATGACCTTATGGAAGATACGGAACAAACAGCTTGCTTTTACGCCTCTCTTTTTCTTGGATTAGCTAAACAAGATGATACTATTTGGTAGTTTTTTATCTTTGGAAAGAACCAAGGAAAGTGCACTTCCTGTTTCCAGTCTCCATAATGAGCTAAAACATTTAGATACCAACTGTAAATTTGGATTTAAGTGACTTTTATATTAACCTATGAACCACAACAATAGTTGATCATCATCTAACAAGCAAGTTAACAAGGATATTTCTCAAAACGTCAGACTGTTCCTATGAGCCACAACAACTCATAGGGAACAGTGCTGTGGACACTGACAACACAGCACAGCACAAAACACCTTTAGGAAAATGTGCGCTATTGTTTCCCCCCAAACAATTGTCCTTATTTTTACTCACAACTCGTGCTTAAGTACAGATGCACAGTACTGACATCCAAACTTCCAACCTTGCCATAGGCACGGGTCAGGAAGTTCATGCAAATCCCAAGTTCAGGAGGCCAGATGAATGAAACTCAATTATCCCACAGCACTCCACTTTCCTAAAGTTACCATTCAATAACAATACCTTCAGCTTTAGACATAAACAAAACCACCAGGCAGCACTTTTTCTCAGCCGTCCCTCCTCCCCAGAGATGTATTGTCTCTAAAAGGTGTCCCAGCGGCACTGAGCAGGACTACAGAGCCGTGTGCGTTGGATCCTTGTATTGAGTGCTCCGGTAATTGTCAGGGCTGGACAGAGCTGGATATGAGCCCAGTCGATGTGGAAGGAACTAATAAATTAAAGTTGTAATGACTCTTACATCCAACGTGGCGTTCAATGAGGACACGTAAAGGTAATAAAAGAGATGATAGCACTGTATGATGCAGTGAAAGTGTTACATATGAAAGAACCAACTGGTATAGTCCCTCTATGTTACTTATTCAGTACTCTTTTACCAAACATGGATGATTAAGCTTTTGTTTGGTATTCTTCTCAAAGAAAAGTCAGATATATTTTAGGAAGCTGCCATCACACACCCCTTTGCAATGTAAGGTGTACATCCAGCTATTATTAATCTTAAAAACAGCAAGGGTGTCTGCTGAACTATTAACCTGTCAGTGGAAATCATAAACACTATAATAGAAATACGGCAAAAACAGCTATATACCACATCCAGATTGTTTTGCGGATATTCTGGGCTTATGCAACTACAGGGATTTTTGCAGCAAAATTCAACCATAAGCGTCATCGAAGTTGTTTACATAGACCTGCTAGTCATGTTGCAAATGCAGCGACTCTGTGGTGTTTCATAAGAGGATGTATGCAGTACATCCCTAAGAGTCAACAAGGTCACTTCCACTTTTTCATGGCTTACATTCTGACAACAACAAGCAGTGTTTCTATGGTTTAGAGCTAGTTTTCAAAAACGTAAAGCGAAGTAAACATTATGTTACAGAGACAGTCCTTAAAGAGGTTAAAAAATAAGCATGGTTCATGCACTAAAAACACGGATGGTGTCGTGTTTTGATCTTCAACATCTGCATGAAGCAATCTATTCTAGGAAGAAACAAACTAGGAAAACATTAACTGATGGCTCTGTCTACCATCAGGAGATCAACATACATAACCAAATGGTAATCTCTCACAGACATATCTTTTAAGCTTTTATCCAATGTTTGACTCTGATAGACTCCCCGCTCTGTCAATAATAGCATCCCCAAACCACCAAACTATACCACTATTCCACCCACAAATGTTTAGTTCCTTTTTCCTTTCTCTTACCTGCCTGCTCCACACTGAGAAAAGCCGGCCATGGCCAATTCAAGCAACAGCTGATCCAAATAGAAACAGCTTCTGGTATGAAATCCAAAGGATGCATTCTGGGTTTTGATTTTGTCACAATGATATTAACATTGTTCTTACATACTGGTTTTTGTGTAGAGTGCACCCCCCCCCACCCGGTTATCTTCCCTTTATAAGCCCATTTCTCACTTGTGCTTCTTGTAGGGTTTTTCATCAAACTTCCCACAGCACATCCAACGTTTCACCTCAGCCTGCGTCCCTCTCTTTCTCACAATGTCCTCTTTTTCCTTTCCCTCCATCTCCTCACGGACCGCTTCCCATGTCTCCCACAGATCCCATTACCGAATGCTTCCTAACAGGAAGATAGCTTCCCTGCGTCGCTGAGGAAGCAGGTGCCTCTCTATTGTTGTGGTGTGATCAGACTCTTAGATATACTCCCACAGACCAGGGACGAGATCTCTGTGTATATATGTGCATAATACATGCGTGCCTCTCATTTTAATTGACAGTCACACACCCCACCATCACCCTCACCCTCACCCCAGCCCCAAACCCTTTCACAACTTCAATATTCACATCCAACCTTACTCTCATCCCCTGACCTAGTGGATGTGAACCTGCCTCTTATGGCTTTAGGAAATAACAGCAGTCCAACTCCAAAGCTCTGTTGTAATTAAGTGCTTCCCTTTAGTCCAAACAACCTCTACCGGTGACCACTTGGCATTATATATAAGCTAAGCAGGTCAAAAAGTAACACTGTGTGGATGTGGCTTTTGTTTAATGCTATTATGCTGTATTTCCTACTTTAGAGCATCTAGAAAATACCTCATTAGGAAATAATGAAGGTGAACTTGCTCTTCAGCTCTGCGTGCATGTGCGCGGCTGTTTAGAATCATCAGCTTTTATACTAATAATGCAACGAGATGCACACATATGCTGTTGTGCTGCTAATTACAGCAGCAAAACAAAGGGCCTGTTTGATCACTCTATGTAAACTTTGGTTTTCACTTCCTGAATAAACACTGATAAACATATGAAAATTTTAATGCAAATATCAGGTTCTTTAATATCAGATTATGAAACTCAGAGGAGGAGGCAGTAGAAGGACTGCAAACAAGACTGAGCAAACAAACAAAATAACAAAAACTATATATACTATATACAACAGCATATAGGCAGCATAGTCAGTATATAGGAATGTTTGTCTGTGTTCTAACTATATACAACAGTATATAGTATATGTTTTTTTTTTGTTTTTGTTTTTTTTAAACCTTTATTTAACCAGGAAAAGTCCCATTGAGATTAAAAACCTCTTTTTCAAGGGAGTCTTGGCCAAATGTGTATATGTATAGTGAATGCTAACAGATGCATGTGTTTACACACCCGGGGGTGTTGACCTCAAAGTATGTGTCGTAAAGGTGAGCACGAAGATTTTACTGATATCAAAGCCTTAAAGAGACAAACAGGAAACAATTTGACGAATAACACACTTTAGCGGTAGGATTCTGCAGTCAACCCTCCTAGATGTAAAATTGTGGTCAACAATCTCATACCCACAAATCAACAGGTTTGATTGTCCGTGTTCTTCGATACAACAAATGGTCCGCGAGCTGCTCCAGCAGTTATTATTTCTCAACATAGGAGTGATTGTATTCCAACTCGATTGTGAAATTGGACTATTTCTATGAAAAATAGATGATCCCTTCCTGTCGTTGTGCAGAACAAATATGTCATCATCTAATGGGTGGGGTGGAAGCACGGAGTAGCGTGTAGTTCTTTTTAATTTTTTAACTTTCTTGAGAAAATTGAGACATGGGGTAGCGGGTAAATCATGCGTACGCCTGAAACATGACCCCAGTCACAAATATAACGCCTTTAAAGATCACAATCCTGACCTAAAAACACAGCAGATCATTTCTGGTGAATCTGGTTGCGAAGACAATTACCAGGGATCATTTCTGCATATGCAGAGGAAGTTATACAAAACCTTTCATAGCTTCAAAGGGAAATGTGGGAAGTCTCATCAGCTGCAAACAACTGATATGATTAGATGCATCACTTGGGTCTGCTTGAGGCCACGCAACGTAAAAAGCAAAATCTCAGCCCAAAACATGGAAAAGTGATGTTGCAGAATGTCTAAAAATCTTCTCTCTTTTTTGAAGTGAGTTTTATCTTATATTTTTGTTTTGTCTTCTCAATATCACTCAAAATCACAGTGTGACAAATGCAGCTACATCATTACATTACTGGTGACAAGTATCTGAATTACTAGGCACTTTATACAAAAAGCTCCTCAAGTGACCTTTAATTGTATTGTACTTGTAACCCATGTGTGAACGGCAAAGGGTTGTTGTTTTTTTTCCCCCAGTAACAGGTATCACAAGTTCAGCAGTTTGCTTGGTGGCATTTCTGTGGGTGGACAATCAAAAAAACTTGGTCTTTCTTCTCAGCCTGAACTTAAGCTTCGAGTAAATCGGGATGCTTTGCTTGCATCCCTGGTTAAACTCCAATAGACTTCCATGGCAACCAAAATGACCCCAAGGACAGGAAACCTTTCGGCTCATTGGTGCAACTTAAAGTGCTGACCCACAACTCTTCCTTCATCTGATCGCCTGGTCCCACTAGCTTCAAGTACTTTTCTCCTTCTAAAAATCATAACATATATTTGAGACACCATCCAGGCATCTAACACGTGCTTCTGCATCTCTATACTTTCTCACTGAATACTATAGGCATGAATCACATAGAAAGTCTAGAAAAGCAGAAGTCACCATAATGGTAGGACTGTGGAGGTCTGTCAGATCACAGGTTTCCCATCAGTGTTTGATGCTGACAGAAAACAAAACAGTTTTTAACACTGCTGAGAAACGAGCTCAGGTGCCATAAAACACACGTACATGAGGAACAACTAGATTACAATAGATGAATGACAGAAGCAGCTTCACTTTGACGGCGTCATAAACTGTCGACTCTTAGATGCAAACGTAGATGCGCACAGGTGACACGAACAGTCTGTTGTCATATATCAAAGGTTCATGAAATTCAACACAAACATATCTGTACACAGTTAACCCATTTGCGAGTGGAACACTGGTGGTCGCCTTTAGAATAAAATATTTCCTTCTTCACAGTCTTACCTGTGGGTTATTGGCCAGCCTCCATAGCCCCTGTGCGTGTCTTAAAAGTCCAAAAAATCCAAAAAATCCAAGGAAAGGTGTCTCCTGTTCAGCGTCGCTGCCATTCATTCAACACACACATCACGATTTAATAGGCAAACCCACATCCTGGGTAAAAAGAGCGAAGCCGTACGCCGAAGTGTCTTCTGCGCTTTACATACAAAAACTGGCTCACAAACACGGCAAACAGGAAGTGTATGAGCGAGGCGCATGTGAGCACAATGACGACGGCTGCTGCTGCCGCTGAGAGTGTAGAGCTGGGAAGTGGAACTGTGTGGTAATCCGTGTGTTTCTAGACCTGTGCATGATGTTGGCCTCTGAAAAGAAGTCACGCTTCATGTGTGCGTTTTATGCGCACATTATGTTCACTTAAACCCAAGATGTGTATTTCTGTATTTTTGGTGTCTTTTAAATTCAAGTGTTAAAAATAACTATTTTAAATGACAGAGAAATTATTCAAACCTGCGGACTCTGAGTTTTTCATTTTCTCTGCAAACCCCATTCTGTCAGGGAAACACTAGCCTTACTTCCCCTGTCAATTTGCTTGTCATTTACATGTTATCTATTTGTGTGACTTTGAATTCCCCTTCTCTTAAAGAGAGGGAAATGCAGTGGCAAGCTAAACAAACCAGTGACAGTAAACACTGTCTGTGTTTCGGCTCAGAACTCTTGTCACTCACTACCAGCACAGCAGCATCTGGATCCAAAGCTTATATAATATAAGTTAATGAATATAACATTGATTTAGATTTAGTTTCTAGTTATAAAGGAAGGTAATTTTTACATAATACACAGAATATATGTATATTTTTTTTATATAAAAAAATACATTTTAAAACGACATATTATATTCCCACAGAGCTTCAATGTAATCTTAAACTCAGTTTTTAGGAAATATACATGTTTAAATATAGTCTATTTATGAAAAAAGGAGCACAGAGATTTACTGTAGGGTTTGTTTATCAGCTTGTTGTTTGTTGTTGCCTGTCTTTTGTCAGTCACAATGATCACTGTGACATCAAATATCATGCTGGATCTTCCAGTTCTATCATGAGACTATCCAGCTCTGATGCAAACTCAGTAGCCATGTCATGCCAAAAGGCTTGGAGGAAATAACAGAATGGGAGACTGCAAAAGGATATGCACTGCAGAACTTCACTGACTGATAGAGAAGATGCAAACAGTGCAGGGATACTAAGCAAAAATTGACAAAGAGAAATAAAAACACAGTTGTTATAATATTTGAAAATCAGGACGTAAAGCCACAGACAAATGAAAAAGATAAGGAGCAGGAAGACCATGTTTTATAAAGATCTGTCCACAGAAAGAAAGTTCCGTGTGCTGGATGTGAATTTCTTAAAAAGGGATTCCCTAAAATATCTTTTTTTTAGGTTGGACTATTGTAATTCATTTTTATCAGGTTGTTTTAAAAACTCCCTGAAAAATATTCAATTGATCCACAACGCTGCACTAAAAGTATTAACTGAGACTACAAAGAGTAGAATGGGAGACAGAAAGTTCAGTTTTAAAGCCCCTCTTCTGTGGAACCAGCTCCCTGTTTGGATTTGGGAGATAGACGCTCTCTCTGCTTTTACGATCAGGCTTAAAACTTTCCTGTTTGATAAATCATATAGTTAGGGCTGGATCAGGTGACCCTGAACCCTCCTTTAGTTACACTGCAATAGGTCTAGTGAACTGGGGGATTCCCACAATGTACCGAGAGTTTCTTCTTTACTCACCTTTTTCAGTCAGTATGTGTTTATACACCACTCTGTATTAAATCATTAGTTATTATTAATCTCTGGCTCTCTTCCACAGCAAGTCTTTTGTGTTGTCTCCCTCCCCTCATCCCAATTGGTCACGGTAGATGTCTGTCTCTCTCCGAGCCTGATTCTGTCTGAGGTTTCTTCCTGTCTGAGTTTTTCCTTCCTACAGTCACAGAGTGCTTGCCCACAGGGTCCATCTGATTGTTTTCTCTCTGTTATTGTAGGATCTTTATCTTACAATATAACGCACCTTGAGGCAACTGTTGTTGTGATTTGGTGCTATATAAATAAAACTGAATTGAATTAAACTGAAATTCTTGTGCTGCATTTTTCTTTATTCCTGTGTAATTCAGTTGCTTTGTGGATTTAAAACCAAAGACAAACCATGGAATAATAACTTGAAGATAAAATGCTAAAACACATGAGCAAAGAAGCAGAACAACTTTGTTTGTCATGCTGAAAAACAAACTTGTTGCCAGTCACATGCTTTCCAGATTGCGTGGTGATCAAAATCTGACGGTACTTTTCTGTGTTCACAATTCCATCATTTTTAACTACATCTCAAACACCACCGGCTCAAATGCAGCCACACACCATGACACAGCCTTCACTGTGTTTTACAGATGGCTGTAGACACTCATTGTTTTACCTCTCTCCTCATCTCTTTCTTTTAACAAGCTAAACCAAAATCTTTCATTTGAATCAGTCACTCCATAAGACTGGTAGTCACTGATATCCACTTCTTGTGTAGTTTGGCATACCTCAAGCTTTTCTCCCTGTTAACCTTCAATCAATCAATCAATCAATCTTTATTTATAAAGCACTTTTCATACAAAGATGTAGCACAAAGTGCTTTACATGGTTAAAAGCAGCCCACCCCACCCCACCCTCCAACTCACTCCCCACACTCTCATTAACATAAACGATTATGGATCCATACACCCCCCCCCCCACGCACACACACACGCACACACACACACACACACACGCGCGCGCACACACACACACACACACACACACACACACACACACACACACACACACACACACACACACACTTAAAGAGTAAAATTGTAAAAACACATGAGCCAGGTGAGGAAACACTATCACGGGGAGCCGTCTGCACCGGGAGCCGGTCACAGACTGCAGCCTCCAGGCTGGGCACACAGCAGGAGGGAGGCAAAGAAGCCCCCCAACCTTCCTTAAGAAGGACTTCTTAACAGCCACTCTTCCACCGAGACCACTTCTGATAAGGTTTTCCTGAAACTTCATCAGAAAAGGTCTCATCTGGCCCTTCAGCCGGGTAATTTCTCAAGTCCTGCGTCGACTCTTTTCAGGATTTTTCCCCATTTCTTAAGAACATAACTTTCAGATACTGTTCATCATCATAGATAGTTATTTTTAGGCCTGCAACTTCTTTCTTTTGCACAACTTCCTCAGTTTTTTTGAAGGATGGGCTGCACACCATCCCAAAATAAAACAAGTTTTTTTTTGTTTTTTTTTTTACTAATAACTCTTTGGGAATCACCTTGTTGGTGTAAGAATACCATTTTATACCCATGAAAGAGTGTTGGCATTTTTTGTAGATTCATCCTGGGAAAAAAAGGGCAGAGGGAAAAAAGTTTCATGCTTTTGAGACAGGTGGCTACTAGCAAAGGGCCTAAAAATACAATTGTCTCTATGCAAAGCTGTCTGTTATATGAATCATTCGAGCATAAAAGTGGCACCGTAAGTTACGGCCCCTTTTATGCCGAAATGATTCATAGGTCAGTGTCAAGTAAAGAACGAGGAAACAAAACATTCCTCTGAAAATTTTCTGGTACAAAGACTAGACTGAAAATAAATGAAAAAGCAGCCAATGTCTGAAGTAAAACTTTGAAAGAACGTCAGTATACTGGACAAGTCTTGTTCAAGACCCCTATTCAAAATTACACAAACGTCTGGCACATTAGAAGCAAAATACAAAGAAACGAAGAATTCATTTCAATACTGTATAAAATAATTTTATCACCTCAAATTATTTTAAAACACGATGCCCAAATGTTAACCACGAACACTCAGCCTCTAAATGTTTCTCATTTGTGGTTTTTATCTCAGTTCATCTACAACAGAGTTGATTAAGTTGCCTTTAGGTTGAGGTGGACTTCTGTTTTGGCAACATCAAAGTGTATGCTTTGCTAGTACTGTACCATAAACTTTCATTTTGGAAATGCAGCTCACCACGGGATAATTAGGAAATGGCAAAGGACCTGACAGCACGAGGAATCATGAGGATGAGCAGTCGATTCCTCACAAGGTGGGAAAAAAAAAAACTTTTGGGAGTGCACTGAGCAATATTTTTGTAGGCTACATCCCCCCAAAAATCTATGGACAAAAATAAAACGCTGCCAGTGATCTCAATTGCATTTCATCTGTCAGACGTTGTTGTGCTTCTGTTGGGGCTTGTTCAGGTGCCAAAAGAACTGGCACAGCGTCTTTTTATTGATGATTTCACTGCTGATGCCAATAACTGAACACATGCAGAGGTCTACAAAAGATTCAACCAGCACGGAGCCTAAAAAACAAAAACATTATTTGCACAATTTAATGTGAATTTTCTTGTAGCTTTTCTAGTATTCCTGAACTTTGAGCATGTTAACAAACTTTCCAAGCTGACTGATTTTGTAAAGCGAATTTGTTGTGTAGGTAGTATAAGATAAAAAGTTAAAAATGCATTGAATGAAATGAGTAATTGATGCCTTAATGTGTTAATTTCAAGTAATATGTCTTGAAAATTTCTCACAGTATCCCGGATAACGAATAAAACTGGGCCTGGCTATCATAAGAACCCATGCTTCACTCCTTTAAGCAGTGAAGGTCTTTATTCTCCATTAAATAGTACGTGGTGTTATGCCTCCATCACCTGGAATATACAGACAGTAGCAGCCGGTCACTGAACGCTGAGCTGCTGTTTCCCTCTACGGGCACAAGATGGCGCGGTTACTTTTTGTGCCAATATTCAACAGGTCTCATGGAGCAGCTGGTCACAGAAGATTTCCAACTCAAGAGGCATGTATTCTGAAACCCTGCACAGAAAAAAAGCCTTGAATCTGGTGTGCAAATGTTTTATTTTTCAAGACCCGACCCGTGTGAAAGTACAAACGCTGGCGTCATTCTGCAACTGAGTATGGCTGCTATCCCGAAGCAGTTTGGTTTCCAATAAGAAACCAAGAAAAAAACAACGCTTAATTGCTCTCCAAATAATCTAAACACTCGAATTTAACATAGTAAAAAGAGCACATTATTGGCGCACTCCACAATTTAGTGCCTGTTTCATTTTAAGTAAACCTAATCCCTCCAACTGTTCCACTGTGGACAGAAACCTGAGAGGGACATAAGACCTTTCCCTTTGTCCTTCTGAAACATTTTATGTTGATGTCGTTTAAAAATAATTACACATAACAGAATGAAATAAAGTCATTTTTAAAATGGTGAAATGCCAATACTTTTAAAAATTGGGAAAGTAAATGGCAAATTAGGACCAGTTTGGCCTTGGGCAAAAAGAAAGAAAAAAGCAGTAGAAGAGGAAGAAAACTGCAAATATTTTGTGGATACAGCAGGGCTTTTACTGTATGGAAGGGTGAGTTCACTGTCATACCTGGCTTCTGCTAAACGTGCTCAACCCAGCATAAAGTACCGGATCAACTGCGGAGGGGGGGTCTCTCAGATTCACACTTCTCTGTCTTCTCTCCTGAGGTAATTTGCGCCCCCACTACCGCAACAGTCTCCTGAAGCGCCACCAGTGGACGTCGTTGTTCCGCCTGCTGTCACCCAAGATGAGCTGACCTAAAGCCGTGCCAAGCAAGATCCGATCCGCGCGAGAGAATATGTGGAGAGAGAGAGAGCGAGAGAGGGAGGGAGAGAGAGAGATTTTGAAAAGACCGGCAGGAGGAGCGGGACTTGCTATAAGGACACAAGCGACTCTTAAATCCATGCGTTTCTCTATTTTTACGCAAGAGATTGGAAGAAACAAATAAACCGAGAACAGCGAGTGAGAAAAGTAGCGCGTCTTCGCCGGTCTTTTACATTATTTAAAATAAATCTCAGGTAAAGTGAGCTTTTATGGATTTTAGATAAGCAAAATTTCACGTGTCTTGTAGGAATAAATATACTCCAGTTTTTTATCACTTATATTTTTTATCAGATATTAATATATTTTTGTGTCATCACTAAAATAACTCACTCTTCGTGCTCTCTGTGTTCCCTCTCAACTCTGCAGACACACTTGGGGGATCACGGAGCCACCATGATAACAGCTGTGGATGTTGTGCTGGTTTTGCTGCTCGCCGTGTCCCTGTCGTGCAGGAGCGCCTCTGGAGGGTACGGGATGAGCATGTTTGCAGCACAGACCTCTCCTCCGGATCCCTGCTACGACGAACACGGCAACCCGCGGCGCTGCATCCCGGACTTCGTCAACTCCGCCTTCGGGAAGGAAGTGAGGGTGTCCAGTACCTGCGGCAAGACGTCGAGTCGCTACTGCCTGGTGACCTCTGCCGAGATAGGAGAGGAGAAAACCAGAAACTGTCACACCTGCGACGCCTCTGACCCCAAGAAGTATCACCCACCAGCGTATCTAACGGATCTTAACAACCCTCACAACCTCACCTGCTGGCAGTCTGAGAACTTCATCCAGTACCCGCAAAATGTCACCCTGACTCTGTCCCTCGGCAAGAAGTTTGAGGTAACGTATGTGAGCCTACAGTTCTGCTCGCCCCGACCCGAATCCATGGCTATTTACAAGTCCATGGACTACGGGAAAACTTGGGTACCCTTTCAGTTTTACTCTACCCAGTGCAGGAAGATGTATAACAAGCCCAACAGGGCCGTTATCACAAAGCAGAACGAGCAGGAGGCAGTCTGCACGGACTCACACACCGACATCTACCCTCTGACCGGCGGGCTCATCGCCTTCAGCACGCTGGACGGCAGACCGTCGGCGCATGACTTTGACAACTCCCCGGTGCTGCAGGACTGGGTCACAGCCACGGACATTAAGGTCATCTTCAGCAGGTTGCACACTTTCGGCGACGAGAATGAGGACGACTCGGAACTGGCCCGGGACTCGTATTTCTACTCAGTGTCGGACCTGCAGGTCGGAGGGAGATGCAAATGCAACGGACACGCATCTCGGTGTGTAAAGGACCGAGACGGGAATCTGGTGTGTGAGTGTAAGCACAACACCGCCGGGCCCGAGTGCGACAGGTGCAAACCTTTTCACTACGACAGACCGTGGCAGAGAGCCACAGCCAGGGAGGCCAACGAGTGTGTCGGTAAGTCCCACCCGCGGCCCCCCATCCCGGAGCGACTGTCTGATGACGAGAAGTGTTACTTAACCTGAAATTATGAAATTAGAATTGCGGTGGCAGGATGTGCTGATGTGTTGGAGATGTGGAAAATGTATTAACCTAACCAGGTAGATTGAGAAATGGAAAGATTTTCGTTACGCAAAATTGTGTGTGTCAATTATATGGTTTAATAATAATAATAATAATACGATTTTATTTAAATCTGCCAATAATTTAATTGCTTTAGTTTATTTAGTCCCTTCAAATACAACCTTTACTGCGGTTCTGTTTAAATGAATACTTCGGCTCACGTCCACGAGCATATTTGGATTTAAGTCACATGCAACATGAAATGCAATTTGAAAGTCCATTTAGCTCGTCGCAGGCCATAATGGAGGCTTTTAAACCACCTCAAACGAGACCACTGAGCCTAATGACCCACAGCATCATTTCTCATTGCTCGACTTCACCGCTACAATAAAGCGATGGCTTTTAATTTATCTGAAGAATCCTGCAAAAACTCGCCACACTGCTAATTGAAAACAGACCCTTCTTCATTCCCCAATCACACAAGTATCTCTCAACAAAATCGATCAGGTCTTGTGACACAAAGCACAGAAAAGTAGATTTATTGCTATTGGTTATACAGTTTATTGTTACATTCAAGCACGAGAACATGCTGCAGAGAAGAAGAGATATTATTTGCTTTATTGGTTGCAAATGCGAGTAATTCAAATTAAATCAATTTTAAAACGGATTATAACTGTGCAAAATCCTCAAATTTGGATAGCATAGTTAATTACATGATTTTTTTTTTATTCAATACCAAAAAGAAACAGGTGTTACACACAAAAGAGGCAAATTTCACGATTTTATCAGCGAGTCAGCTCTTTGTGTCTGCAAGTTTCATCAGCTGCTGAGTGATAAAAGTGATCAAAGTTACAATAGTTGTGTTTTATTACAAGCTGGCACGAATAAGTAAGCCTGTAGATTGCAGATAGTGCAGAATGCTTTTCAGATGGCCAGGATGGCCAAGTTATGCAGGCTAGAGATTCAGAAAAAGCTTGTGGGCATTTCAAACACTGTAAGAAGTCATTTAGGAATTGTTTGTGCAGATTAGTGAAATTGTCAGTTTCATCCCTGAATCTCAGTGTTGGAAAACATTTAAACAAAAGGTTTTTTTCTTTTAGTGTTCCTGTGTGGTGATTTGTATCAAATCTTTAATGAGGATCTTTATTCACCGTCCTTTCTTTGGCCATGCTTCATATTTGGCTTTGTAAAAATTCTCTTTTTGCATTTTATTTTTAAAATAACTTTGGTTTTATTTTAATTACTGTATACAGAGGTGTTAGAATCACGTGGACCTTAAAAGCAACAGTGTTGCAATAATCTGAAGTGCAGCCCCCGGTGTAGGATGTCGATGAAACAGCCAGAGAGTGAAAAGGACAAGCAAAAAGATGACTGATGATAGACACTAAAACAAAACCCTCAGTGTAACACTCTACAATCACAGAAAGACACATCCATCACAAACCAATTCAGACCCTTATATTTTCCATTCAGCTGCAGGTCTGCAGGGGGAAAGGGGCTCTATATTGTTTGACAGTCACAGCACATGTCAGCCACTCTGACACATAGCAGCTGTTTAAAAGGTTTTTGTTTGCTGGTGTTGCCCATTTCTAAAGCTCTGGGACATTCTCAGTGACAGATGTGAACATGCTGCTAAGTCAACAGAAACAGTGGAAGCTGTTCATACTGTAGGAAAAAGTCACAGTTTGTCCAAGGAAGCAATAAAACCCAAGAAAAGAGTGTTTTTACTCTTTAAAGTTTGTTTTTCTTGTCAGGTAACCCATTTTAGCCTGCATGCTTTTAAATATAAAGGTAACTAATAACTAACCCAAGTAAGTGATTTTGCAGCTTTATTTAGTCAATATTATTTATTTACTATTTTTAAAAATAAGTGTTTTTTTTTTTTTTTGTCATTTAAAGGTACAAAACATTGAGATAAATGAAAAACATGTTGGTCCTTGTTAATGTTAGATCTATCATCACATTAGGTAGAGGGACATTTGGAGACATTTGTAAATACTGGCAAAATTATTAAACAGAAAAAAAGCACAAGCCCTGAATCATATATAAACTATTTTATTTAACCAATATCATTTACACTTTTTTATACCTGACCAGAAAAAAAAAAAAAAAAAAAAAATATATATATATATATAAAAATAGATACATTGCACTGGATTCACAAAAGTGTGAAAATGGCTATTTTTAGAAAAGTATTTTAGTTTTTAACATTTTGCAGGTTTTGGGAAAGTGTGTGTGCATTTTTAAGCTGACGCAAACACTAAATGTTGGTGAGAAGTAGATCTTTGTAAAGAAACTGAACAATAGAAGAGGGCGAGTCACATGGAAAACAGAACCTTTTGATAACTTTAAATATCACACTAACATCTGAACAAAAGAGAGGAGATGGTTGAAAGGATCTCATAAAACTTTGTTGATTACTTCCATCGTGATCTTAAAGGCAGATCGGGCGATCTTGAATGTGCATCTCGATGCATTTGGGTGTCTCGACAGCAAATTCTAAGTCTGTAATGCAATGAGCTAAATAACACGAATGACGTGGAAGTGTCCTCACTCAAGCCTTTTAGGCTAAATGATGAGCTCATTTACAGAAATCCCCATCAACTGTTCAATAAAGGAAGGCGATAAAGGAAGGTTTCAGCTTCTCTGGAAAAAAAAAATCACAAATGTGATTCTTTTTTTTCCCCTAGTTTGCAGTTTTCGTGTAATTTACTTGATGTCTTGGGTACAAGAAGAAGACAAAGTGTTTTGAATAATTTAGGAAGATTAAGGACGATTGGGAAGAGGGCTAAAAAGCATGCAGAATGAGGGGACAAGTGCCGTACTGCAAGGGCCAGCAGGGACGGAGGGAGGGGCTGGCCTCGAGACGAGAATAGTGAAAATGAAGTAGATGAACCTAATCCAGGGGCGGGGTGTATGTCGGATAGGTTGGAGGGGGGGCACATGATGAAGAAACTGTGTGAGGAAGAGAGAGGCAGTGAAATAAAAGGGCTATACATTTTCCTCAGTTGTTCATTTTACAACTCAACATATAAAGAGTTTAGGATCAGGAAGAAGCTCTCCTTCCTCTGTGAACTCAACCACCATAATGACCTACAGAATAGAGTTGTACATATTTCCACGAGACTCTCTTAGTTTGCAATCTTTATGCTTTTGCTCACTCATTGTTGGCATGTAGGGTCTTTCACTCCTAAAGCCTAAAACATGTAGGTTTGAGTTCAGATTAGACAAATTATGATCCACATTGTCATCATGCATATTGCACCTTAGATCACAATTAGTCTCCTGGATAGAGGCCTGCTACTTCATGTGTTAAAGCTTTGCTGTGTTATATTTCACTGATGTCAACTTCCAGCACATATAGACAAATTTTAGCACTAAATCAAAATACAGTTAGTTGGGTTGTTTTTTTTTTTAGCTTGTTTGTTTTTGATTGGATGATAATTTTTTTAAGACTGAGTAATGCCTGCAGGTCTTTCTTTATAAAGGCCTCTTAGACTGCATAAAACAGGGTACCATGTTGCCCTGGGTTTCAACTGTGTCAGTCTAAACCCAAGACAAATGGATTTTCTACCAGTCGCTGCTGCTGCAGCTCCTGAATGGTATACCTGGAAATAAAATTAAGAACTAATGTCTTTTCTCTTCTGTCGTGGTAAGTGGACACTTTTTAATATTACTGGAAGAAATTCAACGTGTGAAAGTAAGACAGAGCCTCATTTCCAGTGGAAATTACACCTCTTTCCATATCCCTAAATCATTTGGGCGAATTGTGATCTGTGCTTTTTTTTGCCCCCAGTTATCAAGATCTACACAACAGAAAACACAAAGTACATTCAAATGTTCCCAGGTGCTGTTAAGAGGCAACCGACTGACAGTGTCAGCCACATGCAACAATATTTGAAATTGTGTTAATGCCTTGTGATATGTGGCTAAAAAATAAAATAAAAATAAATTAATAAAAAAAAAATGTAAAAATCAAGAAGAACAAATAAACGAATTCTTTAAAACAGCTGTTTTCTGTTAGGTGATGTATTTCTTTCTTAATTTCGTGGGCTTTTGCCAACATCTTAACAAAGTTTAGGATCATTCCAGAGCAACAACAAGAGAGAGAGATAACAAAAACATTTCCAGCAATGTTATCAGGATTTTGCAAAATTTCTTGTAACCAATGAAAACACAAGAGTTTATTTTTCCTCCGCTAACCATGGTGCTTTCAACAACTATATAAGACAAAATCCAGTACTGAAAATTCTGAAATGCAAATTATGCCCTGTAGCCATAGACATGCTGTTCTTTAACTCTTTACAATCTTGACAGCCTACTAGGAGTAACCCTTGAAGCCCTTTTCTGAACAGCGGATTCTGTCATATTTCAGACCTGCTTGTAGAACAGCATGACTGGGTTTATGCAGCTACCTTTGGAAAAACCCAGAAATTATTCTTAATAGCTGTCAAACCACATCTTTAATGATGTATTCTAAGGTATCAAAACTTGTCATTAAGGCTACAGGGGTTATTGTCAGATGCTCTCTTTATGTGCAAAACAGTTAATCAGAGTTTGCCGTTTCTATCCAAGCACATTAGACTGAGGGTTGTATTCTCGCTTTCGGCTGATTCTGTAAAACCCTTTCCAGAGAGTGATCAAACGTCACACCCATGTGATGCATGTTTTCTTTGCGATATTTGTTGCCCTTTTTGATTTCATTGTTTAGTTGTGTTGTATACAGTCAGACGCATGTTTTTATGTACGTGTGTGCAAAACAAGTCCCGGCCAGTCGGTTGTCATCTGGACAACAGAGATATCCTACAGGCCTTAGTTCGGATGTTTCCTAGCCATTTTGTTTGTTTGTAACCTTTCAAACTGAGGTTCTGGTTAATGTTTAAGCAGCTCACCGTGCACTCTTATAAACCGGCATCCTTCATCTTCAAAGCTGCCGGCAGGATGCGTTGTTAGTCTCAGTGGCAGCAAACAGTGCTGGGAATAAACTGACGGCTTAGCTTTGCACTTTGCACTGTCATACTTTTCTTCACCTTCAGTGTTTCACTGACCCTTTTCCTCTGACGTGCAGTCATGGGTAGGCACACACATATGCTCACACGCACGCGCACAGAGTTTCTTTCAGGTCTTTATCCGTCAGTTCAAACAGGGGGGGGAATGGCCTCTCTCTCACTTCAAGAACTTCTTTCCATGAGCTCTTATCAGTGTTTATGACTGGTTTTGTAAACCACGCTGCAAAAAATAAGTTGTGCACGGTCCAGACGACTGGCGAACCCTTCTGTTTTAGATTCGAAGACCTGCTGTATCTCTCAAACAGACAGAAACGTGGACGCAGATTGTAAGCAAGGCTGATGGTACAGTATATCAAGTGCTCTAACTAAACACTAAAAAAGACATCCAGGAGAGAGACACACAGAAGCACGCACACACACTACAGGAGCAGTAAAAATGAAAACCTCTTTCCATTCTGTTGTAGGATTACATGAGACTATATGAGCTGTGTCTGCTGCTGTAGCCACTACTACTGCTGTCATCTGGGAGTGAGAAGCTCTATTTTTGCACTTGTATATCCTCACAAGGTGTTGGGATGAGATGCTTTGACACACACCGCATTGCTAATTTAGCTGAGAATCTATGCTAAGAATTCAAAAGCTAGTTACATCTGAAATGTAAATACTTGGACTTATGAACTTTCACCCTTGGTCAGTATTCACAGCTGTTAAGTCCTGTCACCATCTGAGAGTTTTAAATGCACGCTTACTGATAAAGAAAAATACTTTAATGGTACATCTATTGATCTGTCTGATTACACGTGTACAGTCAGGTGGGTGTTTCATTCACAATATAGCAAAAATTCAAGTAAGATTGTGAACAAACTAAAATTAGACTAAACAGTTTGCTTGGTGTAAGGAGGTAGCCAAAGTGAAACTCAGTTCCTGAGGCACAGGATGAAAAATACTCTGCATGAAAAAGTCCGTCTGTTTCAGCAGGATTCTGAGTTCGAGCCTCAGAAGGATACTAAAGTATTTGTGTAAATCAATAATGATAATTTAATAAAATAATTACAATCAGAGGACTTTAATAAAACAGCTACTCTGCACACTTTTGCAACCAGAGACTGTACAATCCCCAGGAGTGAGATCATTGCTAATAGCGATAATTTTCCCTCAAATAGATGTGACAAATAGTGTAGATACTGTTGGGTATGTTGAAGCATGGGAGATCTTGAAGTAATTAATGTCAGTAGTTGGCAGCGGCCCTTTTCTGAGCTGGAATTTTGGAGCTAGTTGTTGCTTGTCATGAGGCCTGTTCAAGAAGCAGTTCAATTTTGACGCTATTCCAGTTTTGTGCTGATAATAAACTCTGACAGCCCTTTGAAGACTGGAAATTAGTGTATATCAAAAAATGTCTGTGGTTAATGTACACATAGATTATGTGTGTGTATGCGAGTGTGTTTGCTCTGAGAGGAAAAATACAAGTGAGGCTGGCTTACTTTTTGGTTTGAAAGCAACGTGTTCAGCTGTCGGAAAAGACAAAAATCTGCTGTGAAATTTCACAGCCTGTGTATCTGTTGTGCAGTTCAGTGTCCTTTGGGCAAAGTGAACCTTTCGGCGACTGTGGTTTTGTTTCATTGCTCTGGCTACAACGCATAATGCAACACAGACCCTGCTCACAGCGTGAGTCCCTTTTCTCAGCCAGCGCCTGTGTGCATGTGTGTGCGAGCGGGCCTCCGTGCACATGCTCGTACCAGAAATGGAACTTCAAGCTTGTTTTTGAGAAATCGTTGGTAGGAAGCCATATTGCATCTGAAAGAATGCCATATTGTGTTACTCCGTTGGCTTCTGGCCTGCGCTCACTTCCTCTTGTCACCCTTGTTGAAGCTTCAACTTACTGTGTACTGTAGCTTTTTTATTACAGCATTCAAACAGCCCAGAAACTCAGATTGTAGTCATCATTATAATCATCATCATGCTCTTGATTATGATCAGAATGATCAGTGCTGCATACCTGTGGAAGAAAACATTGACCCTGTGTGTGTGCGTCTCTGTGTGTGTGTGGCGTATTTAAAATGTTTCCATTCAATCTGTGCCAATACTCTCCTAGCAGCTGGTGATAATTGGTCTGGCCAACGAGATCCAAATGATCTTTTCCTCTTCTTTCTCCCTCAAACACAGTAATCAGGTGTATTCTCAAGGGAGAAATCTAGGCGCACTGCACATGCCCGCTAAAGACTTTCGGCTATCTTATTAATCCGGTTCAAACCGCAAGCATAAAGTAGGCTTTCCTTACAGCGATGACAGCTGTTTCATTATTTTTATTGGAAGGCTTGGTTTTCGACAGCTCGGAGAGCTCAATCATGGCAGGTTGCCTTAGGTGCAAAAAGTTAAATGCATTACAAATATACCAAAACAGTGTTCAAACATGACTTAGGTGGCTCCCAAACATCTGTACAAATTCTGCAACGCAAAAGACCAGAGGGACACAGGCTTTTCACACACAGCTGTACAGATACTTGTACCTCATGTATGTATCCAATGACAGAGGGAAGACGCTCCTTTCAGTCATAATACCTGCCTGTTGTCTGCAAGCTGGGTTTTTTTTTGCCTCTTTGTGTGTTTCAGTGTGTCTTTCATCTCTGTCAGAAGGCCTTGACATCATTCGGTGTATTTGTTTTTACTGTAGAGTGTGTGTGTGTGTGTGAGAGAGAGAGAGACAGAGAGTGAGAAATGGAGACTGTGTCTGGATTTCTCTGTCAACTTCATTTTCTACCAGTTGGTGTTTATGCAAACAGTAATGCTCTCTAGGATGTGAGCAGCTATTCAGCGCCTGGGGAGGTGTCTCTTAATGAATTAATTGATGACTTGATGCTATAGTGAAAGCTCAACTTAGCAGAGGGAGGATCTCCATGCGCTGTGGTTTTGGCATAAATCGCAGCCTGAGTACATGTGTGTGTGTGTGAGAGAGAGAGTGTGTGGGAGAGAGAAACAAAGAGACGGATAAGGAGGGAGAGGGGTGGTGGAGTGTATGTGATGGAAAGCTTTGGTTTGAGAGGGTACCAAATGACTGGGGGTAATTAAAACCCACACCAGACAATATTAGTCTGCGTTCACACATTAGACACAAGACACTTCAATGCCTCACTCCTCAGCTCTATGAATCACAGCCTGCCTGTCTCCTACATATTTTAAGCACCCGCACTTACACCACAGAATAAATGCTGTCACATAGACGTGACAGGCAGGACACTGTCTGCACCGTTCGGTGGGAAAGTTTCCCAGGATTCAGCTCTTTGCTACTATAAGTGGGAGGATGAAAAGTAACACTGTTATACTAATGCTTTATCTACAAAGGAATTATTTGGAAAATTCATATATTGTCTCAGATTCACAGCGTCCACTTAGACATTCAGTTATTTATTTAGCCTCCACTGTTGCTGTTTCATTTCTTTCAATACTCCACCAGTTTTGCAATTCCTTGCTCCAACAGCACGGCTGAAGTGAGACAGTGTAAATAATCAAACTCACTACAGCAGGAAAAGAGATGTCTTTTTTCCATAATCTTCCTTGAAAGTCAGTAGCATAAAATAGACTGATATAAACTGATCTATCTATCTATCTTACTCTCTCTCTTTATATATATATATATATATATATATATGCACATACTGGATCATGAATTCAGCAAGTTGTCAACCTGTGCCTTGCCTCAAGCATGCTCTCCATAAGCAGCTCCATCACTTTAACCAATAAGGATATTTCTTGTAGTGAAAACCCATCTGAAGCCGATTATCTCCTGCTGTGTGCGACACACGAGGAAGTACACATCTGCATACTGTCCTTATTCCACCCCAATATTTTTCAGATTTGATGTGCAAAAGTGGATTTCTGAAACTGTACCCCATGAGCAAGGAGCGGAACCCGAGGAAAACTGCATTCTCGTATGGTAGTGTCTTCTCAATCACGTGGCTAGCCCAACATTTTACTTGAAGCTTGTGATGAAGACAATAACTTGTCAGTATAGTGTTTGAACAAATAACACATAACACAATACACAATGGGTCATATAACCATAAAGTTCAACAACTGGACTTTTTTTTAATCCCAAATGTATGACACTGTGATTGGTGTTAGGAAGAATGCAGATTTGAGCGATTTAAACTTCCTTCGGATGTTGATGCTATTATCTACATTATTACAGTCTACACTCAGTAGTTTGGTTTTGAGGGAGTGACTGTGAATGTAGTCTTGAGCCTTACCCTAACACAGAGCTAAAGACCGGGTCAAAGAAATTGCGTAAGCTTACTGTTTTCTAACCATTCCTTCAGATTTCACAGTCACACTCTTCAGACCCAACTGATACCAAAGTAATGGCAAGTCCCACCACTCAGCAGCAATCTTTCTAATGCCCTGAGATAGCTATTCATTCCACTACTCAGAGAGTTGCGTCAATACACCACAATTGGCTCGATGTGGAATACACATTGAGCCAAAGAAGATGATTGGCTTTTTAATAGAAGGGTGGGGGCAGTGGGTCAGACAGCTACCATCTCTGGCATTGCAAAATGCACCCATAGAGTTCTATTCAGGACTCTTTGGTGCTCACTTAAGTGGTTATTAAAATCTGTTCAGCTTGTGTGCATAACACACAAAATATTCTATGCAACTTTTTTTTTCTAAATATACAGTAGTACTGCTAAAACACGTTAAGTGACATTATGTAAGAATTCAGCAGGCTTCCCCTTTAAGCCCTTCAGTTTATGCACGAGTCATGATCACTCATTCATGCAGTCATCGGGTCTGTAACACACTGTAAGCACAATCCTGATTCATGACCACTATAGACGGAGCAGAGCGGTCCCACTTGTTAACGTGGGTCATAAAGGGACCAGTAAACAGAGTAAGAAAACAGAGAAAGAGAGCGAGAGAGAGGGAGACTGGCACTGGAGGATTATTTTCAGTTAAAAAGCAGCGAGTGTGTGCGTATGTGAGATCTGATCCTCAGGCCGGGGCCAGTGGTGCTGTAGAGGATCAGAGCTGATGACCTCAGCACCTCTTTGAGGCAGCAACCTACTTGTGGCCATTTGTAGCCAAAGCAAATATATAACATGTGAAGAAAAAGAAAAAGGAAGCAAGAAGAACAGAAAGTGATTCTTAGTGAAGAAAATTCTTAAAACTCTCCTGCACTGCGCTCTGGGTCTTGCGGTGATTAGCTAATGTGAGGTAAAATCCTCACATGTTGCTTTCCTTCTTTTACTTCCAGGTAGGAGAAGCACTGACGCTGGTGCAGCATGTGTTGCTACATTACGCTACAATTACCCAGGTCTGTTCACACTTAAAAATGATAGCCTTGGCACAGTTTGTAACAATTCCTCCAAATATTCTTGTAGCTGATAGGGCTGTGTCGGCATCAACAACAATAAAAAACAGATACTCTCTTATGTGTGTGTGTGTAAGAGAGAGAGACATAAAAGAGAAGCAGGCTTTTGTATATGCAGCAGCTCAGCATTTGATTCAAGGTGAAAGTCCTGGCAAAAACTGCCCTGGCAGCAGTCGCACAACTCGCCGACAGGACCACCTAGCACGAGCGTGAGCACATTGTGCTCTGAAGCAGAGGTCCTTAACACTCACAGCTATAGATGATTAATGGCTGGATGAAGTTACACCTCCACGGAGCAGTCAGTTGAGCAGATCAGAGCGCCCCCCGCTGTTGCTGAAGCACACTGTTGCAGTCATCTGAATGAACTGCAAACAGCTGGAATCATCCTCGGAGGAGTAAAGCCCCTGCTGTTGCGGTTTAATTATGCCGTAAACTCGGAGACTGTAGATGCAAAGTCTCAAAGCATTTTGTTCTGCACTTAACCTTTTAATGATATTAGATCGACAGAAGTTAATGTGTGGGTAAAAGAAAAAAAATCCTTCCACTTGTCTTTTACAGATTCCTTCTTTCTCTTCGTTTTTCTCAAGCACGTGCAAACAAAAAATGGAGAAACCACCTGTGACAGATCAAGCGGACCTAACCCATTTAATTTTGCACCACACGTGCTCACGTGTCACCAGCAAAAAAAAGATCCCTTCCCTTGGAATTTGTTGTGCATGTGTGTGTAAATGCGTGTGTGTGTGTAGTTGTTTTTGGATAGCTGACAGTAATTTGTCAGTGATGGTGACAAATGGTGGAGGCTGTGTATGTGTGTGTCTCTGTGTTTGTGTAACTAGCCAGCAGGGAACCAGGGGTTTGTAGCACCCAGTTTTCATACATGCCATTAAATTATTGTTGTGTTTGTTTGTATGGGACTAAAGTTGTCTATATAATGAATAGTTATAAATACAGCTAAAAGTCATACAATCCATTATCTTATTCACTGAAAAACTGGAGCCCCCCCTGGGTCAAACTAAGTGGTAAATGAAGCTGAAGTTGCAGATTTATACAGTTGCATAAATTGGTCTCAGTCAGCAGAGGCCAGCACAAATTAAACAGATCTGAATAAGGTTGAGGAGAGAATACTGTTCAGGTCGTTTGTTCTCTTACATGGTAAAAAAGAAAAACAGCTTTATAAAGTTTTATCCACTTACCTAAAGTTGATTGAGCAAATATCCAATCTGATACGGTAAGTTTATGGATACATTGTGAAATAAACTGAAAATGTTGAGTAGGTAAAGCTGGATTTTAAAGCTTTGTACATTTTCCAAGGTAAGTGCGGCCAGTGCATATGAGCACATGTTAGGTACCGAGACTGGGGAGCAGTGATGCGATGTGCCAAATCCCCCAAAAGCTGCCATCTTACCATGAATTTGGCAATCTGATCCAAGAAAGCGAAATAAACAATCTATTATAAATAAGTCAGAATCTCCAGCTTTTAAAGGGTAGAAATATCTGTTACGCACAACGATAAGAAGATGATGGATACAACCACAAATAACTACAAGTAGGTGTTAGGCAAGTAAAGTGTTAGACTCCTGCATACACGGTCCTTAACTCTATTAAGCGCAGCATTTTCAGTTTGTCTTTCAGGTTTTTGGACACAAAATCCCTATGAGGACGTTAAATTGAAGATCTTTGAGAAAGATTTTTTGGGGGGAAAACACTCAAGTGTAAATTCTATATTTGTGTGCATGTGTTTGGCATGTGAAGCAGAATGCAGCCTTCTGGGAGGATGCTTGGGGAAAAGTTTGCGGGGTCATCTCAATTTGCCCGAGGTGATCCCAGGTTAATCCGTCACTCATTAGCTCTCACAGATAAGACAAAAGTGGGGTAAGGGGCTGCAAATCCATATGCTCTCTCACTCTCTTCCCTTTTCGTCTCTCCTCTTCATTTAGCTATTTTCAAAAAGAATGAACCCCTCTCTGTCCCTCATGGTCTTTAGTAGAAAGAAAAAAGAAGAAGAAACCGAGCACATGTAATAGAATAAAGCCATGGTCTTGCCTTCTTTACCTAACACCTTTTCCTCCTTATTAAACCCTTGCCGGCCTCGGGGACAATACAGCCAATTAATTAAGGTTGGTGTCCAACTGAGTGCAGAGAGAACTGAAGCACTAGCTCCTGCTGATTGAGCTCCTCCTTATGGAGGTCCATTATGGAGTCGGAAGGGTGGTGGGAAGAGGGGTGACCACAGTAAAAAAGTGATGGAGAGTGGGAACAAGGAAAAAAGAGCAGCTTAAAGACAGAAAGAGACTCGTGACTGAATATGTTAACAGTCGTTTTCATTTAAACAGCTTCTACTGCTGCCGGGTCTTGGTTGAGAGCGTCGTCTCTAGTGGTAATGTTGAATGTGTGTGTGGGTTGCAGGGGCTCCCCGGCAGCTGTGGGGACCCCCACGCCAGCTGAACAAGTCATCAGGTTCCTGCGTGAGTCTCGTCACTGGTTTCAATAACAAAGGGACCCTCTCACTGGAGGACAAAGCAAACAAATGGGGCTAATTACGGGGGGCTGATAAGGAAATTATGAGGAAATTGAGTCATGAATGGTAATATTTTTGTTATGAGATGATCGTTCGTGGCAAAAATTAATTTCCAAAAGGGGCCCCTCTGTGTTTTTTTCTGAAGCCTGGACTTGGAACTGGATGACATGAAGGAAAACTTGGCCTCGCTCTCGCTTTCTCTCTCTATCTCTTACTCACTAACCTCTAGAGACACAAAAAGATACTGAAATGATTATGCATCGGGTCTCTGTAGATATCCAGATGTCTACCTGATGATAAAAAGAACCCGGAGAATGGACCTCGCTTTCTTTTTTTACCCCTTCACCCTCTCCTTGTTTTTTTTGTCATATTTGTATATTTTTATTTCTCCCTGTATGGCAAGGACAGGTCATTGGCAGGGGATGAAAGCTGAAGTACGAGGGAGGGTCTGTAGTCTCTCAGGAAAGTCAAAAAGCTTGGGGTGAAGAAAAAGGTAGCTAGATAGAGGAAAAGAGCTTGGCCAGATGTAGCAGTGTGTCTGGGAGATGATGCAGACCTGTTCCTGTAAGCTGTGCTTAGTAATTTGTGGCTTTGTCACTGTTTTTTTCCTCACTAATCCCAATCAAATGTATGCTCCCAAAAAGGAAAATGAAATCATACATTAAAAGAAACATACGCTTACTCAGTTTTTATTGAATATGTGAAGACCCTTCAGGGGCAAACAGGAATCAGTGTTTTGGGTCAGAAAATTATCTTTATTATCATCTTCCTTTCTGGAGTTGTATTTCGAGGCGTTCAAAGCCAGGTGGGATCTTTAGTACAACAAAATGAGACCCTTATGTCTCCATCAAGAGGGGACATTAATCTGCCTGCTGTGCAATTTCATAAATCTATCAAAAATACTTGTTACTTTAAAACCTGTGGCTTTTGTTCTGTGACAGCCACAGTTTCATTATGTGTGAACACTGAGCGGCACGGCTTCCACTTTTAGAAAGAAAGAGAGTATTGGGTTTCTGTGCGGCATTTCCGTAGTGGTTGACGGGAAATGAAATTAACTCGGTGTCCTTAAAACAAACAAGGTCAATGAAAAATAAAGAGTGGAGAGATCACAAATAAAGATACAGAGAAAAAAGAAACACATGAGTTAGGTTTAAGGAAAAGAATAACGGGCTCGTGTTTAGGCTGCTGCCATGGCCGGTGACCTCATCGGAAATGACACCTCTCTTGCCAGCACAGGGGATTTTGTATTTTACACGGTCTCGGTCACAGTACAATAGGCAAGTTGTGAGCGTGTTGGTCGGCGAGATCGGGATGTCCGGCCATAATGATTTTTACAAATGATGGTATCATCAACTTGATCTGTATGAAATGCCAACATACCAACGGAAGGATTTTTCACCATCGCTGCTGAAATGCTGTTGGGCTTCATAAATCAGCTGCAAGACGTTAAGACAAAAAACCTGCACTGAGAGGTCAAACTATTTTCTGAAGCCATTTCCATTAGATTAAGTTTAAGTGGCCTATTTGATAATTATAGTCAATTTTCCTGGCCCACAATCATCTTGTAGCTGAGTCGCCCTCCTGCCAGTGCAAATATAAAAGAATATCAACAGTCTCAAAATCACAATGGAGTAATATTATTCTTGACATAAATTACACAAGCACTTACATTTCACTGGGGGTTATAGTGTTCTTTGGATTGAAATGTGGAGGGGAACAAAAGACTTTTTTCTCAGACCTTTATACTGATAGTTTGTGATCCTCTTTTTTTAACCGTCTCCTCCTCCACTCAGACATTAGCTGTGTTTTATAAATGTATTTAGCATGCACGCATACTGTTAAAATTTTCTGTATTTGATTATATTGTAAATATAAGTCCATGCCTTATATTTAGCATCGACACTGTATGGGAGGCATCATTCTGAGAATCGTCATTCAGAGTGCAAGAGCGTTTAGCTGAACCAAAAGATGGCAGGAGTTCTGACTATTGCAGCTGCACAACATCATTTAACTTCCTTTAACCTTTCTTATTAGAGGGAGCATCAATAACTCCTCAATTTTAGAAAATACCGCTTACTTGTTGTTTGAGTTCCTCTCCGCTTAAATGAAAAAAGTGGCACAATACTCAGTTTACTCCCTGTAAGTCATCCATTTGCTTGCTCTGGCAAATGCCAGTTCCCCCCTTTCACTAATTACCTTCTACCAATGACTAAATTATAATGAGGTTTTGGATTTCTGAATCAGAAAGTTGTTTTTTTTTTTACCTCCGACTCCACTTCCCAAATGTGTCCTTCCTGTCTGAGTCAGAAGTGCCACAACTGGTTATGGAAGATATGAAATGCTTCAGTTTTTGTTAGAAAACAATTTCCTGTTGGAAAAACTTAAAGAGCTTCGGTTCTAGCAGTGGAGTTAAACAAGTGGAAGTATGTAAATGTGTTTGTGTACAAGCACACGTTCATGCCTGCGTGCACAAGGGCCTGTTCCCCAGTTTTCTATGCCAGAGAAGTGCAGTAAATGTGGTTCTGGAAACAGTACAGTAAAAATATCTGTGCCCCATCAGTGTCAGAACCAATTGGCGTGGACCAAACCAGCTGACAAACTGCTTTAACGCAGAACCCATCTGCCATATCTGCCGAAGCATGACTCACTACTAATGAACATCGCAGTAAAGTGGCAGTGTGCATCCGTAAAAAATGTTTTTTAACTTTACTGACAAAAAATGCACTCGTATCTATTTATGAACACAGCGCTATTGTCCAGTGTTGCTTAGATTGATCATTGTTTTTTGAGCTGGATATGAAATAAATCTGAATTTTAATGAATGCAATTATTTTAAAATGCACTGTCATAACAAAAAGATGTATAAATGCTAAAATGATCGGCAAATGAGCAAAGATTTGGTGATGAAAGGACAATAAAGTACAAAAAAATGTAGCAATTTCTTAATTAAAAACATAATCCACAGGGATACAGTTAGCAGAGACACAGAAGTTAAGTATTATAACGTTTATTACAACCTTTTTTTTAAGTTAAAAAAAAAATTACTTTTAATTCCTCAAACATTACCACAATACATATTATTCTTTTAGGTCTATTGTTTGCCGTTATTGCAAATAATAGCTTTTTATATAAATTATATCATGTCATTCCTGTGGCTGTATATATTAACATAATTATAGAGGCTAAAACTGGACAGAGCACATTTTACTTGTTATAAAGATCCAGTCAGGGAGATGGAAAATCTGGAATGACTTTGAGCTGCAGTGGAAAATAATACTAAATCTGTTGGATTTGGATTCATAGCATCATATTCTTGAAGGTCCTCTATTGTTATGACTCACAATAGCAGAGTTTCAAATTGAGATCTGAATTCTTTTCTGACACAAGTGATGCATATGCATGCACACACACTTGACACATTGTGATCCATTTGATCCTCTTCTTCTCTTCTAATAATTCAAAACTATTTGGCCTCCTTGCTTGCCTGCATTTACTGTAACTGTTCATGCACTCACATAGTTTCAGAAGGCAATCATATTCATATTAAGCACACAATTAAAATGTGTTCTGTACTAATAAGTCTGAAAGATTGTAGGGGATTGTATTCTGCTACAAAATTGCAGATCATTGCTAATGACTGTTCATTTATCATATCCTCCAGCATGTAGGTAGCTTTGAAGTTGAGTTTGTCAGTCACCGGTGTTCCCCGTCCATCACAGACTCGCACAAGCTGCAGATTGTTAGTCATGCTTCTCCAGGCCCAATAATAGGCACAGGTCATCTTGTTCACATTGCTTCTCTATCATTTATCCAGTTTTTCTGCCACAGGCTAGAAAAATCTGTTTCTTTATGAGATCACCTCTCCACATTCAGCTCTGCTTTCTTCTGTTTCTTCCAAGAAAAACACCTGAGCTGGGGTAAAAGTAATGCTTGTTGCTGGCTTCACAGTCCATTTGTGACCCACAGTCGACCAAGCAAAGTATATGGCTGAAGTGAAGCCAGGCAGCTACAGCGACAAATTATTTTCCACCGGCACATTGATGGGTTAAAGAATTAGAACGACGTTGAGGAATTCAGGTTAAAGTTCAAATCGTGTCATTTTGAAAATGGATGAGAGCTGAGGACAATAAATGTGTCACAGAAGTGAAGGAGCTGGCTTTCCGTGACTATCCCACTCATTCCCTCCTCCGGAGAGGAGACTGTGCTTTAGTTGATGGCAAGAAATCAAAAATGTACAGTGTGTGTATGCAGACACAGAAACGCTCAGGAAAAATCTTCAGGTACACTTCTTTCATCAACCTGTCTGCCTGCTGCTGCCCACCTTCAAGCCTAGGTGTAATAAAAACTGGCCATCCTTACAGAGATGATTAGTAGCTCTAACTTCTGATTTGCTTTTGCTAAGGCTGTTTCTATGATTAGAAACTTTGACAGGCTCAAGATCACTGCTTAGCTTATATACTGTATGCAAACAATCACAACCTGCTCGAAATGCACCAACCCATGTCTTTGCAAATTTGTAACTCTCTCCTTGCAAAAGTACATAGATAGACAGTTTGAATTCTACTGTAACTGCAGATTGTTAAATATACTGCTAATTCCCATAGCAGTTTTTCAATGAAATTATTCTTCAGGTTTTAGCCAGCCAGCTTGTGTGTATGCGGTGTCCTTTTCCACTGCAACTAAAATATGTTAGTTAACAAGACAGCTTGGAGAAGTCCTGCAAAAAAACTACTACTGCAAACTGCAAAAGCAGGTTATGAAAGGACCGCTAAGACAATTTTCTTTCATACTCCAACCTGGTCTTTAGCCGAAACCTGCCCCCTGACAGTGCTACGTGTTAGTAACTGACAGGTTTTAAAAGAGGTCAGACAGCCAAGCAGCGGAGCTCCAATTTATTCTGAGGTTCAACAGGAGGGACAAACACAAAGGGATGAGAGGAATGGGGAACAGGAGGCAACTGTGTTTTACTTTAAGATTTATTTCTTTTACATTCCATCTCTCCACTCCTCTACTCCCTTTCTGTTACTAGAGCACTAGAGGATTTCCTCTCCTCTCCTCTCCATCTCCTCTCCTCTGTTTGACCACTGAACTAAAGTCATTTTCATGGCTTATAAATTTTATAGAGAAATTTGTCACTAATGACATCTGCAGCAGAGAATGCCTGGTTTTCCCCACGGGAAAGGGAAGCAAGGTGAGGAGGGGAGATTGCACAGTTCAAGTGGTAGCCTAGTAATGCTGACTTCACAAAGGAATGTGTGTGTGTGTGTGTAGGTGAAAGTTTGCCCACCTGTTTAGTATGGCCTTGCTGCTGCAATTGCTAATTAGCATATAATAAATAGTTGAGCAGAACTTCCATTTAACATTAGTTTTCCATTTCTATGCAAATATTAAAGCAAAAATGTCCATTTTGGCTTAAATTTACCAAATAAACACTTGCTCCTAAGTCAGGGAGAATGACAGGTCCTTAAAGTGCTCGTGTAAAATCTCCAGACAGCTGTAGTGTGGACCTTCTGGTGATATTTTTGCCCACTGTTGCTTCCAAAGTCAATAATGAACTTTTAGTGTCAACAAAGGATGACGTTAAAAAGGCAGAAGGATCCAGGAAACCACTTGTATCAATAATTCCCATCATATTTTTAAATGTTTACCCAGTAGAAAGAAATCTAAATCTAGCTTATCCCTACCCCAGCACTCATCCACTTACCCTTAAGCAAGGTGGAGCCGGTGCAAAATGGGAGTGCTTTCCAAATGAAGGTAGCGAACGTCACCCTGGGGCTCTGCTTCACATGCTGTGAATAAAAATTGCATCCAAAGGGGGAAAAAAGTAACCGAATAAGAAAGAAAGAGAAAGAGTGGGGACATGGGACTGCTGACAGTGGAACAAACGCTCTCTGTGTTTTCGGCCTAAAGAGCCAAACCAGCTTATATAATCTGCAAAGCATCTAACTTCAAACACCATTTATTTTACTCATCTAACAGTCACCAATCAATGTTGGCCAAATGTATTCTGTTATAAGATGATGGGTTTAAAATCTTTAGTTGACATTGTTGGAAGACAAAGATGACTTTAATTGCAGAGGTTGTGGGATTATTATGAATCACAGCTATGGAGGAGCGTGAGTTAGCCTTGTGTAAACTCTGTCTTATTGTCTAACACTGACAGCACCAGCCCATCCCCGTCAGCCTCAGGGCCAGCAACGCACAAGACGACCTGCCAGGAGTTATATGAACCCAAAACACTATGGATCTGCTAGTCCCATAGAAACCAAACTCACTAAGTAAACAGACTGGAGGTGATGTTTGACATGAGCAGGGAGAGCCTTTGTTTTGGGAAGATTTGGAGATCTGTCTCGCCTGTTTCCTATGCCTTAGTGGAGTTTGTAGATGTGTGATGCTTCTAGCAAAGGAGACAGGGCTGGGTAATGGCTGGATGTAAAACAACAGAGAGCAAGACTGTGGAGAAAGGTTATTATGCTTGGCTTTGACAGCCAGGTGACAAGGAGCTGTACTGTGGTTTCAAACCATTGCACAACTGATTTACAGCTAATACTTGAGAAGGAGCTAAGTCTCAAACAGTTCACACTGTGATTATCAGATCAGACAGTGACGGCGGAAAGAAACATCAGGCACTTGTTTCAATAATCCACGCTTACTTTGTAAGGGAAACATTGCTTCATCAGTCAAACACAATACATTTATACACTATTCCCACTCATGGCCTTTCAATAAAAACTCAACAGCTCTCTTAAGTGAGCCCAGCGATTTTGATCTTCCTGATACAGGAACTGTAAATCCAGTTAGTTCCAATCATCATCACGCTCAGGAGAAATCTTTTGCTATCGTGCCACTACATCCGTTCACACATGGGGCTCCTGAATATAGAGGTCATATGGCTCTGCCAACGTTATCAGTTCAGGTTCCTTAAAGACTTAATGTCTACAAGAAACATACAGAACACATTCACTGTTTAAGCTATCTAAGCAACAGTTCGGTACTGTTGGACTATATTGTGATATCACACAGCAGATTGTTGTCTGGACTCAGCCAAAGTTTATGTAGATACTGCTTTCAGCATTGCATTACTCCTAAAGCTGTCAGGCCCTTATGCTATTAAGACAGCTGCTCTTAGTGGGTATTGTTCAGCCGGGAGCTATGGAGACCTGACAGGGCCCAAGAATCTTTATTCATCCTAAAAGGCCTTTCACCACTATAGCGCTGAATAGGACCTGCCAATGTCATCCTCCACCCATGGCATTTTTATGGCATAGCTGACATATACACAACGCACTCTCGTCAGCCCCTCTGTGGCTCAACCCAGGGTCCTTTTATTCCCGCACTGTATGTCAGCTGTTGTTTTCCCATAGACACAAACTGAAGGAGATCTTTTCCAGGCAACGCCACTTTATCTGGGAATTACGCAAACACTCACTTGGAGACACACATTTTACCGGCGATGGACGCAAAAATAAAGACAGACTGGAAGAGAGAATCTCTCTCATGGAAGCGTGCGCGCTTACACTTGCGCATGCACGCATACCTTCTCACACACGCTTTCTGCTCCACGCACACCGCTCAGACAAAAGATCCTTGATTACTCAGCAAATGGATGCACCACTGATCACAGGGTAGCCCTTTTACAAACTGGTCTATTATGCAGTCTCAGCGTGGGGTGGAAGTGTTGCAGGGGCCTGAGGCAGTGTGGCTTTGGAGGGTTAAAAACTGTGTGTGTGTGTGTGTGTACGTGTGTGTGTGTGTTAATGTGAAAGTGCGTGCACACCCATCGAGGCTGAGAAGTGCTCCCATGCTGCGCTGCCTAACGAGAGGGCAGGTCAGCCATTAAATGGGCACTAATGCGGGAAATTGGAGGCCATTAGGCCTTTCTTTGTTGTTGTGGTTCTGTGTGGCTAGTTAGACTCTTGAAAAAGGAAAGGCCTTATTAGCCCCCACATGCAGACAGCGAGTGAATATATGGGCCATTTAGCTCAGCATGCAGCGGGCTGGCCTAGCGCTGCTGTACGCTGCTATAGAGCGTAAGGCCACGTGTACACAAATTAAATGAAAGGCATTTAAAATTTGGGGGATTTTTTTTTCAGTTGCATTTGTTTCATTTGTATTTTGTATTTAAAAATCAGTAGAAAGAAATATGTTCTGTAACTGTTTTCTCTTCAGTGCAAACATAACTGACTTGAGTATTCGTCCACTTTGACGTAAGTTTAAAGTAAAGCCACAGTTTTAAGACAATTTAAAAAAAAAAATCAGTGATAGTGCCATATCTGTGTTTTATTTTTGTTCCTTTTTCTTTAAAAAAAAAATACAACAGGTAATAAGCTTTATTTGTGATACAGAGTGCAGAGGGAAACTTAACAGGAGAAAACGTAGTTACTGGAATTATTAAAGTATACAACATACAAAATATCAGACACGATGGTTTGTAACTACATTTCTATTAAAGAAGTCTGTTTAATAAAATAAGCCCAAGTTTGCCATTAAAGTCAAGAAAATAAAAACTTTCTCTTCTTATATTATATTTCTATAACTGACTTTTAATAATATAAATAAATAATAATAATAATAATAAACTTAAAACCAAGGGTATGTCAAGGTGCTTAACAAGTAACATAGAGAATAGAAGGAAGATAATAGAAATAGGACCAAAGCAAGTACTAGGTATGCAAGCAGGTAGCTGTCACTGATACATAGGAAAGCAACAGGTACAGAGCAAACAAGAATTTAAATGAGCATAAAAGTTCATAATATAAAATCATAAAAGAAATATTAACTAGAGGGAAAGGCAAGATTGAATAAGTGGGTATTTAGTCATGATTTGAACAGTGCAATGGAATCAGATGCGCGGAGGTCGAGAGGAAGGGTATTCCACAGTACCGGGGCAGCCAGAGCAAATGCACGGTCACCCCGGGACTTCAGCCGAGATCTGGGTTGGGTCAGAAGTAGTTGAGTGGCAGATCTAAGTGTTCTAGCAGGAGTATGTGATTTGAGAAGTTCACTAAGATAACTTGGCGCTAATTTATTAATAGTTTTGAATGTAAGGAGTAATATTTTAAATTGAATACGGTACTTTATGGGCAGCCAGTGCAAGCTAGCTAGAACAGGAGTAATAGGGCAAAATTTCCTGGTACCAGTCAAGAGGCGGGCTGTTGCATTTTGGACTGTCTGCAGTCTAAGAAGAAGAGAAGAGGGAAGACCGTAGTACAAGGAGTTACAATAATCCAACCTGGAGGTCACAAAAGCGTGAATAAGCTTCTCCAGGTCCTCATGCGGAACATAATGCCTAGCCTTAGAGATAAGGCGCAGTTGGTGGAAGCTAGATCTCACTACAGCAGACACTTGCTTATCGAGTTTGAGCGAGCTATCCAGCAGTACACCCAAGTTACTGACATAGTCACAAGAAAAGCTAGCAAAGGAACCCAGGGCAGCACAGAGTTGGGCACGAGGGATTTTACTGTTGAACATCACAATCTCAGTCTTCTTATCATTTAAAACAAGAGAATTACTCAGGAACCATTCTTTGACCTCCCGCATGCATTCTTGAAAGTAGTGCAGGGACACAGCAAGGTCGTCAGTAAGTTCAAAATAGATCTGTACGTCATCGGGGTAACAGTGGAAGGCGATATTGTATTTTTCAAAGATTGCGCCTAGATCTGGGAGGAGAGCTGGATAGAGAACTGTATAGTTTTACTCTTTTTGGTAGTATTTACCTCAATCTACTGTAAATCCATAGCTTAATACTGACCTTCACTCCACTGCTAATAGCATCATGAGGGACTCAAACATGCCAGTTCTCACAGCTCTTTAGTTGCATCTTTCAGTTAAGCTACATTTTATCACACAGTGACAGAACTGGTATCATGCTCTCCATACTCGCGCCCTGAGTTGCAAAATTTACGCTAAAAAAACATTAAAACTAAAAACCATATATGTTAAATGATGGAATAAAGAAAGGACAGATAAATAAACAGGTTGACTGAAAAGGGGTCTGACAAGAAGGTTACGGCTGCTTGACAGCAAATGGAATCTGTCCACTGGAAATCAGTCCACACTGCATTTTTAATCTGCCTTTGATAAAGCTGCAGGACTGATGAATATTCTGTATGACCTGATCTCAATTAGTCAAGTCTCCTCAAGTTAAGCCTGAAAGTAGCAGCAGCAACAGCAGCACACTGATCTCTTCCCATCCTTCTGTCCGCCTTATTTTTTCTTTTCTCAGGCACTTTCTTTCACTTCTCATCTATATATATTTTTTCCTTTTTGAAAAAAATTCTTTCACCCTTAGTACATGCAGTGTATGAGGCAAAGTGCTTGTTAAAAATACTGAAACTGGGCCTCCTTTGGGGACGGCAGAGATCCAGAGTTTAGTTAGGGGTTATTAGAGACACAGTGAAGAGGGCCAGAGGGCTCACAGGGGGCTAAAGTGCTGCGGCTAATTGGCTGCAATAAAGGAATTAAATTAGCCTGATATAATCTCTGCAGCGGGCGCCTCACTCTCCCATCCAGAACTTCTTCCCACTCGCCTGCACGCACGCTCCATCACCCTAGTTCCATGGCATTCCCAGGGTGCTTCACACCATACATGAACATCAAACAGGTCCACACACACAAAACCATCAACTCCCTCACACATTGCACACTTCCTTTTCATTATTAGTGCTTCCTCTCATTTAGAGAGGAGATTTTTTCTGATTTCTTTCTCAACACCTCACCCTGTAGAGATTTGCAACTCCGTGTTGCAGTGAGAAGTGTTTTGGATCATTTTCTATTTGTCATAATGGACTTTTTATCCCAGTTTTAAAACCTCAATATGAAACATAGTTGATTTCTCTTCTCTTCAGAATAGAATAAAGAATAGAATTTTTTGGTGATTTCAGAAAGAAAACCAAAAGAAAACGACAGACTTCTCATGCGTACAAGAACATAATTTACAGGTTAATACCAATATGTGTAGAAACGTGTTTATTTTTTCAAAAAGCACCTAACCCTATTGTGGCACCATCTAAAATAATAAATATTCTTTATGGCATGATTGTTTCTGTATCCAAAGAGAACTTCAAACGCTGAGTTTAGTATGTCTGTCATCTCGGTGCCTTAAAACACTCTCATTTAATTCTGTTTTTATTTAGTAATTCCTGCCTTTACCGTGCCCGTGCCTGGATCAACAGGCACAAGATAAAAGTGAGAACTGATGTAATGCATAGAAAACTAAATAAACACTTGAACCAGATACTGAAAACAGGATACAATTAAAGTGATTGTGTGGAAACATCTTTATAAGCTTACATGTAACCAGCAGTATTTGTAGTACGTGTTGGCTACAGATTAAATGTAAATATTTCTGTGACTGCACATCACACATTGTTTTGTTAAACACTTATTATAGTGGGGTTTTTTTTAAAGTGAAATTCTTTCATTGTTTTGGGAGAAACAGCGGCTGTCGGTGGATCAGCGATGGGTGATTCACTCTTCATAGGAAAATTCCACCATCAGGAAATTTTCATTTGTCTCCACACAAACACGGGTGCTGCTAGAGTTACCTGTCACTAACCTAATGCCTTTAAATCACACTTTGTTGCAGCAATACAAACCAGGATTCAATTCAGCTGCAAAACAATTGTGACGTCCGTGCTGAAATCCCAGACGCCGCAGCATAATAGCAGCATTGTTTTTCTTTTGACATATTTCTATAAGCACAAGGATGCCAAGTGTCATCCTTCAGCTTACAGTAACATTTTTGCGGCTGCTCTCTGTTAACAGTCAGTACAGCCATACGCATGCCTGAGCTCATTCACCTCCACTTACTTAAACTACATTTACTCAAATATACATGTAACATTTACATGTAAACGACGAATATTTCCCATTCAATTATTATCTCTACTCTGCTGCAGTTTAGAGTTGTATTATTCTTTTAACTCTACTACATCTTTGATGGTTTTGCAGTTATGTTACAAATTAAGCAACATATTATTTAATATACAGAACCATATCTGATATAGCTCTGCCCGCTGCCCCAGTAAATCCCATATTCATTAATGCATCTCTAAGCAAATTTAAGGGTAAATGCTTTCTGCCATAATAACCTGACCTCTACATTAAGACATATTGTATTTCTCAAAAAGAAAAAAAGCACTACTTAGACATACTAACATATTACATGCTAACTTATTTTACATCTTATTATCCTTTAGTCCATCAAAAACATATTACGGCTAAATACGGATATCCAGGTAGAATAGCATTGATTATATTAAACTAGGACACCATGTGGCTCTATTTGATTTCAGTGACAAGCAGTGACCCTGACAAGCTTTTGTAGCTTGTGTGTTATAAGGGTGAAGGAGCAGGCAAACACTGTGGATCCAGAAATAGCATGTTTCTATATATGTGTATGTTTTAAGTTTGCGAGAGAAAATTGTGCTTTACATGCTGCCATCATAGAGTTTAATGCACACTACGGTGCAGGGCTTGTAGCAAGTTATTCGAGGTACTTGGGGAAAATATTTTCAGTGATAAGTTTTTGTGAACTTTTCTTTCCTTAAACGTTTTCACACCAAAGTCAAAGAGAGAGTATAAAGGCCAGTATTTTTCCGTTCTGTCTTAGGGGTGGGTTAGAAGTTAATCTGATTACTTTTGGGTCATCCATAGGATTAAAAGTAAACTGTTCATGTGTGGACTCCCCTTGGTGTTTGTTTGAGAGTGGGGCAAAGAATAGCAGACCTCCGGCTGCTCCCCTGCTTGCATGCGGTGGTGTTGGGTTTTGCTTTGCTGAATCTGTTTAGGGTAAGAATTGGGTGAGAGAAGGAGCCGGTAGGCTGGAATAATTTTAGACCAGTGGGAATGATGGCCATATATAGATATCTATATATATGTGATGTGTGGATGGGACATTAGAAATCTAACAATATTGTTCAAAAAAGTATAATCAGTGTTTCCTTTTCACAGTTTTCTTAGTCGCTTATTCTTCCTAATGTCTCTTTACAGTTGTGGTAATGAGCAGCCGGCAGCTTTAGTCGATTTGGAGTAAAAGTGGCAGAAATCACTTGCTTGAGTGTCTCTTTACAACAAATCATTGCTGTGACCAACATTGCTCAATTACCAGGCTTATCGTGAGTATGATGAGCTTAACCTCAACCTCCAGCTCTGTTGCTTGAAATTTCCCTCTAATTAGCAGCAGCAAGGCTGTCTAAGTACTTCTATGAGACTGAGGTCAGTTGATGGAGGCTGGGAACCACTCAGAGAAACTAATTAGCCAACTTTCCAAAACACACACAGACAGTGGAAGTGCAGGAAACAGCAGCATCGAATAAACAAATCAATTTTCTGCTAAATTCTACAGTTGAAGGTTAAAAGTTTGTAAGAGATGCAACAATTAAATGCAGCATTTTGTCATTTCAAATAGTCATGGCTCACTCTACGGGAGGTGTTGAAAGGCTGTAGGTAAGCTTAGCTTCATCCAGCTAATTCTGTTACACTTGTTTAAAAGGTATCACTTCACACTTCTTTTTACTGCTCACCTGGGGGCGGTTACAGGCGACTACAGACTCGCTATCCAGACTGAAGCAATTAGCTTGATTGAAAACAGACCAAAGTTGTTCTATAAGGTAAAAGTAGTATTTACTAACACTGCTTATTAAAAAGAACAAAACAATACAATTTTTATTTGTGTTAGATGTTGTCCAAATCACTACTAGAGGCATAAAATTGGCTTTTTTCCTGTGTGTATAAAAACTGTGATGGCTAAATAACAGACATAACTTTGCGGGACTCCTGATAAACTCATGCCAGGCAGCAATTTTTAGCTTGTCTATGCTTTAATTTGAACAAAGCCTTGTTGATATAATTTTGAAAACAGTAAGCGCAGATCAACCACTTTTTCTAAGTTGAGGGTCATTGAAGAAGCGCTGTGAACATGCTTACATCAGTCCCAGGGAGTATAAAGGTTTAGATGGGCATTCATCTGAGATAATCTCTTATGAAGTATAATATCTTGCAGCTCAACCCTACTATAACCAACATGCCCTTTGGTACAAACGGGAAAATTCTCTGGGGGGGGGGGGGGGGGGGGGGGGGGTTCAGAAAGGGTGTGAAACTATTTTTGTAGTGTAACAAAAACATGTCTGCAGGTCAGAGGCTGCACACTGCTCCTCCACTAGTTTCCCCCCTCTCTGTGGTGATCTCTTTTACCTTCAGGCATGCTCAGAGTTAGCTTTCACCAACTATGGCTTGACGCTGGAGACACTAAAAAGACTGAGCCTACCCCCTGGCATTCAGAGTCTGGATTGATTGGCTCAAGGATTTCAACACAGAGATCATTTGAGAGATTTCGAAAAAAAGCCTATAATCTAATCCATTGTGTATTTATATGTTGTAGCTAAAAAAAACATTTTGTCATAAAAGGTCTTTGAATGGATGCTTTATGCATTTTTATCTCTCAACATGTTTTAATCACAACATTTCAGCATGCGCATAGACACCCAGTACTGGGTTGGTTCTAGCTGTGGACTTCACGGGTTATTGAATCAATCAGTAAGTAAAGACGTGAACAGGTGTAAATCTAGCTCAAGACAATAATAAAACATCATATCTGGGACACAAATATAGTTCTCAATAAGATAAGTAAGACTGGAGAACTCTGGAGCAAAGACTACTTAAACAGAGTTAAGAAAATATCTTCAATTGCTATTGAATATCTTGGAAATATTACCATCTTCTAGTATTGTGATAATTCTTCTTTTTTTAGATTACTTTTAAAATGGGATCAATCTGAGTAAGTTTTATGACAAAAATGATAAAGCGGGGATGGTCAACGAGCAAAAAAAAAAGCATGACTAATTAAACCGCTGCCATCCTGGAAGCAAAGCCACCAATAGTCACTACTGATAAGACACTAAGATATGTATGTGTGTGTTTTAGATATTGTAATTAGGTCCTTGGAGTGGAGAGAAGAAGTCTCAAAGGTCCCAGGCATGTTCAGAAAAAAAAAAAAAATTCAGAGATGTACACACACTGAGCATACCAGTGAGAAATCTGGTTGAGGGAAGCCGAGGGAAGTAAGCCCTCAGCCTTCCTCCGTTATGACAGGTAGATGATAGAGCGAGCTGTCAGTGCCGAAACACGCGGATGGATGAATCAACCGTGGGACATAGTTGGATCCAGATAACCCCCTTTAGGTACACACACACTGTACCGTGTAGAACCGCACACAGTCGTGCCACAAACTGTATCAGAAGTGCTGCGGTTAATAATGCATGAATGTGTCTGTGGTGGAGGAGGACTGGTGTCTCGGACGGCCGGCCCTAATGAAGTTGGGCATGTCTGCCTCACTCTGCTGCCAGAAAGTCATGAATAAACATTAGCCGGCTAATTAAACTCAGCACTGGCAACTGTACTTATCAGTAAACAAGAGGCAGAGAGGGGTCTCGCACATACTTGCAGGGGATTTGCATGTAATAGAGAAATGGTAATACAAGCCTTTCACTTTCTAACTAGTACAGTATGGACTCTGGAGAGGACCTTTAGCAAAAGAAAAAAGCTGTGCAGAATATTTGATCAAGAGAGGTAGACTAACCCTAACCCTGACAAATAGATTAAAAAAACATTCTTAATACACAAAATATACTGAAACAGTAATAATAATGAAAATGGAAACTGTGCATTAGATATGATGTAATTATCTGTTCAGTAAAACATCTAATTGCATTAATTTAATCTGTTTGCATTCTGTTGTGTTTCCCCCACAGCCTGCAACTGCAACCTTCACGCCCGAAGGTGTCGTTTCAACATGGAGCTCTACAAACTGTCGGGGAGGAAGAGCGGAGGAGTCTGCCTCAACTGTCGCCACAACACGGCAGGTCGCCACTGCCACTATTGCAAGGAGGGCTACTACAGAGACCTGTCGAAGCCCATCTCACACAGAAAAGCCTGCAAAGGTACAGGGCTCTGTTCTTCTTCTCTTTTGTAAGTGACCGGGGCTCGGATTGATCCATTTCGCTCAAGAGTCCCTCGGCTTTCATACGGCGTATACTGAACATACAAGCCAATGTTAACATTATGATGTGTGCTGCTTTTTTCAAGAGTGGATTTTATATAAAGGCAGGAACAAGAGGATTTGAGGTCTTCACATTCCTAAGCCTGTCTCACCCTCATCTTCCTCTGTCAGCGAAGATGAGTTGGGGGTCTTTTGGGATTGTGGAGGTCGCGACGGTGGTGGTGGTATGGGCGGGTCGGGCTGGGTGTTCCCTCGTCGACGCTGAGTTATTTGGCTTAGTTGGCGCTGGGGTGAGGGGATGACAGGACAAGAAAAACAAACAGAGCTGAGGTGTGAAGTGATCCTCGATGCGAGTCAAAGACTAATGAGAACCCAGGGAGACTGGTTCAAGGGCTGTAAAACGAATTGAAAAGAGAGCAGGAAACAAAGCAAAAAGTCAAGACCAGAAGGATGGCAGGAGAATGAAAGATGGGAGGGAGGGAGGACTGATGGGTTAGAAGAAGAGGACGAGAGGAAGGGGACACACCCCTACGCAGGTGTGCTCACTACTCACTGCTGGATGAATCGCATGCCATCGGCCCTCACCGTAGCTAACAAGGGTCAAAGACAGAGAGGTGGTGGAGGCGGAGAAAGAAGTGACGGTGACTGAAAAGAGAGAGAGTATGTTTTCTCACTTCTGCTATAGCTGCAGGGAAAGATAACAGGAACTGAATCCCTGTGCAAACAGGCCCAGAGACACCTCAGATTTACTCTGTATGGATAAAGCATCTACACTTATACACTGAAATACAAGCATACCTGTTAGAGGGTTTCAGAGCGCTTTGAAAGCGAGCGAAGGGAGCGCTATCTATCTATGTGCTGACAGTTTGAGCCAGAGTTTTCTTATATCATTCAACAGGAATTTAAAAAAAAGTAACCACCCATTTGTTAGTTTAAGAGGGAGCATGTCTATAAAGCATCAAACATCTTTAAAAAACATGTTTAGATGAAACAATGGCATGTTAAGTTGTGTTGTAGTCAGCTGCACTCATTACGAACACAAACGACACCACTGATAAAAGATATTTGTCCTCAGCGTCTGCTCGTTTCTCAGTATCGACCATAAAACCTTGGAGAACGTGTACTTTTCCGTGTTGACATGCTTCATGCTGCTGCAACAAAAACATTTACTGACCTAATGCAAAAGAACGTCACAGATGTTTCACTCAGTCACATTAAATTCCTGTCATTCAGCAACCGCATCGAGCACATTTTCTTCCCCGCGCAAAGACAAATTAATAACAAAGACCTCTAGAAATGTTGGAAGTAATTCCCCGCCTCGAGTCACTCATGACCAATATTCCTCAAGTGATTTTAACACCTTCCATGGCTTCGGGCCCATTCTCCAGTCGGCCAGGAATGCAAACACGCATTCATCACGACAGGACGTTTTGTGTCGTTTAACCCCAATCTACTGCTGTGTCTACCAGGCTGGCTTATTCGGGAGATTTCACCTCTTTTTTTTTGTTGTTTTTACATCTCTTCTCGTGTGTCTAAGACTTGATTCTTTCAGCATCTCATAACTCACATTCATTGGTGCTAGTTTCTCACACTGGAAAACTAGGCTCCTCGTGGTCCTGCTGTGCAAATATAAAATGTAAACCCACTCTTATAATTTATAGTAGAGCCAGCATTAGCTACAGATAGTAGTGCGATCTTTCCTATTTTACCATATTTGCTAAAACCATAAACTATATCAATGTTTCATATGATTACCTTTTATTACTTTTTAATTTCTTGCACTGGTGATTTCTCCGTGTGCTCAGATGCCGCTTATATGAGAAATCCTGAAAACAAAATCAAGTGTTTGGCTGAAAAAAAAAGGATAAAGCACGAAAATTATGTTGTAGTTACCATCCTGGTAAAGTTAAAGCAATATGAGTATTAAAAAAACAAATCCCCAGTTAATGTCACAATAAAAGCTTGGGTTATTTTATTTTATTTTTTACCATCAATAGCAAGCGCTTTAGCTGAAAGAGAAAAAAATAATCTGTTTTCACTGATGTGGAAATGTGTTCTCATACAATGATGACTAATTTGATGTTGCGAAACTTTGGATAAATGAGTCATGAAGTTAAGTCAAAACAGCGAGTCAAAAGCTGTGAAAAATGCACGTAGTGTGGACCTCTGACATCTGGAGTAAAGTGATGTATAGCATGTGCATCTGGGTATGTGGGGCTGGCTCTGCATTCTGTAGCCGAGTAAAGCTTTCCTGATAACTAGTGATTCGGATTCAGAGCCTAAGAGAAACTCTGCTCCCCCCATCTTCACCTGTGTCTTCTGCTTCTATAGACTCTGTGCACCTTCTCTTCCTGTTTAACTGTCCATTAGAAACCCTTTTATATTTAAATTCTCTATTAAATAAATGAATGAAATGACTAAATCAGTTCTAATAACAGACGATGAAATGTGAGACGCTGTTCTCAGTTTGTCAAAAGAATTTCCTGCTTTTGTCAGTTTGATTTTATTGCATAACCTCAATTCCAAAAGAGTTTGAATACTTTGTAAAATATAATATTAGAATGCAGTGATTTGTTAAAGTCTTTAACCCAGGTTTTATTCACAAAATTGAAAATGTATCAAATTTAAATGCTGAGAAAATTTACTTTCTGTCAGGTCAACAGTCTTGGTTGTGTTTTCTGCTTCATGATGCATAAAATGTTTTCAGTTGCTGGAAGGGCTGGACTGCAGGCAGATCTGTTCAGCGACTGGACTCTTCTGCTATGAAGCCATGCTGTTGTAATACATGCAGTATACGATTTAGCAATGTGTTGCTGATATATGCGAGGCCTTTTCTGAAAGAGTTGTCATCTGGATGGGAGAATATGTTTCTTTGAAGCCAGTACATAACTTTAAACACAGGTGATGCCTTTCCAGATGTGCAGACTGCCAGTTCTGTGGGCACTAATGCATTCCTGTACTAACAGGGATGCAGGCTTTTTAAAGCAAGCATCAATAACAAGCTGGATGGTCCCCACAGAGGATGCTGTGCCCATTTTTTCCAATTAAGAATTTCAAATTTAAAACATCAGATTTAGGTTTTCAGGTCTGTCCCTTATGCACATGAGATTTCTCCAACTTTTCTGAGTCTTTTGAGGATATTATTTATGTACTGTAGATGATGAGTTATTCAGAGGCTTCACAAGTTTCTTTTGGTCTGGCAAACTTTGTCTATTTAAGATCCTCTTTTTATACCCAGTCATGTTACCGACCAGTTAACCTAATTAGAAATGTCCCTCCATCTGTTTCTTCCTAAAAAAAAAACCCAACATTTTACTTTTGTTCCGAGTCCCAACTTTTCGAGATGTATTGTTACCATTAAATTCAAAATGAGTCGATATTTTTCATGAAAAAGTAAAATGTCTCAATTTGAACAATGAGCTTTGCAGGTCAAAACATTCTGTTGTTGTTGTTTTTTTTTAGTTTATTTTATTTACATTTTACACAGCATCCCAACATTTTTGGACTTGGATTTGTAATTGAATATCTTTGTATTTTGAAACAAAACAAGCAGTCTGCAACCTCCCTCCAAACTAAGAATGATGGAAAGAACATTTTTCACTTTATTGGCGTTTCAAAAAGCACCTTAATTCCATTCAGTTTTATTTATATCTTAATTATGAATGATTAATTGAAAAAAGTCATTAAAAGATTAACCGATCATGGAATTATTATTATTCATATTAATTACCAGTCAAATCAGCATTAGTGTTGTCATGCACGCACTTATTTCATGCAAAACCCAACACTGTGATAAATGAAGTCTGCGAAACCGCTGAACAATTAAATCATATGATCTATAATAATGTTATTGTTACAGGATAATGACAGTCCCAGAGGCTCATGGCAGGAGTGGAGTCATGTCATACACTCATTACATCAGTGTTCTGAAACTAGTCAATACTAAATCATCTCACCCACACTAGGGATTGATTTCTTCTCGGCTCCTTCACGTACACCGCTGCCTCTCACCGAAGTGACGTATAAACAGATTTCATCATTGTTTATAAAATTGTCAGCTTACCCAAACGGTTTTGTTCAATTTGATCCATGAAATTTGGCAGGGTTTATGCACCTCCCACCTCTCCCAGCACAGTGTAATTACAAGCAAACACTGTCCAAGTTTTACCGAGGTATTTGGTTACATCAAATTAGACTTATAATAAGGGGATCTGTGGTAATTACCCCAAGCTGACAAACGATACGAAGCATGAACTCGTTCTTTTGCCAATTAAAACATTTTTTTTTCAAACTATAGTTGGAAACTTACTCATGAAGACTTTAAAGATATGTGTCACTGAGTTACATGCTCTCTTTGTCTGTCGCTCTCTCTTTGCTAATGAACTTTGCAAAGTTACCGCACTCCGCTTTCCCCCCCTCTCTCAGACACCTTCGTATGCTTTCAAAGTTCTGCCCTGCCAAATTCTCTCAGGTTTACCACATCATAACTCAAGATAATTCAATGGAACTCAAACCGCAGAACTAATTTCTGTCTGCTCCTCAAGCAGCGTAGGCTCTGCACCGAAGTGACAGCAATTAAGCGGTCTGGTTATTTATTGAACTCAAAGAGAGAGAGCCCTTTGCCGTGTGGCCTTTGGAAAAGAATGACTGCTGCAGGAGCACGGGCATGTCGAGGAGAACTCCAGTTTGCTTTTATATGTGTAATACAATCCTCTCAGAAAGCAGCCCGTTTCCATAGGAGGTCATCTGGAGTGAAAAAAAGGGCAGAGGCACATCTATTACAAAGTTAGCCCTGCCTGGTGGCCACATACACAGGCTGAAATTTATTACTTTACCCCTCATTGACAAAGAGTGTAAACTCAGAAGGATTTTCAATCAGCTCTTGTTTGTATCTTTAACCCTTTGATGCCTCTAAATAACACATACTGAGTGTATTTCAGTTTAGCTTAAAGGGATGATGATCAGATTTGAAAAGACGACAAGAAGCAGCAGTCTGTGTGGTCTTTGATGCTTTTGACACGTAATAAAGATAATACATAAAACTCTACGGCAATATGTCTGTGTAAAGTTTAAGTAGCTGATCCATTTTTTTATTTATGACTTTGATACTTATTTCAAAAGTTAGTCCTGTCTTTTAAAATTATGTTATACAGTAGCAGAATATGGTTACAATTTTGTTTCCAGGCTCCGAGTGCTTCACTACTCTCAAAATATGTCATATAGAGAACCTGGGGACTAATGTGTAGCCTATAGGTGAGTTGTGAAGGGTGGAGGGGTCAAAATAGCTAGCAGCAATGCCTTGCTACCATGGAAATTTGGCATTTAACATACACCAGCTTGCGGGTGTGTTTAGCAATACAGTGTTTGGAGAGTAAGGCATGTCTTATGTTTGTCAAGCAGTGCAGAGTGAGTGAACTGTCCAATCTAGTTCACAAGCTTTGCTCTGTGGGCTAAATACTACAATATCTAAAGAAATACAAGAGAAGTCCACAGCAAATAAAAAAGACCTGCTCTTGATTAGTTCTCCTCATAGAACATCAAAACATGTACTAACATTAATCTCAAGCTTGGCACTGGTTCTGCGATGGATGGATTAAGTTCAAACCTTCAGAGCCTTTAAATGTGAACATCAACCATCATGTAATTACATTGGTCAGTTGGATGATGAGGAACATATTCTGCATACAGGGGACAATTAGGCTTTGACGGAGGGATAGTCTGTTTCAATCAGAATAGCACCCTTCGACCCTCCTTCCTTCGCATATGTCTTCGATTGATACAGTTGAATTTTTTCTCATTGACCACACATAAAAATGTTTTCTACGAGGGTTTTGAAAAATATTGCTTTTCATTACTTCGCTTTTAACTTTTAACTTTTTTATTTCTTATTCTTTACAGGGGTGTGCTGATATCAATTAGCAGAACACACATGTGTTTAATGTGTTGCGCATTAAACATCATTCACAAAATAAGCTCTTGAAGAACATTTTCGGCTCTCGCGGTGGCCAAAACACGACTCCTCGGGCCATTGCAGCCCTATTATTCTCCTCAATAAAACATTAAAAAATACAAGAAGCAAGAATGCACCCTCTATTAGGTACGCATGCCATTTAGAAAGCTGTTTATAGTAAAACAACTGAATAACACACATCTTTCTTTTGCTCTTCAAAAATACTTGTGGAGGAGCAGAAACCTAATTATAATAGAACACAGACTCGGGAAGCTTGGCTTTAATCCAGGGCCAACAAATTATTCTTACTGGCACAGTGTGCACAAACCCAATGAGGGAGTGGAGTTCAGACTTCAAACACCAGCTTTATGGTAAACGATAGGCAGAACTCAAAATTCTCGCATTGTGCAATCTCAGACTTGGGCCCGACCGCTTGCCTTTGAAAAAGTCTTCTTCCCTCCTCAATAACTGCGGACGTTTTTTCATTCTTTAAAACGCAACTCCCAGCGGCAAAGGCTCCCTTTAGTATCAGGAATTCCTTTTTCATCTAGACACATGACAGTAATGCATAGCTAACCCCCCAGGTTACAGGTTTTCTGTTATTAGAAAACGGTCGCAGGTTCTCTTATAAACATAATCCAGGTCTTATTTTAGATGTCTCTCAGTTTTTTTCTTTCTTGGAAGCGTTGAGAAAGAAGGGCCTCTTGCCCTCTGGTCCCCATATCTCCCCAAGCCATCTGGAGTATCCCTGAAACACAGCACAAGGCCACTTAACCGTTTAAGTGGACACACACTTAAACCAGAAACTCTCACTTGCACCTCTGGAGTTAGTCAGTCTTCTAGTCAACAGGTGTGTCACTGAGTTGGACAATTTGTCACTGGACAGGATAGCGAGTCAGTCGGCTCTCGAGCTGATGAAGAAGACCAGATGTGGAGGAGAAGGAGGAGGAGGCTGAGTGTTTGCCACCTGTACACCATGTGCCGTGCACCTTGATTTACTAGCAGGCTTGAGGCTCTGAGCCGAAATTATGGGCACACGCTCTTAAAAGCATAACCTGAGCTCTCTGAAGCTCCAAGCAGAAACTCGCTTTGCCCTCCTCTGCATCGGACTCCTCTGACGTTCTCGTAAATTTACAGGCATGAAGACGTGCCGGAGCAGCCTGCACAGTCTTTATTGGGCTTCCCGAAACCATGTGTTTGGGTCTATGTGTGTGTGCATTGTTCCTCTGAGGGAACAGCTAAGCAATGAAAGCAGTGACAGATTGGTCTGATAAAGGTACTAATAGGTACGCACACAATGAGGGGGGCTTTCTGAGTCTGATAAGAAGGCTCAACAGTCCAAGTACGCTTTCTAGCTCTCTCTCGCTCTCACACAACACACAAACACACACCAAAAACAGATAAGAGCAGCACAGAAGCTGGAACACAGGAAACAAGCAACAGAGATAAAACAGAGTGTGATACAGAGAAGAGAGGAGGCACCCCACTGACACATTATCACAAAAACACTTACTTCACCTGGAGAACAGAGTTGTCCTGTAGTCGTGTGGCTCATTTTTTGGAATATCTCACAAATCAACAATTATGTTATTTCCAAGAGTCAGAAGTCAGTTATAAAGAGAACTTTTACAGTTACATTAATGCTTTAGAGCAGTGTTTTCCCCAAGAACAACTGTAACGTAGATCTCCCCGAGAGCTCGTCGGGTATACAACCCATCTCTAAGTAAAAACCACATCCCTGCTCATGATCAAAGTAAAGATAAAGAAATCACAAGACCTCAATGCATTCTAACTGACACCACACCATTCAATCTTTTCATATAACCACCCAAAAGAAGAAAAAAACATTAGTGGAGCTGACCAATCTGTGTGGTTAAAAAAAAAACCCACACACATTATTTAACCTGCACCTGTGAAGATTTTAACAGTGACATTTGACACAGTCGGGAAAAAAAATCTTAAGGGAAGGGAAATGAGTGAGCGGAGTTGGCCCGACTCGGAGAGATAGCGCAGCGAGGTTTCCAGGAAATAAGCAGAAAATCGAATCTTTCCACAGTGAAGAATATGGCGCTGTGAGTTTGTTGACAAACTGTGTTTTTGGCTTTGCAGGCGTTTCAAGTAAAAATGTGAAAATGGTGATAGATTAGGAAATGTATTCTGGTCTGGATTAGCTTGTCAAGAATTGCAGTATAAAAGACCTATTAATTCTCTTAACTCCCCCTCCATGTCAGAATCACTACTATTTAGACCAAAAGCAGATGAAAACACAAAATAACCCCTCTAAGACAACTATTACTCAACACCAAACACGACCGGTTTGGCTGTGAAATAAATTAAGGGTTTGGATTAGAAGGGGAAGGGGGGGGCGCATTTGGAAAATGATTACATTCCTGAAGCATATGTGTTCGATAGACCCCCCAGTGTGGGAGGAAGTATGACAGACGTTTTAGGCTCACGTTCAAAGCCTGAGAATAATCAGAAACAGGCAATTAGGATTATCCTCCATTATTTTATCATTTGGTAAACATGCACAAACTTTCCTCTTCACTTCACGTCTCCAGCTCAAATAGAAATTCAGCCTCACTCACTTGCAGAGGTACATATATAAACAGACATATCTGTGATCTGTGTTAGGGTGGCATTTAAATGATGGCTACAATACACAGAGTGCCAAAATGTCAGGAAGTGTCTGTAGACTTGGAGGATGTGTTGCTCCTTCACTCACGATTCAACTCGGTCGGGTCCACGTTGGATGTGTGTAAGTTCTGTCTCTCTGTGCACGCCTCCACCTGTCTCTCACCACTCTATTGTTGTTGACGCACTGCTGCTGTGTACCCACCTGCACTCTCTATAGATATAGTATATGTTTGTGTCTCCCCACATGTGTGTGTGTGTGAGACCACTCACTGTGCCTCTCTTTCTTCCTCTGTTTCCTCACAGCATGTGATTGCCATCCCGTGGGTGCTGCTGGCAAAACCTGTAACCAAACCACAGGACAATGTCCCTGTAAAGACGGCGTGACTGGTATCACGTGCAACCGCTGTGCTAAAGGCTACCAGCAGAGCCGCTCGCCCATTGCCCCCTGCATAAGTACGTTGAACCAGTCTTTACCACATCTGCCTCACTGTAGCACAACATGGCCTGGCAAAAGGTCAGGTGTGATGACAGGCATATGTACATATTCAAATAGCACACACAAACATGTGATACGAACCCATCATACACTGTTTTACACTTTTCTTCAGAAGAGTGCATCTCTCTCAACTTCTAATCTTTTTTTAGATCCAGAATTTTCCTCGTTTAAAAAAACACACCATTAAAAGTGAACCCCAAGGTTATGGCTGCACACACTTGTTGGCTCCATTAATCTGAATAAAGAGCTGTGTCAGCTTCTCTAAGCTACCACAATGTCTCATGGGATGACTAAAGTGTACTACCTTTTAATTTATTATTTACAAGCCATTGTAATGAAGACAAAAAGATCAAAATATATGAAATCGCATGAGAGAAGGTCTGTACCTCAAGACAGGATAAGAGAGAGAGAGGGGCTGCAGTATCCAGCATAAGAAAAATTAACGGACTCTCTCAATGAATTGGCTCTCTCCTGTAAAGCAAAACATTTTACTGCTCATCCAGTTTAATGTTCAATACATGTGTTTATGAGTTTGAGTTTATATTACTTCCCACTGTTGTCAGTTTAAATTTACACAAGTAAAATATTAGAATTAGACCTATCGTTTAAATATCACATAATGCAGATGTGCACTCATGTAAGCAGATCAGCATCAGCAAATGGACCTCCAGGACAAGCATGCAGATGAGACTTCCATTTAGAAAGCAGGTTTTTGCCTGTGTAAGTTGAGAAAATCTCATTTTAATTTACCTAAAGACTTGATTGTTTCTTTGTCTCCTTAAACACTCTTCACTGCACTGCTGAAACCACCACACCACTTCCCTCATTGTATCAGGGTCTTTCCTTGCATGTCACTTTTCCTTCTTTCCTCATAGTCTACGTGAATAATCTATAAGTCTTTTTGATTGAGCCCTTTCTCTTCACAATGCAACAATAAAAAAAAAATAGCATTATATCGACATATTACAACAAAGCGTGTAACAGACACGCCGGCCTACCACAACTTACTGCAACTTCTGCATCCGTGTCCATTTCACACTTTGCTTCTCCAAAATGTGAAATGTACATACATGCAGAAGCTGCAGTAAGTTGCAGTTACAGTAGAGGGAGATATTTTATTTCGAGCCGATATGAAAATAATCGTGGGAAAACATTTAATATTAATATGTTTAAATGTAGATACATATTAGCCACCAAGATTAGTCGATTCTGGAAAGTCTACCAACTTCGTGGCTTTAAATATATTATTCCCCCTGCTAGTAATGCAATTTTTGCACCTAGTAATGCTTTTTGCGTTTTGGCAGAAGCAAAGCGTGAGATGGGCAGACTTGTTTATGTTGAAGGAGCCAGCAGGTAGATGACATAACAATTTAAGCTTTTAAGAAAGCCAGAATCCAAACTTGCAAGAAAGGATACACAATAAATAGGTCTCTAAGTTGCACTTCAGACGAGGAAAAACATGCAGCAAGTTCAGACTCAACTCCTGCGTCACCAAGACACAGTTCATTGCCATTAGGATATCTTCCAGACGCCCCGTCAGGAATTTATTTACTAAATTTTCTTCTATAATATTAACACTGAAACCTTGCCAGAATATATCACAGAGGTTTAAGTTTCTGGCTCTAACAGTGACACATTTTCATGCTTCTTTAATAAATGTGCCCATTTACATCCTGTAACAACCTCCACACGTCCACACAGCAACATAAGAACATGCACTGCAGATACACATAATAATGAAACTGATCTTTCTTTGTGTCTCTGTCATGTTTTCTCTGGGAATAGAGATTCCAGTCACACCTCCTACAACCCCATCCAGCAGCACGGAGGAGCCATCAGGTAAGCACAGCTGAGAGTAAAACATTTAATCTCTTTTACATATTTATCTATATGTTGCTATAAATCTGTATAAAAGCACATTTGTCCTCGAGAGGAAACGAGGAAAATGCCGTGGGAGGATAAATGTATTCAGTATGAGGTTTTTAACCAGTTTAGTTCCTCGTCCTCTCATATTTTTTCCACAAGTGTAAAAACAGTGTGCAGGATAAATTGGATCCCACTTGCCTTTCCCCTCCTTATTACTGGGGGGTTCATGAATATTAAATCCATTAGCCGCAGCCCTGGGATGTGCCTCCTTTAATCTCTCACACTTTCACAATTAATCAGTCTAACTGCGGCACAGTGGGGTGTTGGTTGAGTGTGCAGCATTGGGCTCCAGTAGTTTGTTTGATTTGATATTTCATCTCTCCCAGCTCTCTCTTTCCCACTCTTTCCTCTCTGATGCAGTGTAGTAAGAGGAGGAGTGATGGAGGGATCTGGATTTTGTAACTTAGCAAAGGATGTATTGGTATTCTTCTGTTTCAAACAGTTCTGTAACATTTGGTTTGCTGTCCAGTCTTTAATTGGGGAACATAAGATGAGGAGAAGGCATGGAATATCAGATACTGCTACTACTTTAAATGCAGTTTTGTTCATAAACTGCATATAAGTGTTGATATCTGTATATAACAGTTATTAGAATAGATAGAATAATGGGAAATATAACTATGTAACTGATATAAGAATGAATATTAGTGCTCAAATTTAGAGATTCTAGAATCAACTGTCAGCTTATCAACTGGTTACATTTCTGGTGATATGTCACTACTGAGGGTTGTGGCAGGCTCAATTAGTTACCCAGGAAATGGCATAAATGCTGCCAATCTGAAACAGAAAAGTGGAAAAACCCACATTTTCTACTTCCTAAAGAGACGTGCTGTGACTGTATGAACAGTGTTCGAATCAGTACCACTTTTTCTTTCACACACAGTGGAAAAAGTTGATCTGGCTCGTGCCATGTTTTTTTTTTCTCCCTCTCAAATCAAAATGGAAGAGGCCCAACATATATACATGTCTGTAAGCGAGTGTGTGTGTGCATAAGGGCTTTCTGCAGCTGTTTGGTGCTCTGAGGTTTCAAATCTTCCCTGAACAGCTTTGACTGACAGCACAGTCCAGCTATCGCTGTTGTCCAACCCTCCTCCACCTCTTTTCTTTTCTCTTTAAGTCTCTTTTCACTCTCCTCCACCTCCTTCGTCTCCCTCTGTTTCACGCTTTGTCTTCACATAACACTGTGGGTGGTGCAGAGCTACAATATCTGGAGTTTCTCTGGGCGCCCCTCGTCAGGAATCTGTCTACTTTAGGGGTGTAGGACATATTCTGAGGGATTTTTACTTTTATATATTTATTTTGTTAACTTAAAAAATGCTAATTCAATGTGACAACACAGGAAAGACACATACAAATTCCTTGTATGTGTCTGCACATATACTTGGCCAATAAACACGATTCTGATTCTGAAAGAAAATAGACTTTCACATAATTTGTGCATATTTATCGTTTCCACTAACTGTATTAATTAAATCATCCCTTTTGATGGAGATAGTGTTAAAGTGTGAATTATGACCCACCAGGCAATCTGTTCTTCCTTGAGGCTAAAATCAAGCAGACTGTAAGGTGACGGACATCCTCTGTTGGTCATGTCAGAAGCATGAATAGCGATTGGTCATCTAGCCCGCCTGGTCTTGAGGCCCAGAGGATGCATACATTATCCTCCGAGCCTCTTCATGGGGTCACACAGCAAACCCACCTCTGCTCAACCTGGTATTCCTGCAGCTATGATATCACTTCGTGATTGCAAACAGATGTGGCTTGTATGCAGTATTCAACAGTTTTGTTTTTTCTGCACAGTACTGCATACTAAAAAAAAGTGATTATGATTATTATCCGCATCATTATTATTAGTTAGCAGCAGGAGAAAGAGTATTCCAACTTTTTTAAAGCTTTTTTTGAAATGCGTTATGCCTTTTGTTGTGCCCAATGTACTCGGGGGGATGGCGATCAGATCAAAAAAGACACGAGAGCGAGGCCGTTTGCACTTTACCCACATTAAATTAAATTTACACAATTTAATTAAATTTATCTACCATTTATTACTTTTTTATTAAAAGCATATAAGAAAATATATACAAGGGATAGAAGAAGAGGAACAAAAGTGAGAAATGGTGGATTACCTGCAAAAAGTTTGGAAAATGAAGAAAACGAGAAAAAATTTAATGTAAACGGAGTGTGTGAAAAATTGAGATTCTGAAGACAAAGATTTGAGCATGAGTTAAGAAACATGGAAAGTTAATTTAGAAATAAATATGAAAAAAATCGGAGGAGGTGTTGAGTATGAGGTGTTGGGCTGACAGCTATGAGGCAGGTGTCTCGTTGCGCCTTGCTTGAAGGCGGGGAGTGGAGCTGGCCGGGAGGTGGAGGGTGTGAATGGAGGTTATGAGGGAAGATGGAGTGGATATTAATTTGTCTCCTGCAGTAGGGCTCTCCCCCCCTTTCTGACCACACGGAGGGTTGGAATGCATGGAGAATACCTCCGATGGTGTAGCGCAGACAAAACACACATTGTGCTGGTAGGTCATGGATGGCGTGAGTCGCCACTCCCACGGGTCACGACAGAGATGTCTGAACAGCAACGAAATGTGGAGGAGATTAACTGCAGATGACCTGCGATGGCCGCCCTGGCCCGTCAGAATACACAGGATGTGAAAGTAACTAATGATGATGAGGAGAAGGAGAATTGGAGTGACCATGATGATACTTATAAGCATAACAAGGTTCAGCCCTACATACTGTATGTGTGTGTGACGTGCCTGAAGCTGGAAGTGATCAGGATCTGTGGCGAACCCCTCCTCGGATTTTTTGAACATGAGTCTTGCTTTACACACCCTGTTGAGTACGAGTCGAATCCAGCGTGCTTTACGGCCGTGTCAACGTGGGATAGATAGAGAGAGAATAAATACAAGTAAAAAGACACCGAGTTAAGAAAAAATAGAGCCAAAACAGAAGCACACGTTATCAAATCATCGTTAAACTTTTATCTGAAATTTATTTGCTGCTTTATGCCATTAAATTCTTGCCATATTTATTTCCCCCGGCTAAGCTTTCAGAGAAACCCTACAGGACTCCATGCTGATTTAAAACGGAGCAGTTACAGTAATGGGCGATGCCCCAGCTCATCGGAATTGATTGCACGCCACCCAAAATAAAATCTCGAATCGGGTCAAGGATTCTAATAGCCTCTCTTCTCTGCCTGTTGGTGGCTGAAAGCAAACCATCCTTTGCTCACTGACAATACAATGAGAAAAAAGTAGGAGGGGGCTCCTTTTCTTTCTTTCCCCTTTTTTACTCTGTCTTTCTTTGCTGGACGGGATCCAAACTCACAGTTCTAATGTAAGCAGCCCGGCACAGAACAATGGAGCGCATTGCATGGCAGCACACTGGGCTCTGAAATCTAATTACGTGCTTTATTTGCTGCAATTTGTTTCTCAATCAGTCTGCTTCAGGGAGAAAGCCCTCCTCCCGGGCCATCATTTACACCTTCTTGTCTCACTGTTCTTCTACCTTTGATGCCTCTTGCCTCTGTGGTTGTGTTCACACATGTTCACTTGCATTTAAACATTAAGAGCAGCTTTGCATAGTTTTAAAATCAACTGTAACTGCAAAGCTGAAGCACGTGCATACTGTACAAGTATATGCAATCACACAGCTCCCTGAGCAGCTCTCACTGTGACCCAAATGTTAATATTATTAAACATTTTAAATATTTAATTTTATATATATACTAAAGGACAGCTAGGCACTTTGGCATTTACTCTGCTACAAACGATGCAGACTTCTTGGCTGAATGTTAAGTTGCTTGCATTCCAGTCCTTCTCTGTATAACTCTAAAGTACTGACTGCTTCATTTGCATTGCATTCACCTTCACCATGCTATTTCTCCACACTGCTTTTGTTTACTTTAGCTTGCATGCCAAGGTGTCTGTTATGTCCCGGTGCTGGCTGTCAATGTTTCTTTACAGTATGAAGAGATATCAAGATAAATTTTGATCACATCAATAATCCATTATAGTTTGACGGGTGATCTGTGCAATGTTTCCTTCACCTTGCACTCACAGAAAACTGCAGCCACGCTCCAACCTTCTCCATAAGAGTGCTACAAATTGCATTCTTCATTTTAAATATGAAGAATAAAATTGAAGCCCACACAAAAAAGAAAATAAAAAAGATTAAGCACTCTTCTGTGGCCTCAATTTTCATCTAAAAATGACACGTATCACCATGAAATTTCACTAGTTGAGTACTTACATAGAGACAATTTTTTTTTTTAATTTACAAGCTTTTGAGTATTTTAATGTTTAGATATGTAAGTGAGGCATTATATGTGCAAATTTGCTATAATTTGCATACTTTCCCACAACGGAAACACGAACACTGGATAAAACCACGTTCAAAATTCTCGTTTCATTTTGTTGACACATTTGAGTGGAAGGTTCATGCTGAAGGGATTTTGGATAACTCTTTTTATCACTACATAATTCCCAAAACAGTGTCAACAGACAGAAAAAAGAAACATTTTGCAATCCTTTTTTGTATAAGATAAGATAAGATAAGATAAGATAAGATAAGACAAACCTTTATTAGTCCCACCCATTTTTAGGTCATGGCAGAAAGTAAAAGTTATGAAAAACACAATAGAATAGGATCAGATAAAATAGAATAACATACTATACAAAATAGAATAAAATGCTTTGTTATAGTAGGTACGGTATATGAACAAACCCCTATTTTAGAATAAAGATGGGAATAAAGCTGAAAGGTTTGGTGTTAGTGTGTGCTACTTGTATGTGTATGGAAATTTACTGGCTGATAAGGATATGTTATAAAATACAATGTATTTTATAAATTAACTAATACTATTTTACATTTTTTACTTAAAGATATCTCTATGAAATTTCCTCTTACTATAATTTTTTTAATTAAGAGATTTTTAATATTGTAACTTTGAAAATCAACCACAAAATCAATAAAACAACCAACTGAAAGCATTTTAAATTTTATTAGTAGCCTCTGATCATTAACGCACTATTAGCACAAAATAGCCTCAAATATCAAACTATTAGCGTAAAATAGCCTCAAATCTCAAAACTGATCAGTGCATCAAAAAAAAAAAAGTAAATAAATATCTTAAATATCTCTGGTTTACTGTTATTATGACAGCATTAGCAAATCAATAAAAGTACGATGAGGAGTGCTGTGTATAGATTTTGATCTACAAATCTGAGCAGTGCAAGGTCCTCTGAATATTTGTTGCTGAACGTAATGAAGACATTTGTACTGCTCCTTTTTTCAGCGCTGTAAAGTACCGGTCCAAACACATAAAACTGAGCACTAATGCATTCTGTCTCGAAGCAGCTTTAATGAAAACGATTAGGGTAAGGAGTCGTACAGTACTTTAATAGAAGGGGCAAAGGTCCACCTCTCAGTTACACACTTCTCAGTGCTGAAAGGCAGGAAACAAAGCGCTGTAGTAACTACATCTACTCTGCCCAAAGCACATCTTAGCTCAGTATTAGGGGACTGCTTCCACTTCTCCAGCTTGTAACGCTTTCACAAAGGGAACATTTGTCCTCACTGTAGGGGACTGCCTGGCCCTAAATGGGGATCTTGGGGTGATCTCAGCAGGGCCTGGAGCTGTGTCTCAGGGGTACACTAATGGGGAACGAAAGGCTATCAAAGAGAAGTATCATGATGGTATCGGGGAGGGAGGGGGGTTATGAGAAAACAAAGCCTCCTTTCCATCGAAGGGGGAGGGTGGGGGTGGGGGGCGGCACCCTCCCCCTTCGATCATTTACATGGTAATCAGGTACAGCTCATGTAGGCTCCCCTTCTTCATGTACTCTTCCTATTTTTGTTACATTCTCTGTTTACTACCACCAGCACCAGCTTTTTGCCCTTTCTAGCCAGTTCACGAGACTACCAGCTTCAATTTGGGGGTTTTCCTTAAATTTCTGGACCTTGTCTTGTTCTTCCCACCCCCTCCCTTAAATTTCCCTCTTGTCTTTTTCTTTCTTTTTTTGTCAACCTCTCCACCCCTTCGCTCACTACCAATATCTATTCTCCCACCCCCTTCTCTTTTTCGCAGGGGGGTGCATTTTTTCTTGTTGTGGTGTTCCCCGGGCAACCTCATTCAACTCAATTCAACTCAAGTAAATATGAAAGTAAAAAGCACGGACCAAAGATTTGGTCACATAAATGATGTTTGCTCATATCAAGTTTGCCTGAAAGTGCCAGTCTGCCCTCCACTACACCAGTCACTCTTTAACACTATAACATGCTGTTCATCCTTGTCTCTCTTAATTTATTATTATTATTATTATTATTATTATTATTATTATTATTATTATCATTAATAATAATAATAATAATAATATTATTATTATTATTATTATTATTATTGTTGGCAGTCTGAAAAGAGAGCGAGAGCAAAAACACTGAAAAAACAGATTTTATTCCCCTGATATTCCCCTAACATGACATTATTTTGGCATGCACTGTAAGTAGATGATGCATTACAGCACTGCATGGGGCAATCACTACATCGTAGCAGCAACATAGTTTCTGGATTACTGAGGCAAGTGGAGGTTGCGTCAGCTTATGGCCAACCATAAAACTGTTGGCATACTGTCGTGGGTCTATTTGGACAATGAACAAGGCTATAACGTAAAAGCAGTTCACTTTCAATAATTAAAAACACCATTGCAAGAGCACAATATGATGACGTGGAGGACACACACGTAGAGTCACAGATGTAAATATTTTCCTAACCTGCAGAGATATCGTATCTTGTATATTTGCATACCTTTAATACAGCCCTGTGGCTGTATGCCATACTGTGCTTGCAGTATGCAGCTCATTATTTTCTTTATTGAACCACAGTGAACACTAATATCCCTGACCCCCACCGCACATGAATATATACATTTTAATATTTTCTGGGCCAAAAATCTTTCTGAACAGTGTACATCGAATGATGTGGATGAAAAATCAAATGTTCACCTCATCTGCCTCAAAGAATATGTAAATACATACTTGTCTTTGAGAGCTTCCTCTCAGCAGAGTGCTCTAAGCTGATTTGGATGACACCGGTGCCTGCATGAGGTATTCATTTCTTCACGGCTCCAGAATGGACGCACCCCCAAAATGAGGGTCCTTTGCCTAACACTTCATGGATGGCCAATTTTCCCTTCCTGACCTCCCTTTGTGTGGCATTGACCCCCTCCACCTCCCCACCTTCCACTCCCTCAAATAGCTGACAACCCTGCGTGCCCCCCCTGCAATAAATGCAAAAGCTTGACGTGGTCCTCTGTGGGGCCTTGAAGTGATCCCAGGGCTATTTTTTTTTTTTCAGAAGGTCGGGGGCTGAGGTGACAAGTGTGGTGAGATTTGGGTGGAGGTGGGGGATGAAGTAAATGTCGGGTGGTCTGCATAGGCCTAAATTATTCCCACCGTCTGAGTGGGTTCTTGGCACTTTTTCTTTTAAATCTCTCAAAACACTGTGCTGATAACATCAGGTGCTTTTATAAGACCATCACACATGATGAGATTGTGCTGTTGGACAATAAAAAAAAAAAGTTTATTTATTTATTTATTGTTCTGTCATTTTCTTCCTAAACTTGAAACTCAGTGAACAAGTTTAGGCTTTCCAGATTCTACTACATGCTATAGAAGCATTTAAAGCTTTAAATCTCAAATAGAGATGTTTTATTTAAATAATTCTGAATATCAAATATAACATTTTCCTACTAAAATCATGAATTATTATAATCATTTTAATATGAATTTAATACCACCATATTAATTGTGGTATTACTAAAATATCATATTAAGTATGGTATAACTATGTTAACTAATAATGATTTCATTAATTATAAGATTTTTTCAGAAGGTAAAATTTTATTTTGATCAATTCATAGTGATTCCTTTAATCAAAGGACAAAGTGGAAAATTCTGGGACAATTCTTTTCTGATTAAGTAAAAATTCAAAATCAGTTAATTTGCTGTGGGTGCAAGTATTTATTTTTTTCAAATGTCTTAAATCGAGAATATTATTTTCCAAGAACAGTGAAATTGTTAAAAAAAATGCAAACAATTTAATTCACAGAAAAAATAAATACTGGCAACCAAATTGCAGAGATTCTTTGATGCGTTATGACTCGTTATCATATTTGATTCTTTGTTATTCTTGCAGACTGTGACTCTTACTGCAAGGCATCCAAAGGCAAACTTAAAATCAACATGAAGAAGTACTGCAAGAAAGATTACGGTGAGTAAACAAACAACGCGCAGCCTGTTTAACCACTCACATTTACATTATGAAGACATCGCCTTTACTTTGAGATCAATCTGTCTCTAAGAACAAATAATTTGCACTTTTAGGGAGTCCCAGTGTTACTGCAGAGTCTTTCTTTGTATGCATTTGTTTGCTCCTACAATCAGAATACCTTCAGTGTTATGCATCCAGCCCAGAATGTTCCTGGGAAGCAGCAATAGTTTTCAGGCGAGGCATTTTACTGATGTCTTACTACAGCTTTCTGAGAACAGAGAGTCAAAGGATCAAACAGAAGACAACAGATCTTCAAGGAGGAAGAGAGAGGCAGACAAACAGAAGGACAGAGAGGGAGAAGATGTGTGTGCGTGTGTGTTGGAAGGGTTATCTCTGAACAGTCGAATAAGACTCCAGCAGACAAAGCAAGTCAGTATGACAGACAGTGGGAGCTCTCTAAGAGATCCTCATTAAGAAAGGCCACTTCCCCCAAAAGCTGATGTGTTTCTTGGTGAATTCCTGTGACCATCAGTCTGCCACCCCATTCAAGGTGTGGATAAGACATATGACCTCTCCCCTCTTCCTGTCCCTCTGGCCCCTCCCCTGATTGAAGTCAGGCTGCTGAACTAGTCAACCAAGCAGCGGCATCCTGGAGCATACTTCAGCAGCTTGATGGACATGCCTGGACTTTGTTCTGTTAGGATTTGCAGGAGTTAAAGGGTCAGCTTATAGACACCTCCTCTTCCACCAGTGCCTAACTTGATGCTAGTGGCGTGAGAAAAACCTCGTCTCTCAAATATGTTGCGGTCCATGCGTGATTTTTTTATTTTTGTCAAAAGGCAGAAAATGCTGGAAATTTCAAAACCAAGTTAGCATTTCTTCTAAAATCAAGATTAAAAATACATACTTTTATTGTGCTGTTGTATTATATTTTATTTATACATTAACACAGATGTGTAACAAATACAATTTTAAAAACCAATCCACCCCAAATGTAGGGCACGAGGGGGAACTAAATGAGTACGCCATAATAAGGTCTGCATAGCAAGCATATCTCAACCCAGTAAATACCTCTACCAAACACCAAATGAGGAAATATGTTTGGGAATAATGATGCACAAGAAACACTGAGACATCGGTGTCATTCTGTCAGATGACTGGGAGTCCTAGAAATGCATGACGTGTCCTTTAACAGTGGCACCATAATGCCTTTGATTATGGTAATGGTGAGACAAATCTGTTCCCTTACCTTGACTAATTTAATTTAGTTAAATGAATTTTTAACTTTTTTTTTTAAAGTGGAGAAAAAAAAGAAAAATGAGTGTAAAGACAAAGTCTCCTGGCCAATGAATTTACTGCTTTGTGGAATTGCGCAGAATGGCAATATCTGGATGAGAATGCACCGGACCACTAAAACACCACTATTAAAACTGAGCGATAACAGTAGGCAGCACCCATTTGAGGGTGAGGAAATGTAGAGATAAAAAGAGGCATCAGTATGATGCGCTGGAGAAACGATCACTCAACACAATCCGGAGTACCCTTATCTACAGTATGTACATATCCAAAGACAAGACAGCAGGAGAGGCTCCAAAATTGATTTGGCATGTCTCGTAGGTGTGCTGGTACTGATGGCTGAGCGACTGCCAAGCAAGAGACAAATGAAAAGAAAAGATTCTCTTTAATGCTTTTTGGGTGTAGATACAGAGCCTTGTTATGTAGAGGGTGTAAATTAGGGAGTCTGAACAGAGAAGGTTCTTAAATCTTGAGATAGAAACTCTGCTGTTAAGTGTGATTTAATCAAAACATGAAGCCAAAAAGATTCTCTTTGGCTGCCATGTTATGATGGTGTACAATCAATCGAATAAACACATGCAGATTTAATGTGTTCATGCACAACAACAGACAAAATATATGTTTGTTTGTTTGTTTTTTAATTTCCTTTACAAACTCTTAAATTAAATTATTTTTCAGAGCTGGATCATAGTTAAAATATTTAATTTAATCTGTGAGTCCAGCAGTGGTGTTATGTTCTTTGACATTCTCTGTGTAATTCACCTTCTCTCTGCCGGGTGGCTTTGTGCCAGGAATATACATTAAAGGATCCATTTCCATCCATAGTTAGCAACGGAATATTTAAGACTAATTACGGACAAGAACAAGAACCCTGTGCAGTATTTACTCAAGCTTAGCAAAGCTGACTGAGACACAATGTAAATCTGCAGAAGTTGGCTCCAGGGAGCCATAGCTTTGCACTGTTTTGAAAGGATCAGCAGGGATCTTTTTTCCCATGCTGCGTAGGGAAACGACACTACAAGCTTCTGCATTTGATATGCAGACGCACATTAGCAGTCACAGGAGGATGCAAGGCCCGGGGAAATGTCTCATCTCAGCAAATCCTTGGTGCAGCCACTTTAAGCATCTCAGTGTCCACAGTGCACAGTAACTGTTGTGCAAACACAAACAGTACATGGTGGCAGCTGGTATATCCAAGGTGCTGCAGAGGTCACTGTTAGGTCAGCCAACGGTCATTAGGGCTCCCATGACACTGAGGCCTAAATAAAACTATTATACAAATAATAGTTTTATACATTAATACATCGCAGAAGAATAAATTGCACATGTAATTACTGTGCTACAAGCATAACACAAAAGATCTGGTTTAACCAGTATTACTGAAACATAATAGCATAATGGAAACTAAAATTACACACAGATACAGATATGTTTTCAAAAATCACCTTTATTCAGCTACACTGTTGCAGCTGGAAAAAAGGTTTTAGAAGCAGTTTTAGATTTTCACCATTTTATGAAATGAATCCCAAGGCAGTGATTCAAAATCAATAACACAAAACCTGGCCTGGGTACAGGGGTATACACTTAATACTGCCAAGATGTTCAGCTCCATAAGTGCTGAAGGTGACCTTGTGACAAGATGGTTCATTCCGAAACTGGTCTCATAAGTACAGGGGGAAGAGATCGGTTCAATAAAATGCATATTGATACACGCTCTCTTTCCTCCTCTTCTTCACTCTCACTTTCCCTCACTCCTCCTCTCACAGGACAGGATCGGTACATTAATCATGTGATATAACTGAGTATCTTTCCAGCTAACGTCTTTAATAGCCCTTCTGTCTCCTAATCACATTACAAATCACGCTGCTGTGTCAGTAAATGGACATAATGCATACTGGGCTCCATCTGATAGCTAGACCAGGTATAGAGAAAAAATCTAGGTTAGAATTAGGTTACCAATTTTTACTTTACTGGGATTAATAGCACATTGGTGTCAATTTAAACATGTCTCTTACCTCCTTTTATCAATTCAGTACTTGCTTTTCAATCAATTTCAGTTGATTTGTCACCATTCAGATTTGTACACATCATATTTGACCTTCTTTAAAGAATTAAAACTGTGTTTCTGCAACCTATTCAATGTCTTATTAGTCTGATATGCACTTTTAGTCACAATGTAAAGCCCTTTTGAAAATAAAAAAAAAAGATCAAATATTTCCTTGGTGAGGCAATGCAAGAATGCTGTAATGCACTCAAATGCCAAGATTTCCTCTGCTGCAATAACGCAAATCAACAAAACCTTCTTAAATCTAAAACACTTGGGGATACTGAGGTTTGATCTTCCAGCCTTGGAAATGTCAGAGCTCTGGATTTTGTGACATAATCCCTAATGTGCATCATGGGCTAACCCTTTCCCCCTTTTGTGACATCATTACTCTTTGGTAAGACCGATATAGGAAACTGAAACAAAATCCAGGCCTTCATTAAAATAATAAAAATGTCTGCATATCTCATGCAAGCAGGAGATTAGCTCAATAAATATCCAGTGACATAGTGATTTGACCAAAACAATCTGTAGACTAAATTGTTTAAGCAAAAACTTTGGCTTGGAAGGACTGTTAAAATTAGAAGGTAAAGCCACAGTTTTGAGTGTTTTTGGAATGCTAGCTGCATAGCTGTAGGGAAGGCAATGCCAGTTGGTCTACCGCAATGTCTCTTAGTGAAAAATCTGCTGGATGATTTGCTTTAAAGAAAAATTTGCAGACCTTTATTGTTCCCAGTAAAACATGCAAGCCTCTTATTGCTGGCCTACTGTCGTCATGGACTTTGAGCTTGTCAATCAACCTCTGATTTGTAAATCTTAGCATGCATTGGACAGCAGGAACCAAACGTCCAAATTGACGTCTTAAAATAATACACAAGATTAACCTGGCATGTTTTTTGATGGGAGGAGAAACCGAGGAGCTCCTAGAGAAAACTTAAAAACATAAAAATTCCAAACAGAAAGAACCTGTCTGGGTTTGTCCCGATCTCTGAAGGCAGAGATCTTTATATACTTGAAAAATCATCATAACTCACTACCATTTACAACAAATTCGTAACTGGCTTGCTTTGTTACAAATGCAAAAACTGTGGCAATGACACAGCATATTTAGTTAAGTTTGAAATGCAGATTTTTATACCCAACTGCTTACCTGAAGCTACCTTTAGGCTAGTATTAGCTTAATTCAGTGTGGCCACTTAGCATGCAGTCACCTTAAAAACAGACTACCTCTTGTAAAATGTCAAATTAAATGTATTTGAATGCATAAACTTGATATATGTATGTAACTGTAAAAGTGTTAAAATAACTTTTAGTCTATCCAAACACACCTGAGAAAAATCGCAGTAGCAAAGATGCAACCGAATGTGGTATCTACATGCTTGTGTCTGTGATGAAAATGATATACTCAATTATAGTATATAGCCTCAAAAACTAGCGTGCCCAGTTACAACCTCACACAACTCTGCTGCAGACTTTTAGCCTTACAGAGAAACTAAACTTTACCAGTCACACGCTTTTGCATGTTTGTTGAATCCAGTAAAAGGAAATCATGTGTCACGTCTTTTGCTTCCCAACTTTTCTTTGCAGCTGTCCAAGTGCACATCCTGAAAGCGGACAAATCCGGTGAGTGGTGGAAATTTACTGTCAACATCATCTCCGTCTACAAGCAGGGAGAGAGCCGCATCCGCCGTGGGGACCAGTTTCTGTGGGTCCGTGCCAAAGACGTGGCCTGCAAGTGTCCAAAGATCAAGCCTGGGAAGAAGTACTTGCTGCTGGGAAATGATGAGGACTCCCCTGGCCAGGGTGGAGTAGTGGCAGATAAAGGTAGCCTGGTTATCCAGTGGAGGGACACATGGGCACGCAGGCTCAGGAAGTTCCAGCAGCGCGAGAAGAAAGGCAAGTGCAAGAAGCCATAAGCAGGATGAGACGGAGACGATTCTGAAGAGGGAGATGATTTCAAGAAAAAAAGCTGAGCTGGCAAATATTAATAAATAAATAAATAAATAAATAAAAAGAATGGAAGAGTGACAGACAGAGGACCATGGACAGAAAAGAGACTGTTTATGTCGCTGCTTTTTTGTGTAGAAGCATGAAGAGAATTATTTAGGATGATATGTTTTTTTCAGTCGAACTTTTGTTGAAGGAGCTCACCTGGCAGATTTGGTTTATTTTACTTTGAGATTCCTTTCTCTTGTGGATTTGCACCTATTACCAGTATATATCATTATTTGTTTTGTTCTCATTATCCCAATATGAAATCCTTATATTTTATGTTTGAATTTTATGGACATTTTCCGCTGTTGCAAAAATGACAGAAAGCCACTTACCTACCGCTGCAACTTTGCCTCTGCATGTTGTCTTGGAAAATTGTATTATTCGCTAAGAAGTGAGCTTGTTTCAACAAAAGATTTCACTGTTGAGTGGCAATTGAGGCAGTGATATGTAGTTCCTTTATTGAGATTTGTGCCATAAATGCTATTGTTTCTAAGCCACAGAAATGCATACATTTAGCTGTGAAAGACTTGCCATTCCTTTCCTGTCTGAATTTAGTTATATTATGCAATTCAAGCAACACTAAATTGCATGTCTTACATTTTCATCTGTCAGGACTTTTACAGTTCTACAACATGCAAGTGACAGAAAAGAATCTATGACAGTATTGACTTTTATTTTCAATCTAATCAATCCTGAGCATCCTTGTTACTTCAACCAGTGCCCCTCAAATTTCACAGTTAAGCATTTGCCTAAACCTGCATGTGAGATTGTAATGTTCACTAAATAGTGCTGCTTGTGGTACTGTACTAATGTTAAATTTCTGAGGGAAAAAAACATTTAAATCACTGATTTTACCTTTAGTAGTTACAGTAACTGTGATATACTTTGTCTCACAAAAAAATAGAAGCTTTAACAAGTGACTTGGGAATAAGAAGCCAGCTACATTTTATTGATAACCTCTTTACAAAAATGTTCATAAAATCCTGAGTTGTTCCTAATAGACATTAATAAGAAACTACCCTCAACCGCTTCCTTCCTGTCATGAGGCGTCACCGCAGTGGGGAGCTTTGGAGGTTTGATTCGGTTTTATGCCGAAAGCCCTGCCTAACGCAACCCCAAAGGGCATTTGGGATGTGAAATCTTGTTTGTTTGTTTTTTCCTTTCATCAGCAATGCTTGCTCTGCCACAAATGATCAGAACTGTGAAAGTTACCCAATGTCTGTTGTTGTGTAAAATGGATGCAATGTTAAAATTGTGCGGGTGAAAGTGCAGCACTGCAGCTGCTGGTACTGCATGTTCTCAGAGGATACTGACAAAGACAAATAGTATGACGCAAGTGCAACAATGCAAATATTTATATGATTTACCTCTGCAGAGATGTGTTCTTTTAAACCAATTTATGGAAAGCTCGCCACAGTATGTCAAAATCTTCTACAATGGGTATGAGTAGGACAAAGGGAGAAAGATGTTGCAACTGACCCCCTGCCTGTTACTAACACTAAATCTGAAAAGATGATCTGAAAGATATTCAGGTTGTAGAAAGCACAGAGTGGATACAATGAAACAATAAATTTCTTACCTTACGTGGCAGAGAAAATAATCCCTATAGTGATGAAAAACTGAAGCTTATTGCGCCTTAAGAAAGTGCTCAACACGCTTACCTAAATTTACTTTTAGAATCCACCTCACAGCTTGTATTCGTCTGTAGTACTTCCTGCAGTATGGTGGGATTGCATATAAACCCATTTACAGGGCACACTCTTTTGCAAACACAATGCACGACTGTACGCTCAGTAAAAGAAACGAATCAGTAAGAAAATGCCTGCCATGTTAATTCTCTTCATGTCAATACTTGCAAAGGGACAAATGGGGTGCATTACAATAACTTGTCGCTGCTTGATTCAAACCACTTTGTTTGTGTGCAGTTCAGTTTGGATTTCTCCAAGGAATGCATGGATAAAAATGCTCAGGTTTGTAAAAAGCCCAAAGTGTATTTGATTTATCATGAACTTTTTATCTTTTGAGGCCAAATCACAACACCGTGAGCACTATGTTTGTGAGACAATAAAACATCATGTTAAATGGGTGATTGTTGTCTCACAAAAGTTACATTTAATTTCTAACGCTCAAGTGAGTGTAAAGAGGGATAGACAAGAAACTTTCAAACTTTCATAAAAAGGAGATAAAGATTTGATACCAGTATCTTGGAAACACCCTCAATTTTGTAATTTTACTTATAGTAAAAATCCTAGATGATGACAAATTGAGCATATTGAACTGTGATACAAAAAATGACTGTACTAGTCAATATTGACATTTTTTTTTATTGTTCAATCAGTTTAATATTTGTTATTGATACCCAACATGCTGCTACATGATGGCGGCTTCTTGAATTCTCCAAAACTGATAATCACAATATTCTGACATATACACAAAATTTTTGCACGGTGCTGCATTTCATTGTTAAACCAACAATGTTATGTGTCAAGTTCTTTTTTTTTTTTTTTAACTATTTTTATTTGGCACAGTGTAATCCAAAATGACACGACTCTGGTCTCCATAGCTTCTAGCTGCAACTTTGACATCCGTCTCCTGAGCAATGGTTTGACAAGCTTCCAGATGAAACGCTATACACATACACGTCAAAGCATTGCTTTGTGTTCATACTATGAATTGTAAATGTTGTTTTCACCATTGCAAAGTCTTTTGCAATGTTTTACAATGCCTACTAATATATTATGGTTATTATATATGAATATATTTAATGACACAAGACATTGTGGATTTTATTGTCTTTTTTTTTTTTTTTTACTTGTTTGTGGTTATTTAGATCGTTGTTATTAAAAGAAGGAAATAATAACTACTGAACACACCAACCTGGTAGAACTAAATTCAGATTTGCAGAATAAATAAACTCTTGTTACATTGAAAAATCATTTGCCTCTGTTGCTTTTTTTTTTTTTTTTTTTTTTTTTTTTTAAATTGTAAGTCTACAGAATTTAATGTATTCAGTTTATCCCTGTTAACTGGTTGCAGTATCATTATAAATGTAGTAGGGGAAAAAATACGCAATGGAATGAATTAAAGTAGTACTAGTGTGTTAAAACTTTGCCAAAGGTCCACACTACCTAAAGATCATGTTACAAAACACTTCAGAGTGAGGCGTGAGCGTAAACGCAGACAGGAGTCCAGGCACTATAAAATGGAAATGTCATTTATTAGAAATTACAAGCTGAATTGATTTACAGGGAAGGAAAAGAGCCATGTTAGTAACACAGCTGAGCTGTTTGTTTTGGCTATGAGCTATTCTATAAACATTACAAAATCCAAACAAAATGATAACATTACAGCTGCTACAGTAATAAATGGGTAAATATAAGTGAGTGTGAATATTGCAAAGCTTGCGGAATTACTGTATCCAGTGCAAACCTCAGCCCAACCACAGACAGGCTTATGAAAGAAAAGCCCCCGTTGCCTGCGGGAGGTCCTACTGTTAGGTCAACATTCCCACAGTTCAGGCAGTAAAATAAACCTTTTTCAAAATGCTTACAAATCTCCAAATAATTTAAGAGTTTGATGATTTACTAATTTATTAGTAAGACATTTGAATATCTATTAAACAATTTACACCCACAAAAAAAGAAAGTAAATGTCTTTTGAAAGGTTACATATACCCTTAAACCCAAGAATGACATACTGAATAAAAGCATTTGTCTGTGGGGTTAAAGTCTTTTTTTTCCCCACTTCTCCTTTATTAGATAGCCCAAAATGACCTGTGTCTTAATGTGAAGAACAAGTATGATAAATCTGCTTAAATGAGGGTCTGTCTGTTTGATGTCAGTGCTGATTAAATTCTGCTCCAGACTTTCATTGTTGCTGTCCGACACGGGTCCATGATCACTGCTGTCTTCATCACACAGGCCACGCAGCAATCACTATAATGGCTATAAGAAGTAGTACGATAACTACCAGCATCCCTGAGCAGAAGGAAGGAGGGAAAAAAAGACATGTTAGAACAATTGGAGGGAAAAGGACATCAGACTTCAAGGTTCATTAAGTAATTTCACACACACACAAAAATGAAAATCTGGATGCTTTTTCTCCCCTAACACAGTGGGAAAACACTTCCGAAGAAGACAGGTTGCTGTGTGAATAAGAACAGAATGCAATCACATGGAAATCACTTAATCTATAACATGCTATAATGGCCAGAGATCAGGTGATTTACTTGAATAATATAATTTTTTTTTGCCTTGACAAACTTGGGTTGCTTCTGCAGTATGCTTTGGAATATCATCCATTTGGACTGTGAAGGGCTGTGTGATCAGTTTTGCAGGATTTGGCTGAATCAGAGTGTAGCCCTACACACTTCAGAATTGATCCGGCTCCTTCCACCAGCAGTCACATCATCAATAAACACTAGTGGCCCCGTTCCACTGGCAGCAGTACATGCCCATGCCATGACACTGCGTCCACCTTGTTTAACAAATGATGTTATATGCTTTGGATCATGAGCAATTCTTTTCCTTCTCCATGCTCCATTCTCTTCAGTACAACTTAATCTTGGTTTCATCTGATCAAGATGATCACTTTCTGTGCTTTTGGTGTTGCTGAGCTCTTCAGTGAACTCGCTGGCTGTTGATTTGGTGACTTGTAAAATTATTGATGTCCTTCTATTAAGTTTTTTTTTTTCCTTTTCAGCCTAATGTTGGCCTCATTCGCTGACATTTGGGGCTCACATTTAAAATTACCTATAAAAACTATTAAATATAAACTTTAGATATTAATGTCTGCTTCATCTGTCATGAAACAACAAATAAACAGACCTCATCTTGCCACAAAACTGCTTGCCAGTCAATTGTCCAGTTTGGAGTCTTTGAAATTGGGAAACTGTGTATAAAAATGTCTGTAATGTAAAAGTTTTGTGAAACCTTATGAATTAAAGCTGAAAGTCTGCACTTCAATCATATATTGATTGTTGGATTTAAAATCCACTGTGGTCGTGTCCAGAGACAAAACTACAAACACCGTGTCTTTATCCAACTAATTATAGACGTCAGTATGTGTCACTCTGTTGCCAAATAACCAAAATGAGTTACAGTGTAAGCATTAATTTTTTAGGGTGTTAAGCACTGGACACCTGCTCCAGAAGTTTATTTTGTCTGTGTTAATCATGAACTGCTGTACATTTATTTAAAAAGCAATGAGACTTCATCATAGTCAACAACCACCACCCATCCAGTCTAGCAAGGCTAAATAAAAAAAAATCACTGCTGCTCAGATACAGTTACACAACTTTCCAAACTCATTTGCTATGATAATTTATGCTGAATTTTCTTACTTCATGTTTTGTTGCTATAACCCTTGGTGATAAAACCTTTTCAGCTTGAAACAATATATATATATATATTTATAATTTAAATTTTAAAGTTAAAAAGTCAAATGTCAAGCAGCTGAGAAACTCCAAACCTGATTTGAGACAGACCCAGAGGGAAGGAGGGGAATTCATCAGACACAAGGGAATACACTTGGAAGAGGTAAGAAGCCTACATACCTCACTACTAATTTTCAAAGTCCTTGATCTAACACAAGTCCCAAGTGCGTATGCCCTTGTAGCATATAACCATTCTTCTCTTGATGACTTAATGCAATTTACATGCGTTCAATGGCCACAAAAGCTTTATTGCCATAGATCGCACACTGTGATAGGCATGTGTTTCTGATTCTGTTTCAAGAGGGTAATCATTGTTTTTCTCTGATACTATGGCAGCAGAGAAAAAAATGAGCAAAAGCTCACTCACACTTCATCAAAGTGTTTTGCCCTCGGGACCTCAAAAAAATTTACATTTTTTTTTATTATTATTATTAAAGCCACCGCCCTAGAGAAAGGAAAAGAAAAAAATAACATGTAAAATCCACTACAGGTAGATATTTTATCCTCTAAGTAAAACAGAATCACAGTAAAGGCTTTAGGAATATTTTAACTAATTTTGGTGGATAAATGGATCTATCTTTTTAACCACTGCCATAAATACTTGTGTATTGTAGAGTATTTACTGCATCAATTAACATAACTAAAGTAGTCCAGCTCAAATTCCTTTTTCCATATACCAGTTTGTTAATTTTGACACTGCCACCTAGAGAATGAGATGATAAAAGTTGAACTTTATTCAGTGTTAACTAAAATTTGCAAATTATAAAAGCCTGACTGAAACTTGCCGGGTCAGTATATGCTGGTAATCTGTTATTTGTGGCATATTAAAAGCGGTGTCCAGCACAGAGAGCAATGAAATAGAAACATTTTTCAACTTTGAACTAGTTGTTTCAGTTATGTCAGCCAGATTTAAGGGCTCTGTTTCCAAAATGATTCAGAAATCTGAGACATTTCTGAATAATTATATTTTATATATATGCTGATACACTGCAAATATACTTTGAACACTAAAATATTAACTTAACTCCTTATTTAAGTGAATAACAAATTCAGAATAGAATCAGCATGGAGTGTGAATTTCTAAAATCTATCAAATATGACACTTGAAATATGGCTATTGTGGTTTGCACGAGAGGTGTGTTTTAATCCAGGGGATGATGGTAACTGCTTGCCCTGGTTACTGTTTAAATTTAACAATTCATTTTGATAATCAGGAATGAGAGAAGGCAGTCCACAGAGTTCCCGGTAAGGCCTTACAGTATAAAGTATCTCCAGGTGGCTGTTGTTGTGATTTGGTGCTATATAAATAAACCTGAATGGAATTCAACTGGAGTGTTAGCGAGAGTAAGAGAGAAGTGATGGTGTGTGGTTTAGAGTACATTATGAGGATTTGATTGCCTTTAGGATATGCTGGTCTTTCATTCTGTATATGTATATATCAGACCACAAACCATGGCACACATTTAAAATTTGGAAAAGTTTTGCCAAAGTCAGATTCCCACACCATTCCCACTTCTTCTACAGTGACACAGGAATGAAGATTTAAAACAACTGCACATCTAGCTGGTCTGAGGGCTGTCAATACGTGGCCCCACTGACTTAAGTTGTCCATTGTTATTTAGCATGCGGCTGGTATTATCCCCAGCCCTTTCACTTTCGGTTTGCATTTCTCTCATTCTTTGGCTCTTGCTTTCTGCATTCCCCTCTGTGGCTTAATTGGTTGTCTTTCCCACGGGGAGAGAGACAGAGTGAGATATAAGCCATGCTGAACAAATTGCTTGCGGTGGTAGTGGTGGTTTGATGAAATGCAAGGCTGATGCTGGTTTCTTTGCCGGGATATATGAGACATGCCTGTACCATGTCCAGATGTCTTTATACCCCATTATCTTATTGCATCGTTCTTGTCATCCTTCTCCTTTGTTTTACTACTTATAGGCAGTTGTCACCTTATTTACATATGGGGAATTCTTTGAGCATAGCGCTTTTTTTTTTTTATTGTATACAAAAGGAATGTGTTCCTACATAGATTCACAGGATATTCATGCTAAGAGCCATCACTGGTTTAGTCAGGCCCTCTCCTCTTGATAACTTACACATGTGAGCATAATAAAATAGTCAAACCAGACACACATGCTCAAATACTTGTGATGACTCTTTAAAAGCTTCAAGCTTTAAGCAAATACACACATAAATTCGCAGCAATCATCTTTGTTTAGGTGTAAATGATAGGCCTGGTCTATATTAGATTCAGACATCAGAATTTCATTCAGTCTAGTCCAACATCTGTCAGCAACTCCATTTGACACCGCATAGCAACAACAGTAATAAGCCGTGCAACACACACATGTTACTGTGAAGCAAGACTCTCGCTTGTTCTTTCTAACTTTCTATCGTCACGTAGCCGCCAGTCATGAAGCCACATTAGGCATCCACAATGCCCCTCACCCTTCCCCTTGGACCATCGCTGTCTGCCTCAGTAACTAAATAACCTACTCTGACCCTCAGAGGGCCTCTAGAGGCTAATGACAATAATGGCGTTAACTTCCCAAATAGATTAGGGCTCTGCTGTCACATTGATGCTGAGGGAGATAGTTGGTGTCTGCTGATAGACTGACCACCCAGAAGTTTCGGAGGGCTTGGTCTGGGTTCAACCCATCTTAGCAATTTCCAGACATCAGTAAGACAACTTGCAGAGAATACCAATAATTGGTGAGAGAAAGAGTGAAAGAGATGGCCCATAAACTGGTCTGGTCATTCCCCTGCCTTTGTACACAAAAAAGACAAAACAAAGGAGAAAAGATAAATTTTATGCTAACAAGATAAACATGAACCTATTTTTTAAAAACACAACTAAAGACACATATTTTTAATTAATTGTGGCTTTAGAAATATGTTGAAAAGTTTCCTGACATATATATTAAAACATATGGTGTCCAACTAAAATGTGGCTGCATTTTCGTCTACTACAGCATACGGAAATCTTTATCCATCTGTAAATCATATGTCGTGTGCACTTCTTTAAGGAGAAAATTGGAAACCCTACAGAAGTTATACATTATATATATTTTCCAGATTTGTATTACTCTGTAAAGACTTTAAGCAACTTGAGGTGACTGCTTTGAACAAATACATTGGAAAATATATATCTTTAAAACCATGATAATTGCCAAACTTCTTACATTTATTTTAAGGACAGTAATATTTCTATAAAGTTTATAGAACCGTATCATGGTTCTAGGAGAGCTTATAGAACTGCCAGACTTAAGATTCATACTTGAGGAAGAATTAATGGAAATTAAAGTGCACCAAATTTTGAGGCAGTTATGTGAAAATGTTAACTTCTTGGTGACGCAAGTGGAAAATCAGGGGACCTCATAAATCAGAGTATACAATACAATGCTCATTAAGAGTGCCACAAACGTCTGTTTTAAATGCATGCTAGCATTCATTTTTGATAGTGTTTATATGTTTTACAACATTTAAAAATGCAATTTATTTTTAAGGGTGTATCTAAAATATACATTTATGTGATATATCTGAGATTAATTGGTGCACTGCTTAGCTGGCAGATGAAGCTGCATGCATTGCAGTGTAATCTTGTGGTCTGAACACATGACCAAGGAGGAAACTGTGCTCCCTACACCCCTGTCAAATATGAAATATGAAAATGGTTTCAAATATTTACAGATATCTTGAGGCAAATTTACTTGAACTTGCCACTTACTGAGAAAAACCTCTGATGTGGAAACATCATTAACAGGATGTATACAGTAATTTAAAGCAAGTCTTTCATCAGCTATATAACACATATTTAACTGGGATCTCTGTCTGCCAACAGTATATCATGTTGGGGCGTTAAGAGGAACAAAACCTGCCATAAAATATCAAAAAACAGTTTTAATGTTATATTTATCTCCCACACTTTGTGTTTTTCTTGGTAACTCCTAACTTGCAATTATAGACAATGTTAAGCAAACACGCTCTTCTCAAAAGAGAGTCAAATTCTGTCCGTCATAAACCAACGTCTGATGCAAACCACCTGTGGGATTCAGGGGGTTCCCGCAAAGGTCCTCTACAAATTTAAGATAAGCTCTGTTGGGAGGGTTATTCAAGTTGATGTTATCTGATTTGATGTGCTCTAACTTACATTTTCAGTAATGGCATTTCTGGCATCATTTAGACTAATCTGCCACACATATTCAGGAAAACCTATGAGCTGTATTCCGTAAAAATAAAAAATAAAAAGCCCAAAAAACAAACTGCAACTCCACCTTTTTTGCTAGAATAATGCAAACTTCTCACATGTTTATTGAAGGACTCTTGAAAACTCTTGCTTCCTGTTTGGGGTTGTTTTTTCATGTTATTGGAATCAAGACACCAGCCTCAAGGTACTAATGATGAAATAGAAACTTAACATCTGAGGTGCAACTGAAATTTTGAATGAAGAAAATTTATAAATGCAGTCAAAACAATCTGAATCTTGGGTGGATTGAAGCCTGCTCTGTGCAGGAATCTAATATGTTTCAGCAAAATGGATATTTCTCAACACTACAGGGCACTAGTTATGCACAGTGTGTTCCAGGAACCATGGTTTAGCAATATGTGGGCCCTTTTCAAACGTTCAGCTAAATTTTTTGGTATAGTGTTTTTTGTTTTGTTTTGTATGTTTGCATGTATGCACAAAAATTTGCTATGCCCCTATCTTCAAAACTACCGTAATTTCCATTATGCTACGTTAACCTCCTAAGACCCGAACTCTTTCATTGCATGCATTTCTATTTTTTCTTTCCTATTTGGGCTGATTGGGACCTGATGAATTTAAAAACAAAGAATTAGCAGATTTTTTTTCTTTACCTAATTTTTGTTTCTGAGAAAAATGAGATCCACATTTGAGGACATTCGTTTTAAACTTCGATAGAACAGTGGCAGTATAATGTCCTCGTAAGTGGATATCAGGCCCTTGTAGAGATAAATTAAGTATTTTGGTCTAGACAACCCAAAATGTGATGTCCACATATGTGGACGCCAGGTCCTAGGAGGTTAAGTATGCGTTTGGCTGTTCCAGCCAGACGTTCCTAACTTTACAAGGACTCAGCTAAGACATAACACCAAACACCGGTTTTGGATGAAAGGTGGTCTTAAAAATAAATAAAGCCTTAAAGCTGAGGAATTACAAACACACTGCCATGAAGAAAGAAGGAAAGCCCTCCAAACAATTTGTGGCATGTAGTACTTTCAGTTCTTTCTGTGCTTGACACAAAGACGAGTGTCAAACATGAAAAGACAAACGGGGGATGACAGAAAGGATTGAAAAAAAAAGAAAGAAAGATTGAACAGAGGTGAGAGTGAAAAAGACCACAGGGTAATTTTCCATTTGTCAAAACAAATCAGAAACATACAAATGCATGCACACACACACACACACACACGCACACGCACGCACACAGGTAGACATAAGAAATACCTTTAAATACTGTTGCAATAAATTGTGCACTTGCACACTTGCAAAATGCAAACATGCACTAGGTTCACCTGTTTCATCTGATCAACTGCTCATTAATGTAAATATTCAGCCAATCCAATAGTATTAACTCAATGCATTTAGGCATGTAAACATGGTCACGACGACCTGCTGAAGATCAAACTGAGCATCAGAATGGGGAACAAAGATGATTTAATGTGGCATAGTTATTGGTGCCAGATGGGCTGGTCTGAATATTTCAGAAACTCACGATCTACTGAGATTTTCATGGATGGCTAGGGTTTACAGAGAAGGGTCTGAAAAACAAATCCTATCCAGTGAGTGACAGTTCTCTGGTTGAAAAGGCCTTGTTGATGCCAGAGGTCAGAGAATATTGGCTAGACTGCTTCAAGCAGATAGGAGAGCAACAGTAGCTCAAATCATCACTCTAAAAGTATGCAAAAAAGCGACTCTGATTGCAAAATGCATTAAACCTTGAAGCAGATGGCCAACAGCAGCAGAAGAGCACACCAGTGCCAGTCCTGAAACTAATTGCAAGAAACTGAGGCAATAATTTGTACTGGATCCCAAAATTAGACAACACTATATTGGAAAAATATTGTCTGGTGGAGTCTCGATTTCTGCTGCAATGTTCAGATGGTATTGTCAGAATTTGGCATAAACAGCATGAAAGCAACTGGATGGGCCACTTAGCTCACTGCACTAGGAGGGCCTCCACAGTCACCATATCTAAATCCAGTAGAGATCCTTTGTGATGTGATGAAATGGAATATTCAAGTCATGAATGTGCTCCTGACAAATCTGCAGGAACTTTGTAATGGTATCATGTAAATATGGACCAAAATCTGAGAAAAATCTTTCCAGCACCTTGTTGAATCTACACCCAAAAAATTAAGGAAGCTTTAAATGCAAAAGGGGCTCCAATCCAGTACTAGGAAGCGAATGTATATGTATTTGCTCCATACAAACTTGCAGGTGATCATAAACATGAATGGACACACAAACAAATGCACAAGCAGCCCAGGAATACTCTTCTGCCTGTGAAGATCGAGGGACTTAGCAAAAAAACGTTCAACAAAAAGAGAAAAAGAGTCCTGATTCTAACACAATCTAAGCTCTGGGATCTTCAAACAAACTCACGCTCAGGCACCATGGGGACAAGACCAACAGAATGAAGCATTTGGGGGGCTGACCTTCCTATTGCCTGCTCTGTTCCTGGCTGTGAGGTCTCCGTGCACAACAATGCAGTCTTTGCCATAGCAATGCGGTCTGGCATTTCACAGGGCCTACTGAGCCAGCCTCACTCACACTCACTGCCACATTCCATAGGTTGGCTTTAGAGCCAGTTAACACACATCTCGTGGCAGCTGTTTCCCTCTGAAAAGCGGGACCCTCTGAAAAGAGTGAAGCAGTCTTTTTGTACACAATAAAACAAAAGTTACACAAACCAAAGCAGATCAGTGATAATGCTAAAGAAGGGTCATACATTCACAAAACTTCTAAGGAAAGAGGTCAACTCTGTAAATGTGAAGTTGAGACAACAGTGGCTGATGACACGGCCAACCCTCAGTGGATATTTGATGATTCCTCAAAGGACTTGCATGAGAGACCCTTAAAGCCAGGACACTGTTAGCAGGCGTGACAGACAAAACCAGTCCACCCACCATTCATTCACAACATGCTCTGTACTGAGAGGGCTTATTGCCATCAGCATCATTGTTTTTCAGCTCCATTAAACACTATTCTGGAAAATAAGGAAAAAGCAGCAGTAACACCAACGCTGCTGAAATGGCTTAATGGTGAAGATAGCTTTGTAATGCCAAAAGATCACAAGAAGCTTAGCTTGCAAAATGCACTTTTTGTGCATAGCTGCCACAGAAGCAATTATCTTTCTTTATAACAGCTAAATGCATGGGAAAAACCTGCAACAGATATTTTATGGCAAGGATTTATGCTATTAAAGATTGTATTATAATATTTAATTAAATGAACAGATCTATGTGGTCTTCTGTGCTCCATGGCATAAAAGACAAAGACATGACAAAGTGCTTTGCATGTGAAGGGAACAGGAATGCTCACCGCAAGAGGCCGACTTCGTCTCCACCAGCTTCACCCTTCGTGTTTCATTACGAATCCTGTTATCTGTCGTGTCCACAAGATGTGCAAGGTCGTCAATAATTTCTAAGAGACAAAAAAAGACAAAAAAAGGGGGGGAAAAGTCAGTCAAGCTAATTGCTCAGGTCAGGTCATGTGCACTAGTAGATTTAGATTTTATTTTGTATTAATCTAGTCACTGACACACAGACAACATAATATATTATAGAGAAAAATACATAAAAAGTAAAAAGAAGAAAAAAAACAAATACAGGTTTTGCAAAAACTGTCTATCTGCTATTTTGAGTAATTTTCTTTACAATTGGGTAAAAAAATAGCATCTTACAGAGCGTGATTGTCTAAGAAGTAAAGAGAGCCAGAGGTTCACTAATCTGCAAAGAACTGCATCAACACATTATGGAACAATATCTGCATAACGCTTCATCTTTCGCGACCAAAAGAGCAAGGGTTGGGGACCGCTGATCTAAGGTTAAAGCTCTAACATGCAAAGAAGAAGCCACATGTGAACATTGTCTTCTTCTGTGGACCAAAGGTCACTTAAAATCGACTAGTCAGAAGAATTGAAATTTGAAAACATGGACACTGCATCCTCTGGACTAAAGAAGAGAGGAACCGTTCAGCCTGTTATGATGAGTGCTCATTTAAAAAGCCTGCATCTCTGATGGCGTAGCTCCATAGTAGAAAAGTCCGGTTACTGAATTGGCCTGCCTCCAATCCAGAGCTTCCATCAACTGAAAACAGTAGGCTCATAATAAAGTAGAAGTATGGATGACACAGAACTGTTTAATTGCACAGAACTACAATTAAAATCTTATATATCAGACAAGAATGGGACAATATCACTTTCTCCAAATGTGCAACAGTTCTCAACTAAAACTGGAGATGCTACGCAGTGGTAAACATGGTGCTGTCCCAACGTTTTTATGATGTGTTGCTGGCATCAAATTTAAGATGAGTTATTTTTTTTAAAATTAAAAGTGAACATTTGTTTTGGTTTAAACACCTCATGTGTTTTCTATCTTCTATTGTGAATAAAATATGAGTGAATGAGATTTGCAAATCACGGCATTTCTATTTTTATTTACAATCTACACAGCATCCCAACTTTTTGGGGATTTGGAATTGCCCCCCCCCCAAAGGTAACCATCTATAATAAAAATGACTCTCAATGATGGACAGACAAGTTCTGCATTACATGACACCTGACCGGCAAACAAAAAGACAGAACCTGCCAACAGACATAAGTTGTGGCAGAGGAAGTAGGTCATATGAAAGCACTCCTTGCCCTTTCAAACGGTTTCACTCCTTCCTGGATTTAATCAGATCCTTATTTCTCATGAGTTTTGAAGACGTAAGCTGAGGCTTCTGGGACTATGCCTTAGGATCCAAAGAAAGAGAGTGTGTTCCTTTTGTGTGTGTGTGTTTGGCGCTGTGGCTAAGGTCTTTCAGTAGGAGTTCCTGACTTGAAGGTCATCCAGATGGAAGCCTGTGTGATTTGTTAGAGCAAGCCACCGTGTTGACATGTCATCTCCAGAGATCTGGTGCAGCAACAAAAACAGGCAGCTAAAAAGCCATCACAAAGAGATGGTACAAACCGGACCCACGAAAACAACATGAATGGCTGAAAACGGCGAGTGAAATATATGTTAAGGAGCAACTGACTCACATGACAAGACTATGAGGAACAATGTAGAGTGAAATTTACAAAATGGATAATGTTAATGTGTCAGTGACAGGATGAAATATTGATGTCAAAGGAACAAACTTTAGAGATAAAGCAATCTATAATGTTCATGTGATGATGTAGTTTCTTTCTGATGGTTTGTTGTATTTCTCCTTTTTCTTTTGTGTATATGTGAAATGGGAACGGACGGCTGCTGAAAGATTTCCAAATTAAAAAGTAATAATGGTGAAAGATGGCATTGATTTAGTCCCTTGTATACTTATTCACTCAGACATCTACAAACTAAACAGGAATGGGAAGCTAAACTCATCTACAAACTAGTGCCAAGTTTACAGGCAGTGTTCTTCAGAAGGGGAACAACAATGTATCGCTACGGTATGGCAAAGTAGTACTCAGTTGATATGATCCAAGCTTCTTCTGTTCTTCAAAAACTGGGCAACATGACCGACTTCCCACCAATGAGGGCCCGGGGCTGTCTGCAGCATTTATCTTTGTGAGCACAAATGTCTTCAACTCAAATGAAACTGCCTTGTTTCCCCAGCTAGAGTCATTGCCATTTGACAAGACAGTTTGCCTTTTGGCTGATACCAAATAATTAAGTTGCAAAAATAATTAGAGGAAGGAAAGAAAAGCAAGTAAGTTTGAAGGGCCAGAATGTTAAGGGGCAAGGACAAGCAGATGGGAGACGTGAGATTGCCGTATGTACAGTGTCCCTCGAGACTTCCACATCACCATCTAAGCATCAGGCAACAATTTAGAAGGAAGAAATATTTCCTTTACAGGCAGAGAAGGGGTGTAGACACTGAACCATTCGTGCTGCATGCCACTCCAACTAGTCATGGATGTTTTCAGTCGCTGGTGCCAAGTTTCTTAATTCAGTTCTGGCCCAGCAATAACATCCCATTTCATTGATGAATTTCCATCCATTCTAGGACATAATTTTTAACTATAGTTGCAATGAAACGCTCAATTAACGTTTGCACTAAGAATGGCTGCACTACAATATACTGCCTTTTCACATGCGTAGTCCTTCAGTTCACCCTATTATCAAATCAAGTTTCTAACACCATAATTCTCAGTTTCCCATTGTGACTTATCTGTGTGACAGGTGCTGGCGCAGATCAGCTATACCACAAAGAAGCCCCTGTTTCAGGCAGAGTTTATTTATTTAAAGTGCTATCACACTGAATAAACCTCTAAAACCACAGCGTGGAAAAGCATGGCATGTGTGTACACAAATTTCTCCTGTTTGTCATTTTTTAGGATGCATTGCTATACGCTTATTTCACCTCAATTATGCAAAAGACAAGCGCTCTTATTGAACACATACTTTGTTTTTTAATATTTGTAGCTGAATTAGAATGGGATTTCTGATTTGTTTGTTTTTTTGTCTTATTTTTAAAGTAATCTTTAAAGACACTGCAGTATATTAAGAACATACTTTAGTTTCCTCGTATAGAAATATATACAGCGGGGCCTCTATAATCCACTACAATAGTTTTTAAATGAAACAACCAAGAAAAGATTGAACTAGAGACATTCAGATTCAATTCAGTGTCTCTAACCAAAGTACTGAATTAACTGTTTAGAAATTAATTACAGACATGTTTATACATAGTTTCTCATTTTCAGAGGTTCAAAAGCAATGAAAAACAGTGACTGTGTTGCAGTGAGGTTAAGCCTGCTCTCTTGTCATTTCATGAGCAAATAAGCAGATGAAAGATATGTACTTGTATCCAGTTACTGTTCACTGAAGCTTTCAATATGAGGTCAAAAGAGATGTCTATGCAAGCAAGAGAGGTCATCTTTAGGTTGAAAACCAAAAATGAACGTGTCAGAGAGATGGCGAGAGCTTTAGGTTAGCCAACATGGGACATTCTTCAAAAGAACAAATGCATTGACCAGCTCAGCAACACCAAAAGGCCTGAAAGACCACTGAAGTCTAAAGTGGATGATGACAGAATTATTTCCATTGTTAAGAAAAACAACCTTATAACTTTCAAGAACACTCTTAAGGAGCCATTGTATCACTCTCAAAGTCTACAATGAAGACTAACAATGAATGTAAAAACAGAGGTTTTACAACAAGGTGTAAATCACTGGTTAATTTCATTAAAAACAAAGTCCAGATAAGGCTTTCCTAGAAAACATCTAAAAGAACCTGCCCAGTTCCAGAAAGTTCTTTGTACAAATTAACCTCCTAAGACATTAACTCTCTCATGGCATGCATTTTTAATTTCTCTTTGCTATTTGGGCTGATTGGGACCTGATGAATGTAAAAACAAAGAATTACATTTTTGTTCTTTTTGTTTTTTTTACCTGATTTTTGTTTCTGAGAAAAATCGGACGCACATATGAGGACATTCACTTTAAATTTCGATAGAACAGTGGCAGTATAATGTCCTCGTAAGTGGATATCAGGCCCTTGCAGAGCAATATTTAGTATTTTGGTCTAGACAACCCAAAATGTGATGTCCACATATGCGGACGCCAGGTCCTAGGAGGTTAAAACCTGGGTTAACTGGTACTAAATGGTGCAAAGAGAAAAGTACAGAAAGGCAAAGGAACAGCTCACGATTTGTAATATTTTCAAAGCAAACATAAACAAAAACTAGTGAACAGTTACTTTCATAACAAGAAGTTTTAAGTAGCAGCCAGTTTTACAGCTCATACAGAACCAGGCAATCCATGTGCGTTTCCTTGGAACAATTTTCCTTTAGAAAACAGTCAAAATAACTTTAAACCAGATGAGGTTTTTAACTTTATGGACCAAGTCCCAGAAATTTTTGGTTACACCTGCTATAATACAGAGCTCTGTACCACAAAATCTAACTGTTTGTATACTGGTTAGGGTAGGTTTTTTTGTTGTTGTCGTTTCCTTGTTTTGTGTGTTAAGGTTAAATGTGTACTATATCAGCCTGTCCTGACATCCTTCTTGCTCATGACAGTGATCAAAATACTTCAGCTCAGCGTTACTAAGTAAGCAGCTTTGTTGCTAGATTTTACCACTTGTCATGACTCTTTAGCAGATTTTCCCCCCCCAAACACAGCAAAATAGCGGTTTGCAGTAACCTATTGCACTGCTCTCTCTCTCTCTGCTGTGTTCATTGGGTGAGAAAACTAGCAAGGCTTCAGAGTTACAGAGAACAGCGGTGCAAAGTGTGAGGGAAAAAAAAAGACAGAAGTTTATCGCTGACACACATGACATTTTTCACACTTACATAAAAAAGAAAAACACAAAAACAATGGGCATAAACCTGGCCCTATTTAAAAGCAGAATGAGACCTCTGAAACACACACACATACACCAATAGGAGACAGATGTTGCTTTCACATGATGTCACTTTATTCTGCTTTTTCCTGAGTTATCTCAACACCACTTCAAGTGCGTTCTAGAGCTTGAATCTTAAAATAAAAACAACAACAAACGAAAAAAACAAAATCATCTTATGGCCACTGCCATTTGGGGTCAGTTTCAGGTCTGTTTCCTCCATCTTTTCTGTCAGGATCATCTGGCACGATGGACAGATGGATGTAAATTACCAGTTACCAGGACTGGTAGCTCATCATCATCATCATCCAGTCAGAGGTATCTTATGTAGCCCAAACCCTCTAGCTGCTGTCTCAACTAGCAATCGAATGTTATTTATATATTTAGTTTTACTATTTTTACTACAGAGAAAACTACTAACACGTCTGTAGAGTATTTTTTCAAGCACAACCATACAATGCCTCTTCTGGCTGAGTTTCCAGGAGAAGCCTCCTTGAGATTAGATGAACAGCCTTCCATGAATCCTCTAATATCTTTGGAAGGATGTTAAAGACTGAGTTTTGAACTTTAAAGCATTATATTGCAGTGGAAATGATCGTTAGCAGACATTTATACCACTATAAAGCCATGATCTTAATAATAACACAAGGGGGTTTGCCAAAACTCCCTGATCTGCACAGATTTTCATATGAGCTGTATTCCCTTGCAGGAGAACGCCCTCTCCCATTAGCCCAGTTATTTAATTAAAACTCAGTGTGTTGAGAACCAATCTCACTGAGCAATTAGTGGACTGTCAGATTCAACTTAAGAAGCAACAATCCAGATCCAATGTTAATAAGGAACTGGAAAGTTGTGTTACAGTTCTTTATCCAGACCAATAAAGGCACAATAGCAACAAAGTGAACAAGAAAAATATTACACGAAAGCATGGACATCACACAGTTTTAAAGACTGATTTTAATAGACATATAACAGGCATTTCTATATGTATGTTTCTGTATTGACAGTGAGAGAGAACCTAGATCTAGAACAATGCAGTGTCATTGTTAGTGTATGCATGTATTCATTTTAAAGCAAATCAGACAGCAAAGATGATGAAGTGCGGGGATTAATCAAAATTTGAACAATTTCACTTCCACATCACAGATCTATATCTGCCCAAGGATCTGTAACGCTTTGGTTTTTGTGTGTGTGCAGTGGAGGCACTTGGATAAACAGTTACACCCCATGGTGGCTCCAGGATGCGCTGTATTAACTTTGTGTTATTTTAGGACTCATTCCAGGAGAGGGCATACCACACAGAGAAAATGCTTGTTTCCTGTGACCAATTTAAACACAATCTAAGTCAGTGGGTCTAATTTTGTTGTGCTTATTCAGGAGATGATTTCTCCTGAGGATACAGAGAAAGGGTAAAGAACAGAGAAAGGGTTTTTTAAGTCACCCCTCCTGTGGTATCTCTTGTTGCAGTGCAGGGAGGCCTGGCTACAACTGTTACCAATTGGCCCTGGTGTGACTGACTGTGTTTGAGGGTAGTGCTCTATTGCCAACTAAAACACACACACATACACACACATCTCTGGGTGTAACTGGAACTTCACTTGGCACACGTAAAGGCACTCAGCATGATGATACTACTCATAGCAATTATGGTATTTACAAGAAGTTGCACAGTCTTGGAAAAGTTTCTTTCAACTTCTTTCTTTTTCTTTTTTTTTTTGGCCCTTGACTGCTTTTTGTACACAAACCCTGAGGGTCTATGATGAGTGAGGAATGTAGCGTTTTACCTGTTTTTAACATAAGCACAAAACTCAACAATCAATTTAATGCTGAAACTAAAGACAAAAACAATGAAGACAAAATTGGATATGCACAATCAGGCTACAAAAGGTGAGCCTCTCTCTATTCCTGAGATTCCTATCACTGTTTAAATATTCACAATGGCGATCGATAATTTATAACTTAATTTGCCAACATCAACAGTTCTGCAAAAGTCTTTTTTTTAAAAAAATCATGGGGCTAACCAAACATAATAAGATTCATTAGACATCAGAGAATCTTAAATAGCATTTTTTTAACTACAGTGGAAATATGATACACAAATCTTCCCACTTAGGCAAACCAGATGGAAAATGAGTTAAAGATGTAACGCTGTAGAAAACAATGTATACTACAAGAAATGTCTTGTACATGTAGACAAGAAATTGAATAAGGAAGACCATCAGACAGATGTACACATGGACTCCAAGCTACACAATTATTTAAGTTTTACATGGGTAATGGCATGAAGCGTATTTTTTAAGTAAAGCTAATTTAGTGTCTTCCCAGAATTGTGGGAATTTTTGTGTATTTCTGACCAAATATGCATGTGTGCTGATGGGGTTTGTAATAGTATCAACATACGCACAATTTACACTCCCAACATCTGGCCTTCTGAAGTACTGATCCACATCCGAACAGATTAGTCTCACTTCTGGGCATCGTTTCTGGCTCCAACAAATCTCTGAGTTGTTTCAAAAGCACTGACAGACGCCTCAACTCAACACATTGAGGTGGGGGGTAAGATACCCTTTTATTGCATCATTACATTTTCTCCCACCAGGTTATTGGCTGCCACAGTGATGATGGATGTCTTGCTTTTGCAACTCATGCCATGTACACACTTGCCAGTGATCGAATTATAGAAATGTTTATACATATTGTGGGACAACCTTTGCTTTCAATGAAAACTTTGCATTGGCACTTTTGTTGTCAGCTTTGGAATAAATTTAACTTTACTATGCTACCAGGAGAAGACGTAGCCTAACGATCGCTGAAAGAGGCCCTCCACTACTGCATATTCATTTCAAACAATATTCACGCTGTTACATCAGTGATTTGCAGTTCCTTGAATTTCTGACTGCAAGTCTTTCAACAAGGGAGCATAAAATATTGACAAGGCTCAAGTGATAAGTCAAATATCATCTTATTATTCTGCAAACTTCAAACTAGCAAAACATGGGTCCTGGCATTCATCAGAATGATACTTTACCTAATACCACCCATCTGA